>NW_025999977.1:57900165-57905193 GCF_001458135.2 Marmota marmota marmota
AATTTGGAAAATTAAAATATTTGCATGTTACAGTTGATACTTCTTCTGGATTTTTGATGGGCTCCCTTCATGCCGGAGAAAAAACTAAAGATATTATAGGTCATTGCTTACAAAATTTTGCCACTGTGGGCGTTCCAAAACAGTTAAAAATAGATAATGGTCCTGGCTATACCTCTATCTCTTTTAAACAATTTTGCTAATCATTTGGCATTACTCATATAACAGGAATCCCATACAATCCACAGGGACAAGGCATAGTTGAAAGAGCTCATCAAACTATTAAAATGTACTTATTAAAGCAAAAAGAGGGAATTGGGAAGGGGTATATATCCCCCAAAGATCAACTTAAAATAACCCTTTTTACTCTAAACTTTTAAAATTTGGATTCATCAGGGCTTAGTGCTGCAGAAAGGCATATGTGTCCAAAAAATGTACATAAGCCTAAGGTACTTTGGAAGGATATTCTAACAGGACAATGGAAAGGTGCTGACCCAGTGGTTGTCTGGAGTCGGGGGTCTGTTTGTGTGTTTCCACAGGGAGAACAGCAGCCAATTTGGATTCCAGAGAGACTAACCAAAGCAATTTCTACAGACCAAAAAAAAGATGATTTGACTGAAATCCATAACAGCTGATATCCAGAGCTCCAGCTTGGCTATTCTTACATCTGCGACGGTGATTAACCAGGATGCTTTTTTCAATATCTATTTTATTATTGCCTTTTCCCACATCATAAAGTTCTATTTTATTTTTTGAGCTCATACAGACCTAGGTTAATGTTTTTCTGATCAGTTTTATTTTTTGACTGTGTAGTTTTAAACATTGCTACAAGGCCTTTACTATATTGTCTTATGTGTTGTACGTTTGTGTGCACACTTGTGTTTGGTGTTATATGTCTGTGAGTGCGTATGTCCATATATCGTATATGAGGAGCACTCATGAAAAAATGGATCCGAATGTGATTTAAATGGTTTAATTTAAATTGGGTAAACAGCTGTTGAGGATTGTTTTAATATGTGGGAAAAAAGGAGGTTAACAGATCTGTTTGTTTACTTTCACCTTTTCTTTTCATTATATTTAATAATTCGCTTCAGGATAATGTAAATTGTTCAGAAAATTGTTTTCTTAGTACCTGTTGGAATGTTACATAAATTTTTTTTTTCTTAGCATCATTTCCAGAATTCCTATCTTCATCCCAGTTCTGGTGAAGACAAAGATAAAACCAAACTACAGCTTCTTCGATAGTTATCACAACAAACTGTATAAACTGATGCATCAATGAATAATAACTCAACAAGTGATGCTCAATCAAGAAGTCGATTTACTTTGGGAGGAAATGGACATATTGATGGATTCCTCTGCTTTGAACTGCTTGCAGAACTTGCCTGGACTATGTATCACTTGTATACATTGTGAACTATCTGTTGGTGCAGTCAATTGTGGTAGTGCTGGAGTATCTTTGCTGGTGGTGTCACCAGTGGTACAATTTTTCAAAGGAGCCCTCAATTGGCTTAGTGTCGTGGCATTTCTGTATCCTCCTCCCTTCTACTAGTGATGGTCTAAAATTTGGGGGCCAACAGAGGTGAGGCAAAGAACCTCACCCCCCCACTGGTGCAAAGGCCTATCCACAAGTATGGCTGTATGCTGGACCGGTAGTCAGTGACGGGTATGATCTAATTGCAGTGGTACCAACCTAAGACACGAGGCTGACGCCTAGAGGTCAGCTCATCCGATGACGGGTAAGAACCATCTGTTGAATTGGACAACCTAACAGGCACGGTCCCTAAGCCACATTGCTGTTGTTTAATTAATCAGAAGGGGGGAGATGCTGAGAGCCACAGCTGAGTCGGAATGGCCCCTGGCATTTTGCCAATAGTATTGATTGACAGGCGAGGCATTACTATCCGCCTCCGTCGCTACTTTGCAGTTCTCACGCTACTTTGGAGTTCTTGTGGGGATTCCTGGGGATTCCCGAAGAGTTCCCATTGGTTGGGGAAGTGCAGGAGAAGGGATTTCCGGAGGATATTTGCGGTTTCTGTTTCCTGGAGGAGCCGCGTGTCGGTCAGCAGATTTCCCAGGAGCGTGTGTGAAGTGTGCTGGTGGAGTTCAGAAATAAAGTTTGTTCCTGCTTCAGTGGCTCGTGATATGTGCCCAGCCAGACTGCAGCAATACCTATGACAAGTACTAAATCTAACAAAATATATAGATTTAAAAGAGTCATTGAAAATGTTTACTATTTTTTTTTTACTTATCACAAAAGTAAGGTATTAAAAGAAGAACAGAGAAATATAAAGACACAAGATAAATAGAAAATGAACAGCAGACTTAAATCATGCTATATGAATATGCAAATCATATTAACTATAAATTAACTAAACATCTAACAAAAAGGCAGGGATTATCAGATTATATAAATAAAAGTATTTATAAAAGAAACACTGAAGCTTTAAAGAGCATTTTGAGGAATGGTTTCTAAAATTAATCAATAAAAATAATAGGTGTATGGAATGACCATGCTGACAAAATAAGACTACAAATATTACTAGAGAACAAGAGAGAGAATCTTGAATGAATAAATGCCATTACATCAAAAATATAAAATTCTTAAACATGTACAAATATTCAGGAACAGAGCACCAAATTACACAGAGCAAAATCTAACAGGAAAGGAAAGAGAAGGACAATTTGAAGACAATAAAAGTTGGGGATGCTAATTCTAAACTTTGAATAACTGATAGAGAAAGTAGTCAGTGACTTGGAAAAGACATAGAGACCTTGGATACCACTTTCAACTAACTTGGCCTAATTGATGTTTATAACAAGTCCAACCTCAAAATGCATAATACAAGTTCTTTTGAAGTATGTATTAAATATTCCCTAGGATAGACTATGTGCTGAACCATAAAAGAAATTGTAATAAATTTAAATTTACAGTTTGTTCCTTTGTCACAAGGAAATTAATTTTAAAGGAAAGGCAATCTCAAAATCCCCCAATTTTGTCCAAATTAATCATTACAATTCAAAATAACCCATTTATCAAAAAATAAAAAAGGAAATTTAAGAATGATTTTAACTGAATGGATACAGTAACACATCAAAATTCTTGAAATGAGGGTAAAGTTGTGTTAAGAAAAAATTTGCATCCTTAATATGTATAGCAATAAAGGAGAAAGACTGCAAACCTGGACTGAGAGGAGACTTCTCCCAGGAAAGTAGAAAGAGAAGGAGAGGAGGAGGGAGAAGGGGAAAGAGAAGGAGAGCAGGAGGGGAGTGGGGGAGTGAAACTGAGAGGGGAAGGGAAGGGAAGAGACGGTGAAGACAGAGTTAAGTCAATAAAATAGAAAAGAGAAATTTTAAACCCAAAAGTTGCTTCTTGGGAATGATCAACAGAGTTGACTAAGAACAAGCCTTACAGATGACTGGGATCTGGGATTATTATGGGAAAATAAAAAACATTATGAAATAGATTCCAACAAGATACAAATCAATGAAAGTGTCTCCAGGAGAATTTGACTTTAGAAGAGAACTTCAGAAATGAAAATAATTAAAATAGTAATTAAAAGTCTTTTCTGAAAAGAAAAGCTTAAATCCAGTGGCTTCACTGGAAAATTCTACCATGTTTAGAGAATAAATAAAGCCATTTCTTCCCAATTCAGAGAATATACAAGAAGGAAACTCTGCCCAGCTCATTCTGAGAGGCCAGCGGCTCCAGAGTGGCCTTCCTCAGGAGCACACGTGTCCTGGTCCCCGAGGAGATACTAGCCCAGGGCACCCAGAAGTGCTGGAAACCAAGGACAGACCATGAGCAGTGAACAGTGGCGGTTATCTGGGAACCAGGAGCTGAACTGTCCAGTCTGTGGATACAGTGCAGCAGGTTAACAGAAACTGGTTTGTGGGGGGACAACTAGAAGCAATGAAGATTTCCGGGGGATTGTAAAAAGGTGTGGTCACTTCAGAAAGTTTCTTAAGTCAAGCAAATGTAACACAGTCCTGCTGATCCGTTTTAGGGGTCCAATGAGGGGGAATTCTGTCCACAAGAGCTGGCACAGAGGTACACCTAGCAGCACTGTTCATCTAGGTGAAACATGGCAGCCACCCAATGTCATCAGCCAGCCCCAGGCGGCCTGGGTGCAGTGTGGCCACGGACACTGTTCAACATGGAAAGGGAGGGGCAGCCATGTGCACGGTGCAGCCAAGGGCCCACGAGAGGAGCTGGAGCCAAAGAGCACGGTGGAGTGTGCGCGCTGTGGCTTTTGGTTTTGCCTCTGAATGTCTCTGACCTGCAGTGTCCCTGCTTTCTCCTGGACGTCCGGTTGGTAGCTGAACTCTGACCAGTGGCCTGCTCCTTCCTGCCGACTGTGCACTCAGACACCCCTGGCTGCCCGGGGCTTGGGCTCTTCCGCCCTGCTCTGCCCTCCGACCTCTGTGTGCACATCCTGGTGTGTGTCCTTAGCCTTTCTGATGTTGGTTTCTCCACTGGCCGCGGGTCATGGTGACACCCAAGTCTTGATTAGAATTCTCAGCGGGAATCACAGGCTAATCAACTGGCACAGTGACCCACCCCTTGTGAGACTAGAGCAGCTGACATTTAAGAGAGATTTGTGTGTGTGTGTGTGTGTGTGTGATATTTTATTAAAATTGTTTCTTTACCAATAAATATGGCAAAGTACATCCTATAATTATCATAAGGTTATTTTCAAACCAGACTAAGTCATTAATAATATGGAAGTATACTTAATGTATGGTCCAATAAAATATGCAACCAAGGTTTATGTGTGATATCTACTTGCCAGAGAACACGTTACAACACAATATGACTGCAGCCAGATGCAACATGACAGCAACCTAATTCATTCATGAGGTTTTATTTATAAAATAGAAGTTTGGGGCTGGGGATGTGGCTCAAGCGGTAGCGCGCTCGCCTGGCATGCGTGCGGCCCGGGTTCGATCCTCAGCACCACATACAAAACAGAGATGTTGTGTCCGCTGATAACTAAAAAATAAATATTAAAAAAAAAAAAAAAAAAAAAG
>NW_025999977.1:57906073-57967434 GCF_001458135.2 Marmota marmota marmota
ATTAAAAAAAAAAAAAAAGAAAAGTAGTCTTAAAAAAAAAAAAAAGAAGTTTGATCAAATTGGTTTTTGTGTTTATCAAGTGAAGTGAATTTGAGCAGCATTAATTTGTATTAATTTCTAAATTCAACTTACATTAGATTGCATATATTTCATTAAATACTTTTCAATGTATAAAATAATATTCTCTTGATACTAAAAATATAATAAATATATAAAATATATAAAAATTATATAAGAGAGTCAGCATTGAAGGATGAAAACTCAACATTAACTCTTAGTGTCATCTAAGTGCAAAGCTCTAAAGTCCCTGTAGGTCTCTTCCGATGCTGTCTGCTCTGAAAAATCAAAACCTGAATAGCTAGTTTTCTGTTTATTCTCAGTGTGATATCTCACATTCAAAATATAAATTTTAAGAGCATCTCCAAGGGATTTTTTTTCATGTAAGCCAAAGCAAACAAGAGAAAGTAACTTTTTCCTCTGCAGAGAAATGCCTGCCTTTTCTAGACGGAGGTGGGTGCGTTCCCCACATGGGCTGTGTGTCCTCTGCAGGGAAGATGCAGAGATGGGAAGGCTGGAGCAGGAACTGACAGATCAGCAATACCGCCTGGGAACCGCGTTGTGTGGTGTGTGCGGAGCTTGTGCCAGGAGCTGGCGGTGGATCCAGGCCACCGTGGGGAGGCCGAGACAGACTGACCAGGGAGTCTCCTGCCAAGATCCAGCTCCTCACCTTTCTGGAAATGGAAGCAGCTCCCACAAAAGATGATAACAAAGGTCAGTAATGAGTCAAGCACCAGAATGTGAGTGGAGCTTAATAGGTTTTACAAATATGGGCAGCAGTCATTAGGGAAGTAGGTAGGTCACTCTCAACACCTGATGTACCATGGGTGAAGAGCAAAGTGTGAACTGGAGCATGTAGTCTGTTCCTAATGTGTCATTTTATAATATGTAAAAATTAAATTAAAGGACAACTTACCAAGAAATACATATCAGTATGACACCTAAATATTTGAAGTTGGATCTGCATTTGCAAAGCACACATTACGGCAGTCAGACGGGCCAGGAGGCCGATGGTTTGTGAAATGCCACTTCTGCGGGAATGTGCATCAGTCTATTTTCTGATACTGTAATGCCATCCCTGTGGCAGGCTGTTTACAAAAGCCAGAAGGTTTTCAGCTCATAGTTCTGAAGGCTCACAACTTGGCTGCGAGGAGCAGCTCATGACACAACAGCATCAGGAAGCAGGGACAGGTGCAGGGAAGAGAGTCCTTGTGATAAAACAGGGAGCCAGAAAGGACTCAGGGCGGGGCTCACTCTAGAGCAGCTTGATGGGGGAGAGCTCAAGTGCCCTGGGGGCTGCCAGTGGCCCAGGTCCTCCCGTAGGCCTCCCCTCTTCAGGCCCCACACAGCTGAGGACTAGTCTCCTACACAGGAAGCTTCGGGAGAAACCCCCATCAAAACCCTAACAGACCCCAACCGGGGCCGTGCTCCAGGGCCCAGGGAGCATTTCTCACCCCTCGACTCTTCAGGGTGGACATTTCATCCCACTTTACAGACAGAAAGTGTGCGCTCAGTCTGAAATGTTGGCCAAACACAGGCTCCAGGCCTGAGATGGAAGCCAGCTGTTGCACATGGTGAATTCCTGCCAAGGAGAACAGCCTGGGAGGGCGCCGAGGGGCAGTCCACAGCTCCACCAGGTGAAGAAGGCCAGCACCCACCGAGTCCTGCATCCTAGATGGCCAGGCGAGCATGGCGCTACCTCTGAGGGCCGCCTTCCAAACACTCACACCCCTATCTAAACACGACCACATCGTCAGAAGAGAGCAAGCTGTGGGCTCCATAGAATACCCCACCCGTTCTTCTCAAACTGCCAGGTCTTCTAAAACAGGAGCGGCCCCGTGGAGCCTGAGGAGGGTGACAGCCAGCTGCTGGGCCCCACAGGGCACCTGGAGCCGAGGAGAACACTGGGTGAAAACCAATTACCTGTGTGTTTGGCTGGCGATCAGTATTGATGTTGGCTTATTAATTAACAAGTGCACGGTGCTAATGTAAGATATTGCTAATAAGGAAAACTGGGAATGAGGCAGACGGGAACTCCCTGCTACTTGCACTATGTTTCTGTACATCTAAAACTATTTTAAATGTCTTGGAAAAGCTGGCCAAGAGCGGCAGCAGTGTCTGACATCACCAGCTGGGTGCGACTGTGGCTGAAGACTCTGTATTCTCACAGGAAAAGAAGAGAAAACTGATGGTTAATTTGCTTGAGGTGGGACTCGGGTCCCAGTGCAGGGCCAGGCCTGCTGACAGAGGTGACAGGCGTCGTGTGGTGCAGCATGTCCTGCAGCCCAAGAGGCTTTCTTCAAAGACTGGGTACTGTGCCTGCAAGTCCCCCTGGGCCTGTGGAGGGCCTAGTCCTAGCCGGGAGGTGAGGAGAAGACGAGGACTGGGAATGAGCAGCATGGGTTCAGCTGAGTGGCTAACCTCCTGTCCAGGGAGAAGACACGGGAGGCACGCAGCCAAGCTGGGAGGAGCTCAGCACCCAGAGGTCGCTCTTTTCCTCTTCCCCCAACCCTGGGGCAGCCTGCGGAACTGGACTGTGTTTTCCTAACACCAGCACCTGCTCCTGGATGCTCTCCTATTCCGCCATGCACCCAAACCCATCCCACCAAGAGCCTCATCCTGGCACCATTAGCACAAATCTGCTCTCAAGGAGACTGAATCTGCTCTCAAGGAGACTGAAGTGATACAGCCTTCCATTTAGAACAATGTGAGGTACAAATGTGGAGAATATTGTTTTGAGAAAGCTAGGATGCCTGGGGAAGGCGAGAGGCTCGAGCCGGAAGCCCGGTTTTCAGGTAAGTGGATGGACAGTGGTCTTGTTATGCAATCCTCTTCCTGTACTGTTTTTCTTTCTGCCTGGAATAGGATGTCTATTACATATAAGAAAACTGAACTGTCTACATTCTGCCAGAGCTATTTGCCACGAAGAAAATAGTGCTCATTTTTATATAAATATTGGACTTCATTTTAATGCTCTCTAAATTTCAGTCTGTAGCAAAATTGCACACCAAGATTTTTTTGTGTGTATGCAGAAGACCTATAATACTTACAGAAACACAAGACAAAGAATATTGACCATTCAATAATTCAGATTCTTGAGCTAATTTAGAATAAAAATTTGGAACAATAATAAGGAAGGGAAACCTCATGGATTTTGTTTAATGTCATTACTGAAGAATAATTTACATGAATGTTCTTTGATATGTTATGATACAAAGAATCTGGCCTTTGTATAAGTTATAATATAGACATTTAAAAAAATTGTATAGATTTTTGAAAGTTGTAGATGGACACAATAACTTTATTTATTCATTTTATGTGGTGCTGACAATTGAACCCAGGGCCTCATAGGTGCTAGGCAGGCACTCCATCACTGAGCCACAACCCCAGTCCCTATAATACAGACATTTCTAAGAACATGACTGGCACAATTTCTTTGCTGAAGACCCTATACCAGATTCCCTAACCTATATTGGTGAAGGTCAGAGGTCGGTGCTGAAATTATTATTACATGTGAGAAACAAACAAGCCAGGTGCTCCTTTTCCTGTCCGTTGATGGTAGGATGGGGTTTGAGTGTGCCCCACAAAGGCTCACTGGTCTCCAGTGGGTGGCATTTGAAGGTGGTGGACCTTTAAGAGTGGGGCCTAAGGAAAGGAGATTAGGGATGGCTGGGTTAATGGGGGTCTCCTGAGGCCTAGTTTCCAGCAGAGTGGGTTGTTACTGAAGGGAGCCCAGCATGGACTTTCTCTGGCGTCCTCTGTTGCCCTGTGGTTTCTCCCTCTCCCACGCATTTCCATCGTAATGGCATCCGCCATGTGGCCGTGCAGCCAGGAGGTCCTGGCCGGTGCCAGGAGGAAGCCGGTGTCACCCTCAGGAGTCCTCAGAGCTCGGCGCTGCATGAACTCCTTATCTTTACTCAGGACCCAGCATTTTCCAACAGAGAGTGACTCCGACACCCACCCACTCCACTCACATTGTGCAGAAGGGGAGCATCCTCGATGCCCGTGAGGCTTCTGGTGTGGAGGCCTCAATGTCCTGTTCAGTGGAAGGGCTCATCATGGGAGATTTAGGCTGCCGTTATTTGACTGATTTCTTCTAACATATGCCCAAGTAGTTCTTTCCACAGTAGTGATGATATTATGACACCTCACTGTTTCTAGACGTTTTCTATGCTAACACAAAGGTATGGCTGCAGAGATGGATACAGGTGTGTTTCAGTTCCCCAAGGTTTACATAAGCAATTGACCTGAGCTGGGGCTGAAAACAGCAGAAATGTCTTCTCCCACAGTTCTGGAGGCCTGAGTCCTGAGGATGAGTCCTTAGCCAAGTCAGCTTGCTCCGGAGCCCTGGGGGAGGATCCTTCCTGTTTCTTCCGGCTTCTAGCACTTAGGTGCTTCCTGCTCATGCCTGCGTCTCTGAAACTTCCTCTCCATCTTCAGGTGGCCTTCTTCCTTCTGCATTTCTATGTCTCAAATTCCCCTATCCTATTTCTCAGAAGGACATGGCTCATTAAATTCAGGATTATCTCATCACAGGATCCTGAAATTAATATCTGCAAAGTCCCTTTTTTTCCAAATCAGGTCACATTCCCAGGTTCTGGAGTTTGAAACGAGGACATATTTTTTAAAAAAAATTATTTTTTTCAGTTTTAGGTGGACACAGTATCTTTATTTTATTTGTATGTGGTGCTGAGGATCAAACCCAGTGCCTCACCTGCTAGGTGAGCACTCTACCACTGAGCCCCAGCCCCAGCCCGGAGGACACCCTTTTGAGGGGATTGTAATCCAGTGCACAGTATTGCCATCCCATGTGCTTCCTGACATACGTACACCAGTACTTACACATCTGGAGCTTCAGTCCGATTCATAGTAAGGAATAAATGGCGTCCTCACGTTGGGATGTGCTGGGAGGAATCCATGAGGACACTGTTTACAAAGGTCTAGGTAGGACATAAGGAAGCTTGGAGAGCTTAGGGAAACCTGGAGACAAAGGGCTGAGTTGAAGGCACGGTTGGCGGGAGCCAGCAGGGAAAGTGGTTGGAAGAACAGGACCCTGAGAGGAGTCTTTCCTGGCTGGGCAGAATGTCCTGTGGTCCAGCAGTTCCATCTTTCAGGAGAGACCAGCATGTGGACCCATCCTGGAGCAGAGTAAGCCCAGGGCATTGTGCACACACACTCTCTAGATGTAAGCTACAAAGGTGGCCAGGGTCATCGTATCTCTTAACTGGCCCTGGAAAAGGAGGTCAGAGAGGATGGGTGTGCAGGGTTTTATTAGTGAAACTTCCTAGAGCCTGGTCACATTGCAAAGACATTTAAATATATTTCATTTAAATATATTGGTAAAACGTTTCTAAATTGCTCAGAATATTACATGTATTTTACCCCCTCCTGGACTTTGGAATACAGATTTCAAGTTTACTCTTTGTCGAAAATTAGCTGTGAAGACATCATGCTTAGTAAACCACTGTGGAAGACAAAACCATTACCTTCTGCAGAACAGGAATTAACTACACTTCACAAAAATGTCATGTTTTCATGAATATGTTGCTTAAGAACAGCAGTAAACATACCTGGCCAGATCCCTTTCTGGCTTCTTTTGAGTTTTTTGTGATAGAAGCCAATGATTTATTGCGCCTTACACGTTTGGTGAAATAACTGTATATTATAGTTTGTCTATTCTGTCACCAAACATAATACATGTTAAACAGTTGTAGTTCAGTAGTAGTACCAAAACAGCCCTTTCCCATGTCACAAAGTATTCTTTTCCTGTATAGAAACACACTAATATTTTGCATCAAGGCACTATATTATTTATTTGTTTATTTAATTTGTACTTTGCATCTTCCATGAACAAAGAAATGTAGTTTCACTGACTTACATTGCCCATCCATGTTCTGAGATTTAGAGCATAATAAAATATACTTGTCACTAAAATCTTACTAATCTAATGGATTTCCCTTTGTATAACATAATACTTACCACAGTTTCTAAGTAACTAAAAGACATATGTGCTTTTGGCTGGATAATGTACACTGGTAAGTATTCTATAAAAGGCAAGTTGTTGGTGGTGGAGATATAGATGGACTTATGCTATGTTGTGCATCTTCAAAATGTTGTTAGGAAGTTTCTTTTCCTGGAATCTGAAAAAAGTTTTGGAGGCAGGCCATGAACTCCAGCAGTCACCCTCACTCTGGCCTGTGGAGAGTGGTGACAGTGATTGGGAGACCAGTGTCTGAGATTGGGGTATCTGATGACTTCAGGGCTGTGGCATGCTTGGTGACTGGAAAAGTTTCTATGCAAAGGTGTAGGATGCCTGGTTGTTATGGCAATGCTCTCCATGGGGAGACTCTGTTGGGTGAGAGCCGCACAATACTCCTAACATTGCACATTGCAACTGTAGAACGTAACTGAGGAAATAGCTGCATACTGTTGCTAACTCTGTAACTTTCATGAATACAAAGAATACTGCTTGCATAGTCTTTATCTGATCAATAAGACATATATATATATATATATATATATATATATATATAAAGATTGGTGGTATAATTCTTTAGACCTGCTTCTCCATCAGAGAGCAGCGTTCCACCTGATCCTAGCTTTATCTTCAAGATCTGTGTGTGACTTTTTATTTTTTCTAATCTCCCATTGCCCCTTGTCGGAACTTGCTGGTTTGGCCATTCTGATCACGGCACTGGCCTCTGGTCGAACCTAGTACACCTCCCACATTACATGTTTATCAGATTAATGTATTAGCCATTTTGACTGAGGCCCCAAGATAGAAACTCCTAGATGAATTGTGACATAGACCATCCAGAGAATGCTCAGAGGTGTAAAGAAGAGCTGAGCACAGAGTACCCCAAATGACCCATAGAGCTGAAACCAGTTCCAGAGAGGAGTTTTTGAAGACTCTTTGACAAGGGTTGCTGATATATTTTAAGTCTTACCTCCAAGGAAGGGTAAGAAGTATCTCAGTCTCCTCTTCTATGTAATGAAATGGGCTTCAACAGATCCTCTAGAGAACTGAAATGTGTCTTCTTAAGGTGTGGGAAACATGACTTGGAACCTTCAGGTGACAGGCTGGGTTGGCATGCTTCTGTGGACTGTGTGCAGCTGAACTCAGAATGGATGGATGCCAGACCCCACAGGTCGTCCATCTCAGTCTCTACAGGCTGATAAAAACAAACAAACAAACAAAAATCCCACAGACCAGGTAGCTTATAAACAGCAGAACTATTTCTCACAGTTTGGGAGGCTGGGAAGTCCAAGATGATCAAGATCAAGGCACCTATTTTGTATCTGGTGAGGTTTTTCTGATTCATAGATGGCACCTTCTTGCTGTGTCCTTAAGTGGGGAAGGGACAACGCAGCCCTCAGGGACTCTTTTTCAAGGGGCACCTTACACATGGGAGGACTCCAGCTCATGGTGGGAGCACCTCCCCAGGAGCATCACCTCCTGAAGCTGCTTTCACCTTGGGACTAGGGCTGCCACCTGGGGATTTCAGGGTGCCACAAACTTCAGAACAGTGTTTCTGCCTTAGGACAGGCCATAGAGGAATTCTTCATGTTTTTAGCACAAAGGTTTCTGCTAAGTGGGATTGCTGGTTCTTGGCGACGTCTGTACTAACAGTCATCACGGAAGCAGGCTGGGTCTAATTCTGAGAACCTGAACAACCTGAGCGGGACTGGGCTGGATGTGGGTGGGCAGCTCCCCGCCTCCCTGGGGACCTAGCGTCAGCACCATGGCTGGGCCTTGGGCACACTAAGTCAGAACAAGGACAGACCCTTGGTCCAGCTCCACATTAGCTATTCCACATTACTTTGGGAAACGTTTTTGGTTAAATAAATTTTAAATATCATCAAAATATATAGTGAAAAATCACTTCTTGGATCACATACTCATGGCACTTTATTTAACATCACCTTGAAGTCTTTAAAACACATTTACTAGAAGTTAAACTGTTTTGCATGGGAAATCTTTCTGATGCCGGAATTTGTTTATTCAGACTAGTACTTAAATTCAGGGATCCAAACTCAGAGGACATAAGGAAGTATTGGGAAGGGGAGCGGATACCTGGCTCCGGTCTCTGGTCCTCTCAGCTTTCTCCCCATGGCTCCCTGGTTCTCTGATGGCCCCACTCCAGCTCTGGAACCATTGCCAGGGCTGAGGAAGCTCAAGACCTGGCACCTCTCTGCTGAGGTTCACAACCTCCCGCACACCAAGCCTCCAGGCCAGCCTGCTGGTGAACTGACAGCAGGGTAGAGCTCAGGGCCGCATTGCTGCCCTTCTGGGTTGCTGCCCTCTCAGGAGGTGCCACCTCATGTCCCTTGCATCATACTGATGAACAAGTCTCAACATTTTGCTTGTAACCAGGGCCTTGTAAAACCCAGGCTCACTGGACAGCAGGTATTATGAATTATTAGTAGCAAGGACAGAGTGGGACAGATCAGGAATTTATTTATTTTTTTTATTTTTTATTTTTTTAAAGAGAGAGTGGGTGAGAGAGAGAGAGAGAGAGAGAGAGAGAATTATTTTTTAATATTTATTTTTTAGTTCTCTGCAGACACAACATCTTTGTTTGTATGTGGTGCTGAGGATCGAACCCGGGCCGCACGCCTGCCAGGCGAGCGCGCTACCACTTGAGCCACATCCCCAGCCCCCAGATCAGGAATTTAAATAGATTGGTCAAAGCAGGAGAAGATGCAGTTGGCTTTTTACTTCCCAGAACGATGGCCTATTCACCTCGGCCCTGAACTTGTAGATCCTCTGGACTGTCCTGTGTTAAGCACAGAGATGCACATCCTGGGATGGGAAACCAGGCTGATGTCATAAAATCACAGGTGGAAAGCATCCCAGTTTAAATTCCGACCACATCATCTGTCCTCAAGCACCTGGGGGCACCTTGCTCAGTACCAATCAGCACTCCACATGAGGCCAACTCCTCCCTGTCGCCTCTCCTCAGGGTGAGCAGAAGCCTGCCTGTCACACGGGTCTGGCTGGGGCCTGTGTCAAGGGCCATCTGTGGTTTTGCGTAGCCTTTCAGAGAACTGAAGGAGAGATCAGCACCTCAGGACAGAAAACGCATTTGGTGCTTTTGAAGTACCATTGGTCCATGGAGAATCTTACTGCCTAGTTGACTAGATAGGAAATGACACTTTGGGCTAGAAATCCATGAACATTTCAAAAAGTTGAGAAACTTTCTGAGCTCCATGAACCAGGTCTCATTTAGAATAATTCATATGTTACTGAACTTGTAAATTATTCATCTTTTGATTAATATGCTAATTAAGGATTTGCTGTTAAAAAGGTATAAATATCTTTCATTGCCTAAAGTAATTAGAATAAGTAATTACTTAAACATTATGATTCTGATGTTAAATACTCACCATGAGAAAAAAGGAAAGAGAAGATAAAAATATGCTCCATGTAATTTCAACTGTTGAAACAAATGACAATATTTTATGCTGTTTATATAAATATATACATATGCTCTGGAAGACTTTAATATTTGTTTCCTTTTGGACAAGACATTCATTTTTCGTTTCACTGACAACCTAGAAATGTGATTTTGTTCTCCTGAAGCCTTTCTTTGAAAAGGAAATTATAAACTTATTTATCATGTAATGGTTTGTATTTTATTTCAACATTTATTCAACAATTAATTTCTAAATTGCTCTTTTACTAAATGTGACACAAAATGTTGAGGATGCTAAGCTTAGGGAGTTTTTGGAGTGACTCACACCATTTTCAAATGGTTTTTGCGACATTACTATGATCAGTAGAACACAGAATCCTGTCCATCTCTTTAGGCAGTAATGCTCAAGCATTAAATCATGTTGACTTGTTTGCCAAAAAATATGTTTGGTTCATACTATGTAGTAGGTGTGTGATTAATTTTAAGGTAAATATACATTCTTATTATGAGCTAATATTTTTAATTTAATTTAAATGCATAAGGCTTGACATTTCCAAATATGCATTTTGATGAATGTATAAAAATTCAAAATGCATATCTCCCTTTGCAAATGTTTTATGCATTTAAGTCACTTACTACTTAGTCTTTGTTTCACTGAATTCTACAGAAAAACATAATTTCAAGGTTTCAGACCTATTTACCAATACATCTTTGTTTGCATATTTATTTTTAAGTTAATACACAAGGGCAAAACATTTATTTAGAATGGTGTATATAAATAAACACTGTGGCTATAAAGCTACCGTTAAGAGTCTTACTGGGCATTTGGTCTTGAGGGTGTCATTTTCTACAGTGTGATTGTAGCTGAACTCATGAAGGTACAGAGAGATGCGATCTTCAAGCTCCCACTGATAAGACTGATAAGAACTGTGAGTCTTTAATCCAGGGCTTGTAGGTGACCGTTTCCCACCCACTCATGCATTTCTCCAGCATAATGAACACGATAGTCAGGCCCTCTGCAGTGGATACTACAAGAAATGAACTGTGGAGACAAGGTATCCACCCTAGTTTCATGGAACCTCCTCTCTGGGTACAAGTGTCATATTTGTAACTTGTTTGTGGATGAAAATATCATCGCTGATGGCAAATCAAATATTAATGTATTGTTTTAAAATTTTAGATAAAAATCATAAGAATTGCAAATTTATTATTTTTCTTCTGAGCAAAGTAAGTCACCTTATGCATCTTGAAAAAATGTGCACATGAATTTAAAATCAAACCACTAAAGTGCAGTTTAAATGCTATCTCCTTCCATTAAGCTGCTCCTGATCCTGCCAGCCACAACCTCCACTTCTAATGCCTCTTGGTCTTCTGCGTCTCTTACATGTGTTGTCTGTTCCATTGTCTGCAGTGACACCTGGTACGTGATCATTGCCAATCACAGGCAATCCTTTATACCGTCCTGTAACCTGGAGGCTGCTGCGCACCAGAAATATGCTACTGCTCATCTTTTGCATCATGTTAGCACCTAACTGAGAATGATATACAATGAAGGTTCTTATCAAATGCAAACAAAAGAGGGAATGGTCTAAATCTTCTTGTCTAAATCTTCCAGTGTGTCTATGACAGAGGAGATAGCCAGGCTTGACAAGTGATGGGGCATCATGCGACCAAAACAAGGAAAGGGGTGGAATTACAGTCTCAGTGCTGAGCAGCTCCCTGAGCCGGGATTCCTGATTCTCATCCAGGAACACTGGGCAGCACTGGCCAGTGTTGCTGTTCTTTGTCATGCATCTTTTCACTTCCTGATAGAAGCATCTCCAAATTTAGATAGGAGAGATGTAGGAGCTTGGGTAAGTCAAAATAGAGAAATCTGTGTACCTTGCATACTCCTTCTCTGCATAGCTCTGGAATGTCACATGTACAGCTGTAGGAACCCACACTGCCAGATTGCATCTCTGAGCTGTCGTCTCTGGTCTTGTGATGCTGGTTAAGCTACTTCTCCTCTCTATGCCTCGGTTTCCTCCTCCACAAAATGGAGCCAGAAGTGTCAGGTGCCAGGCACAGTTAGCCCTGTTCCCTCCATGAGATGAGGAACATGAAGAGTCTGATTCAGCCTCTACCCATAACCGCCAGTTTTCATCCAGACTTCAAATCTCCCAGGTTCTCACTGAATCAAACATGAATGACCTAATTACTCTCCAGTAATTATAATTGAGCAAGAATCAAATAATCTATTACCAATATTATTTTATTAAAATAACCATTTTTAAATGTCATTGACAAGTTAGTCTAAGAAAACAACTCCAGAGCTCTGAGAAGAGCTTCCAAGAGTGTGGCCAGTGTTTTCACAAGGGAAGAAATTGGTAAGAGCACTGCAGAGGAGAGCCCCCGAGACAGTGTTGGAGGAAGGTAAACAGAGAAGCAGACGGATGAGAAACTTGAAAATTTGTGTTCCTGAGATTGTCTCTCTGCTATAACGTTGTTAGCGAGATAGGGTGAAACCCTTCTGGATTTCTTTTTTTTTATCATAAGTACTTATGATATCTGTGTCTTCACAGTTCCTCTGCTGTCCTGTGCTCACCTCCTTCAGCCAAGAGCAGGTAAGACAGGAGATGATGAATGTTCCCTCCAAAGGCTTGTGCTCTAGAAGTGCACACAGTGGTTCTAAAAGAAAACATGGAAAATTTGCTGGGGAAATTTGGTCTCCCTGATCATTTTCATCAAGGGGGAAAGAATCAGGATTCTTTACCCAGTATGTCCCCACCTTGGCTCTCAGAGTGTGGTCTCTGGACTGAAAGTATAGCACTGCCTGGTATCTGTGAAAGATAGAAATCTTGGGCTTGCCCGAGACTGGTCGGAACATCTTGGGCTGTGTTTGGGCAAGCCCTCTGGTGATTTGGTTTGCTTTCAAGTTTGAGAATCAAGAGTCAAACACCTGATATGGCACCGTATGGTTACCCCAGTCACCTCCATGCCACACAGCTGTGGGACTGGGGGTACCAGCAGCCAGAGGCGGAGCCCAGGCTGTTCCTGTGGGCACTTCTCTTACCACTTGTCTTTCAGGGTTGGGTTTGAACAAGTCCTGCTGGACGGGTCCACAGAGGTGCAGATAGAGACATTAGACACAGAGAAACACAGACTGTCAGGGAGAGAAGACGCACCCTCTGCCACCGTGGAAGTGGCTGGGCCTGGGGGGGACCTGACTTGCACCCTCTCTCGTTCTCCCTCGGTCCTCCACTGCCCCTCCATCGTCCAAGCTGATGTCTGCCCTGTGTAGATACGACACAGATTAAAGACCCTCTTGGGCTCTAACTTGTAACTAACTCCCCCAACCCATGTGCTTTGGTGACGAGAAGACTAAAGTTCAGAAAGGCCCCTTGTACTCAGCCGGGTTTTATTAAGCTCCAGAGCACCACAGAGAGTAGAGGGAAATTCTCGTTTTTGTTCAGTGCATGCTGGAAAACAATGCCCTCCATCCGGGGACCCTCCACGAAGAGCAGCTGTTACATGCTCATCCTGAATGTAGGCTCTCGGCCACAGCAGCTGGCCAGGCCAGAGCTAACCAAGGGGGAATCCAATTCTGTCCTCAGGCTAATTTTTAAAATGCCTGATATGCTTTGTATGCTTTTAAATGAATGAGCCCTTGAAGTGTTTTACTAAAAATAAATAAATAATAACTATTTACAACCTTTTGAAGGATGATTTATTAAAAAATATCAGTCAATCTACATTATAAAAATTAGCTTTTGATTAAAAACATTTTATATTGATGCTTTCTCAAAAAATAACAAAGGAATATTTTTCTACACTGAACTTCTAAGTAGACTAGAAAAGCTTGTTTATTCTTTTATCTGCAGGGATTTCGATGTGAACTCAATCTTTTAATTAGATAATTGAATTAATGAATACAGAAATATTCACAATTCAAAGGCATCTTTTAGTCTCAATGTCCACGCATTCCTCTACAAAAAGTTTCTCATTGCACAACCATCTGTAATCCGAGTAAAAAAACAAAAAATTACCGAGTGTCTACTCTGTACTCAACACAGACTTCTAAACAAATGAATGTTAATATAAGGTGACAAATGCAGCCCAAACAGTGTTTATGGGCACTGAAATAATGCAGGTGGTGTGATCCTTTTTTTCCAGAGGGTCCAGACATTCTTGCACCTGAAGATGTAACTGAAGCTGAGTTTTGAAAGGTGAAAGTGGTGGTGAAGAACCGAGGTGGGGCCTTCAGAGAACTTGGAAGGACAGCCCTGCAGGGAGGTGTGCGAGGGCAAGCACCAGCCTTCAGCCTGCTCTGCCTGAGCCCGAGCAATGGTGGTCAGCTCCCGCAGTCGGGCTGCTCACACTTTGAGGGAGGGTGCCCTAGCTCCAACATCCTCTTCTGAATGTCTCCTTGGATACGGGGTGTAGCTGTCCTCCAGGAAATCAGCTCCTGCAGGAACTCATCCAGTACCTTTAAGCTCACCGAGTTACCTTATTTTCCACAACAGACTCGATAGCTTCCCTTCCAGCCCTGTTCTGTGTTCTCCATAACTTCACTGAGCACATTGGTGCTGGGAACACCTTCTGCTATTCTAGTTATTAGTGAAGAATTTAGATTCTTACAGACATACCCCAAACTGCAAGGTTTTATCTCCACATCATTGTTGAATTATTGGAGACTGTAGTTGACCTGGCTGGCAAAGGACGACGACGTAAGCCCAGCAGAGACACAAAACAGCAAGCCCTGTAATGTAGAAAACCATTCTTTGAGGTCATTGGGCAGGTACTGGGCTCTCCAGTGCTACTTGCTATGCTTCCTAAGATCCCTGGCAGTAAAACGTCCCTGCAGAAATACACAGACTCTTGATAAATGTGCACTCATACTAGGAAACAGGGAGAAACACCATTTATTTGATTTTCTCTCTAGAGGTTCTTTGATAAAAGTTGATTTGCAAAGGCTTTGTTATATTTAGAATGTTGATACATTTTATGGTGTATATTAAAAAGAATATGTAGCACACAGTACTTTTCTCAGGAAGGAATTAGGTACAGGCAGCCACTGTGCTAGGATGCACCATAGGTTGGTTAACTTACAGACTAAAGGACACCCTACCCTCCCACGGTAAGGATGACTTGTAGCAGATGACTAGACCTCACATTGATTAAGGGCTTCTTTTGCCTGAGGCAATATACAAAGTAGATACTTTCTATCTCATATGTGAAACATGCTTTGAGGTAAATATCACTTTCTGTTTTAATGGGGAGCTTAGGGAACATGGGAGCTGGGCAGCTTTTAGAAATACTGATTCATTAGTGAAGGGCCATGATGCAAACTCACCTGCTTGCAAACCAGGATGCTTTCCTCTTCTGTCCACAAGCACATTCAGGAATGTTCTCCATCTCTCTCACCCCATAGGCTGTGCTTTATCACACTCACCACTCGTGGGACCTCTGTCACCTGAAGACTCTGAGCTCAGTTCCCTCAGGATAGAAAGGGGAATGATTCTTGTGCACAGGGTCCTTCATGTACTCACGCCTGCAGAGCCCTTGCTGCAGGCACCTCTAATTTCTTCCCCCTTCTGTGCCCTCCTGTCATGGAAGCTGCTGGAAGGGACTGTGTGCATTTGCTGTGTTTGCTGCTGCTGTGACTATGGAACACCATGACTTTCCTGACTGGCTGCGGGGAGATCCAGAAGGAACAGTCTTTGTCTTCACGGTGGCCATAGTCTCGGTGCACAAAACAACTCCACAGCAGAAATGTGAAATGAGGCCGAGAGGGTCACAGAGGAAGCTCAACTCATTATTCCCAGGAGTCCTGGAGAGAGCATGGGCCCGAGGCCCACCTGCCCTCTTCCTTTTATAACCTGTGCTATTGCTTATTTAGCACGCAGTCCCAATAGATATTGGGAAGACGGAGTCGTCAGGGGTGCTACTACCTATTTAAAGACTCCTCAAAATCTAGTTTGTAAAAAACATATTTTGGGTTTACTGGTTTATAGAGTTTATGAAAATAAAGAATTGTTTCTGTAGTATTAAATAAGCAAAAAGCAGTGTTTATATTGCCCTTCTGTGTTGACTATGTTAGTTTATAATGTGCACCTATTTGGGGACAACCTGGTTGGTAGGACTTTTAAATAATGAGCCTGGGCTGCCAGAATTGTTGACATTTAATAAATAAAATAAGGCCTTTCTCAAATATCTCTTTGAGTGATCCTCCCCATGGTTCCAACCACAAACTGCTCCAGTGGTCGTTTCTATGTGTCACCAAAGCCGGAGCCTTCCTTCTCCACACCGGGGGCCTTGCTGGGTAAAGGGCCTCTACCACTGAGCGTCCACAGTTGCTGCACACCCCGTGGCAGCCCTCCTGCAGCGCCGTGCACACTGTGCCTTCCAGCTGATAATCACCCTGCTCCGAGCTGGAGAGCAGCAGCTCCGCTATCTATCCTGGAGAGAGATTGCAGGGTAAGAGATAACGGAGTTGATTTTGCTAGAGCAAAAGCTCTCAGAAGTAAACATTCCAAAGCATTGTATGCATGTGTCTATTTTTCTTTAACCTCAGATTGCAGCAGGCAAACATCTCCTGGAGGGTCTTGATAGCACAAATCTGGTGTGCAGAATGGAAAGGGTCCTTCATGTTACCATGGGGACACCTCAGTGTGAAAAAAATACAAACTCTCCCTCCCCCAGCTCTTAAGATAAGTGCGAATCCTGAAGACTTCCTTGGCCATTTATTTTAATTTTTTTAAAGGTACAGCTTGCCTCATTTCCTTTTGTTACTGTTTTATGAAAGGCAGTAACTGTCTGGGGCAGGAGACACTGGTGGGACTTGTCACTGGCTTTGGGTGGTTGTGACCAGGTTCCAGCCCTTCCTTGTGCCCAAGGCAGCCCCTAAGCCAGAGGCCAGTGGTCCAGGATGTTGCTACCCAGTCCAGGGGCCCTGGGAGAGGACCTATTCTATGCCTGACTGTTCTTTACGGGGGGAAAGTGTAACTGTCTTGCAACTGAGAAACATCTGCAGAGTTACACCCAGAGGTGGACAGGCTCTAGCACAGGAGGAAACTGTGTCCAGCAGCAGAGAAGACTGTCCACGCCCTGTGGGATCCAGACATCCTCCATTCTTCTGAGGAAAGTCAATAACTTTCCCAGGAAAAAGTCCACTTCACTTCAAAATTAATCTTTATGTATAAATGTGTATAATAACATGAATCTGAATTTATAAATGAAGAATGCAGGAGATCATGCTCAAAACCTCTCATTCAAAAACCGTGGAGGAGAAAGCCACCTGCTTAGCAGGCGGATGGTGGCTGGGACCCGTGGCTCTGAGCTGCTGAAGGGAAGGTTCATAAATGCACCTGTTCCAACCCAGTGACAAATCTCGGGCCCTTGGAAGGAGAGCTGTGCAGGCCTCTGAGTGCAAACCAGCCAACACCCTATTTGCTTCTTGGAAACCCCTGTGGCTGGGATTCCAGAGCTGCTCAACTGGGACCCCAGACTGGAAGGCAGAGTGCACAGTGGAGTGCCCTGTCACACAGGCTTTAAGGCCCTGGGCCGCACTGTGCACCCCTTCTCTCGAGAGCCTGAAGGCCCAGGCAGGAAGGCCTGCAGGCCTGGAGCTAGGAAACACTCATGGGCTCTGGAGCCACAGCTGCAGAGCTCTCTACCTGTGAGGTCGCGGCACCTCTGGGCTAAGGACTCTGTCCTGGGGCAAGCGACTCTGCAGGGGCTGAGGGAGCAAGACCGGGAGCAGCCAACCCAAACAGGAGCCCATCACAAGAGAACTAGCAGTGCCAGTGTGTGGCTGGAGACACCAGGAGTGGGAGGGAGCCCCGGGTGCCCAGGCATGGGCACCCGGGGCTCCGGATGAAAATCAGCCCTGGGAAGGCGGAGCACTGAGGTGTCTTCCTGACACCCCTCCAGAGCCCCAGGGGTGGTTTCCTTTGATTCATGGATGTCTCTTTTTTCCAGGTCTTTTTTATTTTATTTTACTTAAAAATCAATCAAACAAACAACAACAACAAAAATATTCACCACCTTCTGCCGCAGTCTGGCTGGGCACAAATAACCGGGAGGTCAGGAGCCACTTGCAGATTCAAGCAGGAAGGAACTTTATTTCCGAACCCACGGGAACGCCCCCCACGCGAACTCCCCAGGAACTCCGCGAGAGCTCCACCAGAACTCAACGGAACTCTGCGAACCCACGCGAACTCTCTAGGAACTCTGCGAGAACTCAACCGTCCTAATGACTTGCTGGCGCCACCTCTCAACCACTCCCCCTGGCAAAACGCCAGGTGCCATCCCGACTGAGGCTCTCAACAACCTTCCCCTTAAGTGTGGAAGTCCTCTGAGCCCCGGCGCTCCTTGGCCCATCTTTCCACGCGCAGTACTGCCCTATGAACATCAGCCAGCTGCAAGGCCTTAGCGATGACAGGTCTCTGCGTGTAGAGTTGTCAACCATGCCTAGATTCATTGCCATTCTTCGGACTACAGATGATTGACAGGTAGGTGGATAGTCACATACTGCATTCTTAATGTGTAGCATTTGACACTGTTACAATTGATATTGTTACATCATTTCATTGATTTTAACCCTGCATCAATTAGGAGGCATATTTTAAAATCACTGTTATTTTCCATGAAGTGTAATTTGTTTAACACTAAAATTTATGCACCTTCCTTGACGGAGGAATTTGCTGATTTTTTTTCCTTTACTTTTTAGAGGTCTCTCTTGCTCAAATTATTTAGACATTTTTAAAGAACTAAATCAGAATCCATCTTTTGAAGCCTGCATTTGGTCCACTATTTTTAGTATGAAGAATTGAATTTAAACCTGCCACCGTAATTCATACAAACCTGGCACACCTGTCCTGTGTTTCTTTTTTGCGTTTTTCTTGCCTTTCTTGGATTGACAATTTTATCACCTTTTTCCTTATTTGAATTTGAGAGCAAGACCCTCTGTGTCTGTTCTTCAGGGCGGGGGCTGTACATACACTTTTTGGTCTGTCAGAGTCTAAAACTGGTGAATAAGTTCATCCTCCTTCCAGAGACAGAAAGACTTGGGATATTTGAGTGTCTCCTGCCCCTCCCCTGGTTTTATGTAGCATTTGGGTATTTTACCTGCATTACATTGAACCTTTGAACCTGTTAACGTGCTTCTGCTCCATTACGCTGGCCCCCATGTCTGCCATTCTCTGGGCCCTTTTCCTTCTCAGACTTTCACCTGGGATTACATTCATCCACTCGAAATACAGCATGTAACATTCCTCACACAGAAGATGAGCTGGTGGAAAATTCTCCCAATTTTTTGTCTGTCTGGAAAGGTATGTAATTTTTGTCCTAGGGTTAAAATAGGTCATTGAATTGGAGGTTTAGAGGTGTTTTCCCAAGGTCCACTGATGTCCCCCTGCAGTCTGGCTTCTGCCACTGATTTTTGTTTTGTTTTGTAATTGTCAATGTGACTTCGGCTCTTTCTATAGATAGATTTGACTTTCATGTCTCACTCTTTCCTGATTCCTTCTTTCTTTTGAGTTTCTGTATTTCTATGGAAAACGTGTAGGTATGACATTCCACTTCCATTTTGGTCCCATTCTGGTGCTGTGGCTGGAGGGGGTTTGTTCCTGACCTTCCTTCTCAGGGAGGGTTTGGCCTTCCAATATTCCAAAATCTGAAAGTGTCCAAATCTGACCCTTCTGGTCCCCAGCATTGCTAATACATGACCTGCAATACTTACCAAAGAGCTTTCTCAAATTCCCTTCTAGTGGGGATTTATCTCTACACTGTCTATAGTGTTCCACTGTTTATGACTTTGAGATACAGAATTCTTAGTTTTGGGACTTTATATTTTCTTAGCTTTGGTACTGGGACTGAACCCAACCAAAGCTAAGAAAATATAAATAAGAAATATAAAATGATATTCTACCATGGAGCCGTAGACCCAGCCCTTTTTATGTTTAAAATTTTTCATTTAGAGAGAGGGTCTCCCTAAATGGCTGAGGCTGGTCTTGAACTTGCACTCCTACAGCCTCAGCCCCCTGGAGCTTGGGATTTCAGGCCTGTGCCACAGCACCCCACAAGTGCTACGTATTTGACATCACGAGGTTGTGTAGCCCGACCATCAAGGTTCAGGTCTACCCATCCACAGAGGGCAGACCCCTTCCTCGATTAACTAATCCCCATGCCCATCATCAGCTCCTGCTGTTGCCAATGAGACAGATTGGAATTTTATTAAACCCACAATAATTTAGGAAAAAAAATGTCTGAAAAATAGTTGAAGCCTCCACTTCTTGACTTCAAGCATTTGTTTTTTTTCCTGGAGCTTCAGTGCTCATTACCATTCAGGACTTCTGTGTTTTCTGTTAGGGTAAAATTTGGTAATTATGGATTTATTGCTCTTTTGGATGATATCATGGTTTTGAAAAACATTTTCTTTTTGACATTTTTTGTAAACTTGACTTTTTATTTTTAAGTTAACCTTGTATCCAACATTTTGCTGAAATCTGTTATGGGTTAGGATTTTTAACACTAAGAGATCTCTAGGTAAATGATCACATAACTACAAATAATGACAAGTGTGGCTCTTCTTAAATCTTTACACTTCTTTTTTCCTTGTTTAATACTCTCGGTAAAGGCCATTGTAGGCAGAAGTAGAACCTGTATTTCAGTAGGTGCTGCTATGTGAACACTTGTTCAGTTAAAGGAAAAATTCCTATTTTGAATTTTCTGCATATTTTTTTAAATAAAATTAAATTCCGTGAAATGATTTTTCTTCTTATGTTTGGATGATTGCATTATTTTTCCAATTGCTCCATTCATTAACATTTATCATAATTGCCCAATCTTTATTCCCAGATGAGATTTATCTCCTTATCTGCATGTTTTCTAGTTGATCTTACCTCCTCTCAGCTTCCTTGTTTTGGGACACCAGGCACATGAAGTCGATGATCACCGACTTCAGGGAATAATAGTCACCGTGGTACAGTTGCTTACTCACTTGGTCATCCATTTATTTGCTATTTTTCCCTGTTAGTCCTGCACCATGTGCCCGTTCTTTTCTCCACCAGCTCATCCATTGCAGTGCTCTGAGTGTGTTATGAGCTGACTGGGTGCACGCCATCTCCTGGTTATGTACATGTGTCCCCTGAATCGAGGTCACCACCACCACGTGCACTGCCCTCAGGTGTTCCTGTGCGTGCACTAACATTCATGTGTTGACATTCCACACACATACTGCTTAGGAGCACCTTCCATGAGCCCAGGATTGCCCGTGCCATGGCAGTCTGCCCATCAGCATGGATGCCCACCTCTCCTAGGTGGTGCCCAGAGGCAAAGCCATCGACTTTCCTCATCCTCTGACCACCCAGTATACAGACCAGACAACGAGAGCAGACCTGAGCACCCCCACCTGCACCCGCGCGCCTTCATGCTACAGTTTGCAGCCCAGAGCTGGAGGTTCTGTGTCCATGAAGGCTGTCAGACCCTCCTCCTGCTCCCGGGGTGACACAGCTGTCGCTGGTTCCTGTAGGAGGGACCAGGAGCTCTCTCCAGGCCACCAGAAGCCGACCTCCAGCATAGTCCACGCTGTGGTCTTTCCAGGAAAGCCTTCTGTGGGCCCAGGGACCTAGAGTACTTTTTCATCACCTGCAGGGAAAGAGCTACGGTTCCTGGGAAAACCCAGACGCTGCCGTTTTTCTTCTGCATGCTACCTGGACCCTGGGCCCAGCCACACTCCAGAGCTGCACATGTGTCCAGCTGCCCCGTGCTCCCGGCTGCCCTGTGCTCCCGGCTGCCCCGTGCTCCCGGCTGCCACTCTGCTGCCAGCTCTGCTTGGGCGGCAACCTTCCCCGCTCTTATTTTTGTGCTATGCAAATTGTCCCATTTTAAAGAAATCTACTCAGAAACCTGATCTTCTGTACAAATTGACCTACTCTCATTTCTTCCCAAACTAGACTTAGCCTTTCCTTCATTGGAGTCCCTGTGTTCAGATATCCCATTTCCTCTGAAGTCAGGCATTTGAACCTGTGCTCTTGCTGAACTTCTCTGCTACTACATGTTTGTAGAGATCACCTTCTGCCGAAATGCTGCCTAATCGGAGCCTCCTCCTAAACAGTGCTGTGAGGTGGCAGCAGCTCCCATGTACTTGGGCCACACCTACTGTTCCCACAGGGCACGGCCCCTGTGTGCACCTGCCCTGGTCTTGAGGAACAGCTGGTGAATGGAAGAGAGCTCTACCATGTGGCCATGGTTTCTCTTGCCTTTAGCAGGTCTCTAGATCAGAATGAATGCTTTGTTATGCTACAACCAAAATGACAAATGTCTTACAAAGGCCCTACTATAAAAGGTATATACTCATTTTAAATTTCATAAACGTAGAAAAGTAAAGCAAGACAACAGTGGTCACCCATGGGTCGCCACTCACACCATTTCTCTAGCATTTTGCTGCCATTGATCTTGTTCTTTTTACAGCTCACATGTTATAACTCTACCTAAAGAATGTCCTACAGTTTTCCACACATTCTCCATATAAATATACCCTGCAACCATAACTCTTTATAAATAATTTAAAACACACCTTACTCCTTTGAATATAAACATCAAGATATATTTAATTATCTTCATGCATTTATGACCACAGGTTATTTCCAATATTCATTACTGTATAAAAAGGTGAAATATGCATTTTGCATGCCATTTTATATATTTATATTTGTTCTTTAGAATAATAGCTTATAAGTAAAACTATCAAAAGGGGACACATATTCTTTTAGGTTTATTTATCTATTGCTATTTTTAAAAATAATATTTAAAATGAGGACGTCTCAATGCTGTGGCTGAATGTCTGTGACCCCTCTAGATTCCCATGTTGGATCCTAACCCACACAGGATGGCATGAAGAGATGGAGCCTTTGGTTGGTGATGAGGTCGTAAGAGCAAAGCCCTCATGAAACAGGTGCTAGGGAGCTCAGTCAAGGCCTCCCTCTCCTGAGGACCCAACAGGCAAGCAGTGTCCATGGACGTGGAAGCAGCATCCAACCACCTCAGAGCTCTCCATGCTTTCCTCCTGGACCTCTCCCTCCAGAGCCCTTTCCAACACATTCCAACGTCTATCTGTAAGCCACCCAGCTGTGGTATCCTGCAACAGCAACCCAAGACACTCAAAAAGCTACAGGCTGCAATATAAAAGACACTTCATTTTGAGTTTATTATGTATTTATTTGAGTGTATAATTAATAGTTATTCACATGAAAGAAAAGGTCAGAGGAGATGTCTATCTTCGCCTGCCTCCTGATCTTCAGAACAGTAAGACTTATGGCAGTTGATACCCCAAGTTTTTCCATAGATGTCAATATAGTTAAATATTTGTTCTGCATCTTTACCTGTCTTAATGTTTCCTAACCAATGTTAGTTTTAATTATTCAAGTTCTTTTGACACTACAGAGCTAGATGAATTAAAAATTCATTATATGAATCTAATGTAGATAGTTCATAATTTTATAAATAAGTAGACACATAGCCAATGTTGCTTTGTTTCTACAAAGGTGATTTTTGTTTTTATTGTGCTGGGGATTAAACCCAGGAATTTGTGCATGTGAGGCAAGCACTCTACCAACTGAGCTATATCCCAGCCCATGATTTTGTTTTTAAAGGAGAATTTAAATTTGGGGGACATGACCTGCATGGGAAGAGTGACAGATTCTTTGAGATACATTCTTATATGCAGAGATCACAGATGAGTGGGCATTGGCTAATGGCTTCTATCATTACCAAGGCCATTTATGTCATAAACAAGCACAATTAGCTAGGGATAGCCATTGCTTTCCTAGTAGTTCTGAAGACTCATCTATTCTATTTTTTTTTTAACATTAGCTAAATATATTTGCAAGCGACTTGACTCTGAATCACCAGTAACTGGATGTCCCAAGGCAAAATGGACTGACTTGTAATCAATAGGAAATAAAGAATAAAAGCTATGGAAGTCATAAAAGGCCACATTTCTATAAATTATGTCACAGAAAAAGTCAAAGTGCATGTTAGCCCAAGTTTGGATATTGCACAGCAAATGCTTGCTCTAAATAGCAAACTGTGATTTAACTCTCACTGGATTTGCATGTTTTATGGTGGCTTTGCCTGTAGAGGGTAATCTATGGGGAGTGTTAGCATTCTCATTTATCAGATAAAAAGTAAAATAAAAGAGGTAAATAGAAAATCTAAAGTAATGTCAAAAAGTATTTTTTTAATATTTAAATGTCACTTTAAGAGGGTTACAAAAAGCCCCACGTTGAAGTCATGACATAAGTGCCCTCTCTGAGCACTCTGCACGCCATACGGTGTTTCTAGAGTATGCTTTTTATGTTCCCTTATTTTTCAACATCAGTTTTCAAAAGTATGAATATCATTCATATGTTTAAAACAAACTGAAAACACTCTCTCCAGTGCTGTAAAATGTAATTAGTTCGGAAGCTGAAAGTTGCACACATTTTTTTAAGCATGAGATTATGGATTTTTACTTTTACTAAAGAACATGTGTGCATTAGTCAAGGAGGAAGCTCCTTTTTCACAGCCATTAATTGGCTGTTTTTATGCTGTCAGCCAGTTCACTGTTTTCCCCTGCTGTTGTAAACATCAAGGTCATTTTGAGGTTCTGCCAAAATGAAGATCATTATCTTCAGAGCAGTATTAAAACAGAGTGGCTGAACCCTGGGGCTGTCAAGAGCTCTGAGAAACAGCCACTCCATGAATGCTGCTCCTCTCTCTGAAGGCAGATGGCTGCTTAAGAAGCACCCCAAGTAGTCAGGTGCACTGACAGTAGCTAGTACTGAAGTGTGTCCTCTTGCATGCAAATGTGTGCACATGCTGCTTTCTCAAGCCCACAGGAGAAGAACAATGGCGGAGCCATGTGTCATTGGGTCCTCCAAGGAACACTTACCAGGACATCAACCTCCAGCAGAACGGAGTCAGCAGCTCCCCTAACCTGGTCCCCAGGAAAACTGACAAAACTATCTTTTATGAAACCCACCATCCAAGGCCTTGGAAATGTCTTAAGGGCAGAGGGCAAATGATGAAATATCTGTTCAAGAAAATCTACGAAAACTTGATAAGGCAGCAAGAGCGTGCAGCTCTCCATCCAAGGCTTCCCCTCCCTCCCGTGCCAGCAGAACATGGCAGGATCACTCAGGCCTGTTGTGGACAAGAACACAGGGCTTGGGGTAGGGCGTGCATCCTTGAGGAGTAGGATGTGACAGCCTGTCAATAGGGTCCCAGCTGCCTTGTGCTTGGCTGAGTATTGAGCAGATGCAGTTGAGTGACAGGGACTTTCTTCTCTCCCTCAGCCTCCACTCTCATTCAATAGTGCTCTATCTCAGTAGATACCGAAGTCCCCTGAAACCTTTCTTTCTCTACGAATGGATAGTCCATGCCAGGAAAGGCAAGCTAAAAGGACTAGTATACTGCCCCTGACTCTTCACCAGATTCTCAGCTCTTGAAGCATGCATAGTAAAGACAGAAATTTGCATTAACCCTGAAGTTATCTTCAGAGCCCCAACTCAGAATTTAACTTAGGAGGAAGGGGAAGCTGGTCATAGAGCAGGTAGCCCATGAGTGCTTCCCAAAAGGAGTGACTATTTTTGCACATAGCATGGAGGAGCTCAACCTAAGGGTGGTCTTAAGAACAGGAGAGGTTCTGGTGATGATCAATCATAAGGGAATTTGTGAATTTGATGAATTTGTGAATTTGATGAAGTGAGAGCCAAGACTACAGGCAACTTAGTTTTGAGAGTATAGGAGAATACGACAGCAGCTGGCCCCTCCTGGCCTCAGAACACAGATCAAACACTGACTTCCCAAGGAATCCATTAAAGGAGACGTAATTGGATGAGATTAATTTGAAGAGAAATGTATGTTCTAGGATAATATAGAAAACAGTAGGGCAACTTCTTGGTGGAGTTTAACGGCTGAGCTCATCTAAACAAAATGGAATACAATTAAAAGCAAATAGCAAGAAACATGTGAGAAAGTAGTACATATCTGAAAAATGTAAAACATGCTACAACGTAACTGAGGGAGTGAAAGAAGAACTCAGAAGGGAAATAAGAACCCACTTGGAAGTGAAGCTAAAGCATGGCGCCAACTGTGGGCACAGCTGATGAGGAACTCAGGAAGATGCTCTGCTGCGGGTGTCTGGTAGGCAGGAGGACAGCTCTGAAATCAGCAGCCTCAACTCCACATTAGAACCCCAGACAGAGCAGAGCAGGCTAAAGTTAAAGTAAATAGAAAGAAGAGATAATAAGAAACAGAGATGAAAGTAATGGGATAGAAAGCACAGTGATACTAGAGAAAAGCAAGGAGACCAATCCAGCTCTTAGAAAAGATCAACAATATTGAGAAACATGTAGCTACAATGGCCAAGAAAACACACACCCTCGAGCTATTAGAATGAGTAGGGCGAGGAAGGTCACTACTGACTCTACAGAAAGAAAAGGGAACATAAATAAATATGAAAAATTGTAAGCTTCTGCATTGGGTAACAGATGAAATCAAAACTGATAGGAAAAAGATTAAGAAGAAATAAACAAAGTGAATTCACCTGTGTCAGGTTAGATCAATAATCAAAGCAAAACCAAACAAAAAGTAGACACAGAGAAAAGTTCAGGACCAGAACTTGCCGAACTGTATCCTACACTTACAGGAGAAGTAATGCAAGATTTTCACGCTTCTAAAAGATGGAGAAAGAGCAAACATTCATCTTATGAAACCAAAATTGCCATCATATCCAAACCATACAAAGATATCACAGAAAAAATCATGGACCAATATTTCTTAGGAGAAGATAAAATAAGTCCTTGACAAAGAAGTACTGAACTCAATCCAACAACATGCACAAATGTATACACTTTACATTTTTGGTCAAGTGGAATTTATCTCAGCAATGCAAAGTTTACTCTCAATTTTAATTTCTGTTAATTAATCTTAATCAACAGATCACAGCACTTCAAAAGAACAAAAAATGCATGAACATTTATCAGACACAGCAAAAGTTCTTGACAAAAATCTAACATACTGTCATGAAAATAAAAATCACTCAATAAACTAGGAAAGTGCCTTAGTCAAGGTTCTCCAGGGAGACCCAATAGAATATACATAGAAATAAATACAGTGTGAGACTTACTAGGGCAACTGGCTCTCACAGTTTGGGAGGCTGAAAAGGTCCTCTACAGGCTGTCAGAAAGCTGGAGACCCAGGAAAATTGGTAACATGTCTCATCCAATTCTCCAAAATTCAGAAGCCAATGTGAATCCCCAGTTCCAGGCTGAAAGTGTAAGAACCCAGGGACCATTACCCATGCCCTGGAGTGCAAGGGCCAGAGAATGTAGATTCCCTGTGGTTAAGGGCAGGAGAAGAACCCAGCTCAAAACATTATAAAAGGAAAAAAAAAGAAAGAGGGAGAGGGAGAGAGGGAGAGGAAAAGGGAGAGAAGAAGAAAGAAAGAAAGGAATTTTTCTTTTCTTTGCCTGTTTGTTCTATCCCAATTCCCAGTCAGCTGAGTGGTGCTCACTCATACTAGGGGCCGTAGATCTTCCCTGTAGGGCTCACTGAATCAGATGCTAATCTCCGCCTTAAACCCCCTCACAGACATACCTGCAAATAGTGCTCTTCCCTCTATCTGTTTATTCCTTAATCCAATCAAGGTGACACCTAAAATTAGCCACGACAGAAGGGAATTTCCCATAAAGTTCAGAGCTAATGTCATACTTAATGATTAAAGATGGGTGATTTCCACCTAAGATCTAGGATAGGAAAAGAGTATACACTCCTGGTATTTCTGTTCAATATGCAACTGGATATTCTAGCCAAGACAATTAATCAAGGTAAAGAAATAAAAGATATTTAGATGGGAAAGAAAGACAAAAAACTATTTGTTTGCAGAGTTTGTTTATAGAAAATCTTACGGAGGCCACCAAAAAGCTATAAGTAATTAATGAGTTCAAAAAGGATGCTGGATACAAGCTCAGTATACAGTTAGAATGTATTTTTGTAAAATTGCAATAAGAGATTTAGAATCAAAGTTAAGAAAGCAACTTCACTTGTAATAGGCTCAAAAGGAATAAAATACTTAGAAGTAACTTAACAAAAGAAATGAAAAATATATACTCTTAAAACTATGAAATGTGATTGAAGGTATGATGGTGATCATCCCAGAAGACAATATTGACTGCCAGAATCCCAAAAGTCAAAATCTCAGAAGAGCAAATCTCTAAAGTCCAAAAAGACTAAAATTTCAAAAAATCACCATCCTGAAAGATTAAAATCCCAAATGTAGAAATCCCCCTAAACTGTAATTCCCATTGAAAAATATAAAACTCACATAGAGGGGTAGAAAATCAAATTCTAGGCAAAGGGATTGGTGTGTTTCTGGTTGTATATGGACAATTTGTCAGATATTTCCATCATATACCTCTTCTGCTACTTTTCCAAGGGCCATGCTTGCTCAAAACAAAGCAAAATGAAACAAAGAAGGAAAAAAAAATCCTTCATCAGAAAATAAAAGGAACTGGGCAAGCTCAAGACCTTCTGAACCTGACCTGTGTGTGGAAATTCCCCCAGGGCTACCCAGCACATTAAAAGGTGCACTACTGTTGGCTGTCAAAGGAGGTGGACTTCCTATGTTAACCACTGAGTCTAAATTAACACAAAACAAAACAAAAACGATTGCATCCTTCACTTTGGCTTGTGGACAATACTTTTAAACTGTCCCCACTCTTTATTGTTATTGTTTTTGTTTGTTAGTTTGTCTGAAGTCAAATACATACAATCCATGTACCTGATGGATCTGAAGATTCTCAAACATGTGAAAAATTCTAGAATTCCTTTAGTTATTAATGACTGGGAAACAGTAACAAAGTTCCTGAGTTGTATTTGAGAATTTGGTGGCTTTGCAGACGAAACTGGTCCAACTGGTTTCCCAAACTGTAAGGACAGGTTGAATTTTAGTGCAACCAAGGCTTCTCAAATATACTAATAATTCGTTTTTTTTATTTAGCCCAAAGCACAGCAAAGAATTCAGATGGGTGATAAGCAAAATGAAAAAACTTCAGCTTAAAAATGAGTCATTTTTAAGTCATTGCACCAGCTTTCCTTCTGAAGCTGATGGAATCCCCAGGTGTGCTTCATCAACTCAAGCCACATTTGCCTGCAGAGCCGGTGAAGTTTCCGACTGGCTGGAAACAGTTCTGTGCTGGAGAAGACGCCGTGCACCATGGCTGCTATTCAGGAAGCAGCATTGCTCCCGTAGAACTCGTGGTCAACAGATGAAGTGTGCCTTGAACCAACTTTCTTGTATGCAAAACACAACTGAAGCCTGTAGTGGAAGATGGGGTATCACACAGGGAACACTCCTGCTGGTGAGCTTCCCGTCACGGAGGAGTTATCAACAGAGAAGCACCAAGAAGGAAGCACATGGGAAGCAGTCTCTAAGGAGAACAGGCCCTGATAGAAATGGTGGTATACATCTTCCAAACAGGGTGACGGTAGAGAACACGGCGACCACATGTGGGGCAGCATCCTGCAGCTGTCCACAATCCCTCCCTGTGAAGTACTTTTTTATATGTTGAATTTTCTTTTTCCCTTTTGTTGTTGTTGTATTTTCCCTCACTATTTTAAGCAATAGTATTTTATATCTATTGTTATAATCTGTAAGGAGTAATGACATAGAGGGGAGACACAGAGACAAGGTGCAGAGGCAGGGAGGTGGCCGAGTGGCTCAGAGGCCAAGCTGCCGTGCTTTATTTGTATAACAGTTTACATTCGAGCATTGGTACCAGAACTACAGTACTGTTTAGAGTATCAGTAAGGTTGCTTACTCTGCATTACGTTGCATAGTTACAATATGTAAAGTAAGGAGCTTTGTGCAGCTCTCAAGAAAGTGCATTTTTGAAGTTACTGTTAGGCAGGCAGATCCAGGAGCACTAGAGCTTGGTGAAACAAGCGAGTTCCCAGGAGCTATATGCCTGCAATCAAGGTTGAGGCTTGATGAGGCTCTAACACAGAGGCTTCTCGGGGCATTGCCATACCAGCTAGACACTGCACACATATTAGCTGTATTACTGCATCTGAAGAGAGATTGCAGGGCATGCTAAGGGTGGGAAACAGGATGCCCGCCACCCTCGGAGTTTGCTCACCAGGGCAATCTTCCCTGTACATTTCCACGGTCAGAATGCCTTCAATAATCTGGATGCTTGTTTTCATCTGTGCACTATTTTTAAAATCAGGAAGTATAAATTGTGCAAAGTCTTTTAGAGAGTTATTTTTTTTTCTTTTTGGCAAATTTAACTCCACAAAAGTACATTATCAAAATGTGCTTTGTTTGTAAGCAGTGCGTATGTCCTTGTGTGTAAAGATGTTGAAACTTCCTCAGTAAGTAAAAAGGTGTCCTTGTTGTACATCCACATTCTGGAAGGTGGATTTCTGGGGATCTCGGCTCTTCTAGTGACTGCCTCTGGGGTGGTGACCCACTGCGGTTTCTGACGCCTCTTGCCTCGTCTCAGGTGGTCCCTTGCAGCACTTCAGACCATCAGCTGTAAAGCCGGGTGCACAGGGTGACCATCCAAGGTGGTACACCCTCACCTCTCCCTCCCACCCAGCTCTTCAGGAACCTGGTTAGGCCAGGGCAGGGCCACTGGCCATGCTTGCAAAAGCACAGATGTCAGTCGTGACAGTTTTATGGTGGGTTCTGTCATGTTTTCACATGTGTCCAAATAAACTTCCTTTTCACATGTAAATAAATGACTTTTAAAGAAACTTTTTTTCTCTCTCACAAAGGTACTTTGGGAGTTTTGCTCTTTTAGGATTTCAACATTCGGGATCGTGAGGTTGAGGATTGTGTCTCTGGACATTTGGTCCAAACTTAGTTTAAATAAATTAAAAACAAATTATAAAACTGGGAATTCTTTCTGTGCTTGTGGGTCACAGGCATCATTCCCATTGCCACAACGGCAACCCCACCCAGACCAGCCTACTGCGTTCTCAGGAGGCCCCAGCGGGGCTCTTCACAGAAGCCCACGAGAGAATCCTAAAGTTGCAGCTCAGGGGACCCAGTGGTCAAACCGTCTCTAAAAAGAAAAACCAATGTGCATTTTGTGATTGCAAAATTGCAACAAACTGGCAAGGGTAGGGTATAAAGGACATTATGTAAAATAGTGGAGTACAACTGAGGGTCTAGAAGTTAATCCACACATCAGAGGTCTTGACTGCCAAAGCCACCCCGAGGGAGAAGGCACAGTCTTTTTAGAAAACAGCCCTGGCATGACTGGGTACCATGTGAGAGTGGCTGGAAGTGGATTCTTATCTAACACCACACACAAAAATTGTCCCCAAATTTATCAAAGACCCAAATGCAATAGCAAAATATGTAAAATTCCTAGAAGAAAACATCCAGGTTAGTCACCATGCCATTACTTGAACAAGGGAGTCCTTGATACATTACCAAAAAAATTAAATAAATAAATAAATTTAACTTCATCAAAATTTAAAATTTGGCATTTCAAAGACATTATTAAGAAAGTAAAAAGACAGACTGAAAAAATGAAAGAGAATATTTTCAAACCATCTACTTACAAAAGACTTGTATTCAGAAAGTATGAGGAATTCTTACAACACAATAAAAAAAGACATAACCCATTTAAAAAATGAACAAAGGACTAAATAGACATTTCCCTTGTACAGCATACAAATTGCCAATGGGAAATGCACAATAAAACCACAGGAAAGCCAGTTCATGTCCTCGGCATCCAGGACCAAAGTCACACAACAAAAAGTATCGGGGAGGACACAGGAGGCCGTGCCTCTGGGGCTTTGCTGGCTCGAATGGGAAAGGGGCAGCCACTTTGGAAAGGAACTCGACACTTCTCCAGTGATCAGCAGAGAATCCCCAGGAGACCCAGCCCTTCCACTCCTGGCACGTGCCCATGTGGGGTGAAACTCAGGCCACCCCAAAGCCTGCACTCCAATGTACCCACACTGTTCCCAACAGCCACGAGGGAGAAGCAACCCAAATGTGTGTACTGAGAGAAGGGCAGTGACCCACAACGCAGCCACAGGACGGAGTGAGGCGTGGACACACACCGTGGCACAGGTGGACTGTGACAGGATTATATGAAGTGACACAAACCTGCCACAGGACACCCTCCCTCTATGTGAAATGTCACCAATAAGTCAGTCAGTAGAGACAGAAATGGGATCCAGGATTGCTTAGGGCCAGGAGTGGAGAGAGAGGCGAGCAGAGAAGAATGGAGGTAAAATACAGAGTTTCCTTTTAAGTTGATAAAAATGTTTGAAATTGATGGTGGTCATGTTGCAGCAAACTGGCATGTTAGCTGAAGCTGCCATCACTGGAGAGGACATAGTGGTGCACCTGAGGGCAGCCACCAAGGAAGGCACCTGTGCATCCACGCATGAGGTTCCCACCACCACACATGCACAGAGAAGTGTCTCATCACCTTGCAAAAGACAAGGGTTAGGGAGTAGTCAAGACTCTTGCATTACTGAATTTTAAAAAGCCACACTCAAGGTTAAGGATTCATACTTAACTTTCAGCATCCCGTGTGCTAAGGTTGAGAAAATGTGAATCGAGATTTCAGACTGTTACATGAAGCCAACACACAGTGGAGTTCATGGCAGAATGACAGAACTATAATTGATTCCAGAAAGTTCTGGCAGAGAAGCAAATAATCGTGTCCAGGGTAAGTCAGAAATCCCAGGAGCTCCATATCAGATGACACCCCATCATGGTGATTAGGGGCAAGATTTCTGGAGTCTGTCACCCAGGTTTGGGGCCAGTTTTCTCATTAACTAGTTCTGAGTTTCTGAGCCAGTAACACCTTCTGCAAGTCTGAAGCCTCACCTATAAAATAAGGATAATGCCTCTTTAAGTGGGTTATTGGGCAAATTAAATTAGATTCTATATAGAAAGCAGGTATTAGTCATGGTCCAGTCAGGAAACTAAAACCAAATCAGTTATTTTAGTAAAAATGATGCAATATAATAGAAAGGCTATAATTTCAATAGAGAGAAACTAAGCAGATTTTTTTTCCCCCTAAAGAATTATGTAGCTAATTTAAAAGATCACAGCAACATGGGAAGGCAGCAACAGAGAGAAATAGTTCTCCCTGCCTCCCCAGAACTGGCAGGAATAGAAAGAGACTCCAAGAAGTGGGACCCAGAGGCTGAGGGAAGAGCCCACGGAGCTGGCCCAGACCTGAGGGGAGGCTCCCCTGGGGATCTGTGTGAAGCCCAAGGGCCTGGCCCCCGGCTCACACATGGCACTCAGCCGCAGCTGCAGACAGGGGCAGCAGAAGACAGCCCCTGGACACTCACTGGAACAGGAACCAGACAGGAGAAAGGCAGGAAAGGTAAGCACTTACCTGATTGAGCCTGCCTCACTTTTGGACCGTTTGGCAAAACCAAACTGAGAGCCTGTTGGCAGTGAGAAAAATAATTTGCAGAATCCCAAGACAGCATCTGAAAGCAAATTGACAAAAATAGGTCGAGAGTGGGGAGAACACCTAAACCAGGAACACAGGCAGTGTGTTAGCTCATTTTCTGTTGCTGTCACAGAATACACGAGGTTGGGTACTTTATAAAGAAAAAGATGTTTGCCTCATGCTCCTGGTGGCGGGAGGGTCTGGACAGCATGACATTGGCCCCTGATTGTAGAACAATGTGGTGGAAAAGGGAAAGAGAATCAGCAGAGTGTGGAAGGGCCAAGGGCATGGGTGGCTCATTTATAGCCACTTTCATGGGAGTTCACTCAGGGAGAACAGCATCACTCACCCCTTCCAAGGGCTGCATCTCCCATGGCCTACTCACCCTGCTTAGTCCCACCTCCTAAAGCCACCATCTCAACAGCATCAGACTGAGGACTGAGCCTTCAGCAAATGGACCCAGGCTGGCACACTTTGCTCACAGTTCTGGGGAAAGGCAGGGTGGGCAGGAGGTCCTACTTATCACAGAAATAATTTGGTGCCTATGGCCATCCAGGAGTGCTAGGCTTTGGGAAACAGGAGACACAGGGAGGCACAGTCTCACCCCCAGAGGCCTCCACATGAGCAGTGGAGCTGGCTCATAGAGCAGGCCGTGAATCCAGAGGGCCTGGGCTCCAGGCCCAGCTCTGGCATGGATTGTTGTCTCCCTGGGCAAGACCTTGCACCTCAGTTTCCCTGTGTTGGAGTTGGGAGAGGAACACAGATGTGTGGGCTGTGTGTCAGTTAATGTCTGTCAGTGGAAATACTAAACAAATAAACAGGAAGCATCATTTTAGTTCAGTGCAAAAATTTACATGAAAACACATCAGAGAGAACAGTTCTGCAAGGATCAGGAGCGGTTAAGCACCACGGGGCTGAGCCAGGCTTCCTTGGGAGGCCCGTTCCAGGGTGCTTGGACCCCTCAATGTCTTCCCACCTTAAGGCCCACGTTGGTCTGGTCTGCAGCGGGAAGCCCAGCCCTGTTGGTAGGCATCGTCTTTGTCAGGGAGACCCCGTCTTCATATCTCTGCTCCAATGGTGGCAGCTCCTGATTTTTTCTGTGATTAACTTAAATTTGCTTTGAAACATCAGTGCTCTTTGGACATCCATCAGGTCACAGATGCAAGGAGTTTTGCAAAAGATTAAGTTATTCATCCCAGACCTTTGTGATCAGCAGCATGTGTGTGTGTGGGGGGTCTTTTCTACGATCTCTGTCACACAAAGCTTGAATGTGGCCATTTCCTTCAGCAAAGCGTGTGCTCTGACCCAGGGGAAGGACAGTCATTTCCTGGTGTAACATGGCATCAGCCATCAGACACTCATGCCCAGAGATGCATCGGTTCACCTCAGGGCCCTTGCTGGAGTGCATACACAGCCGGTTCTGGGGCCCTTTCCCATCACAGGTAATTACAGGTGAGCCAAGAGACAGAGTCCCGACCCACTGTCATCTGTTTGGAAAGTGCCATTTTCCTAATCCTAATAAATCCTCAGAACATGTATGAGAAAAGTCACTCCTGTCGATCAGCCGGCTCACGGGTGAAGATGCCCTTTCCACATGAGCACACGTGAAAAGCGGTCAGCGTCCACCGACACGGACCTCCAGATGATGACCTGGCAAGTGCTAATTACCATAGATCTTGTAATGACCTAACGTCAAAGAGTTTGGGCTGTGGGTAAAATAAGCTCATTTACATTTTTATTTTTTCTTCCTTTTCTCCCTGTCTGCTGCACAGGGTTTCGGACTTCCTAACGGCGAACACTGAGTCATTAGATCTGGAATGCAGTCATCAAGAGCAGGTTCCCCTGAGATGCCAGGCCTGGCACTTACCTCCAGGAGAGACTGCGTTCACACAGACCTTGGTTCAGTCCCACACTCCAATTTAAATGCTGATGATTTTTTTTTTTTTTTTTGCTTTTGAAGGAAACTCTCCAGAAAGCTCTCAGTTTTCCAATAGGACTCTGTTATCTTTACTAAAATCTACTGCTAGTCAACCATCAAGTTTTCCTTTTTCTAGTGCTAAAGTTATGAGTCCTACTCTCACAGGGAAAGTCATGCAAGGATGAGATTTTATGTCGTTTCATCTGCCAGTGGCTGGACACTCACTGGACCTTTCCTGTGCTTTAGGGTTCCTTGCTGGGATTAACCAGGTAGGGCTCTTCCTCAGCGTAACCTGAGTGTCCAGCCAGCCTCCGTCCCTTGGTGATCCAGATGACCAGGCTCTGTACCTAGAGCAGGAGTTGCCCTTCGGATCTGGCTTCCATACTTGAGGGCTCGGCAGTGCCCCTTTGCTGGATGACGATATCAGTCCTTCGCCCCCCATGCCACCCCAGTTCTGCCTGCTTGTTCACAGGTGCCTCCCTAAAGTGCAGAACAGTGCCTGGCAGGCAGGAGGTGACCCAGAGCACGTTTGTTAAATAAATGCTGTTGACGCAGCCGTTATAGCTAGTTGTCAAGTACCATGTACCTGAAACTTGCTGAGACAGCGCGTCTTACGTGTTCTCAGTACACGCGTGAGGCCACGGGTGTGCTGATTAGTTTGATCCTGAGAACAAACACAGAGAATCCTTACATCAAAACACCACACCACACACCTTAAGTATATGCAGTTTTTAACTGGTCAACTATCCTTCAATAAAGCTCCAAAGAAACACTAACCTGATTGATGCTATCGGGCCTCCTGGAGCCAAATCTTAGTGGACAGTTCCAGTGGGAATGCCCCCTGGGCCACCCTGCTGCTGTGTCCTCAGACACATGCCTTGATTTCTTTCCCCAAACTAGGTCTAAAGTGCACTCAATCCCTTAGTGTGTGTGTGTGTGTGTGTGTGTGTGTGTGTGAGATTTAGGAAACACTAAGCACCAGTTAGTACTCTAATGACAAACTCTCCCTGTCAAGCTTCCCCACTGTCTTCCCTCCACGGTATCATTCCCCTTTCTGTGTCACCAAAGTGCACAGTTGGTTCCACTGGTAGATTCGTAACATCACATTTGTGTACTAACGACAGCACACGGATCATGTTTATCCTTGCAGACCGGCTATTCAAAGGACCTGTGTAAGTTTTATCAGGAACTCCCAGATTTCCAAGCCTAGCCGCTGCACAATGCCCACGCTGGCCTGGCCCTCGCTGGCTCACAGCTGCACACCTGTGGGTGATGCTCCCCACTCACCTTGGACCCTGAACTGTAGCCACTGCACGTCTGTCTGACTCCTGGCTGAGCTCAGGCCTCCCCAGATGCCCTGCTGCTCCCCACTGCCTGCCCCTGTGCCCCGGCTGGCTGGCTGCAGTACGTACCCATGTGGAGTCTCCCCTCATGGGCTCCTCCAGGTCTGCACAGCTTCCTGAATCCCTTGTTCTTGAGAAGAGTGTGCTGAGGCCTGCAGGGATGCGGAGGCCGTCAGGTGAGCAGGAAGGTCCTCGGTCTGCAGATCACCCAGGGGAAATGCAGCTGGAAGCTGAGCTGGTCTCCTCTCACCTCCAGATCCGGATTCAGTTTGTTTTCCAGATCCCTGACTTGGTTCTGGAATGTATCCCAGGGACCCAGTGTCTCCTGCATGGCCCAGCTCTGAGGCCTCCAGACAAGTCTGGGCTTGGCAGCTTCTGGGTGTGTGGCCTTCCATTTTCAGACACTGACACTAGAAATACTTTTACTGTTCAACTTGTCTTCTAAATGCAGACACCTGAATTGAGTTTTTCCAAGTAATTTGAAAATAACCATTTTGGTGAGTTTGTGGCTGTTAACAACCACAGCTCCCTAGTGTTGCTTCCGATCAGTGGTGTGCAATTTGGGGCAAGTTAGGTAAGCTGGCTTAGCATCAGATTCTTTAAAATGGGTGTGATAAAAATAGGTGACACATGTATTAGACATTCTTCATGTATTATTTTTAAACCCCATAACTTTAGGAAGCAAATTATGTTATTGTTTTCATTTAAGAATCAAAAAAGAGAGCCCGGAATTTAAAAGGGTCAAGGGCCACATATCTAAAGTATGCTGAATTAAGGAATCAGATTCATGAGCAATTTTCTGAAACTACTGTGTTGAATTTTACTCAAATAACACTGATTGTGCCATTCAGTATATTTCCACCTATCTAAATGAGATGGTGTTGGTTGAAATTCAGCCTGTGAAATTGTTCACCATGGCAAATTAGCATTCACACATTTCTGCCTTAAAGAGCCGGGGAGCTTGGGCTGAAGACATGCATCCCCTCCTAATGCACCCATGCAAAACTATCAGCCTAGAAGGCGTCCCCACTGGGAAGGACGTTTGGAACTCGAACTTCCATCTAAAGGTAGAAAAGCATAGAATAATCTCATCACGACAGCCCCCACTGGAACGAGGTACTTCTCGAGCCCTTACATAGTAAATACCCTGTTTGGAGCAAATCAATGCTTGTGATGAGCCTTTGAAACAAAGATTAGTTACTCAAACTGTGGGTGAAGAGACAGAGGGATGAGGGTCGAAGCAACTTCGCTGAGACTCTAAATGGCAGAGTGGGCCCTGTACCCCAACCGCCCAGCTCCAAGCCTGGGTCTTGCCGTCTTCACGCCAGCTTCTCTCCCAGGCACAGGGACCACTGCCAACACAGGCACAGGCCGCGGGCCTCTGCGCAGAGCTCCAGGGAGAGCGCCTCATACCCACTCAGCAACAGGCGGTAGTGGCCGGTGGCCTCATCCTTGTGCCACTCACTGGCCAGACCCGTCCAGGTGACCTTGCCACACCCACAGAAACAGCACGGGGCTCCTTCACTGCATTTCATTCCAGCTGTTCATTCTCCTGCTCCTTCTTTACTTGTGTGTCACTGACCACGGACGTTTTGGTAGGGCAGCACCCCCACTAGCCCTGTGTAATTTTTGATTGACTCTTGGTGTCCTGGATTTACTGCTTCTGGATTCCCAGAGGAAAAATGCCCTGTCTGACTGGGTTCCTGAGCTTGAGTTTTACGCAGGTGAGCATTGTCACCAGGCAGAACAACATGGCACGCAACCCCAGGAATAGCCATACAGGATGGCTCTGCCCACAGCCTGGCCACGTGAAGAACAGCCTAGAGGCCTGGGAATCAGTGTGGACACTCACAGCTGGCTCTGTGCAAGGACTGTCCACGGCCAACCCACGAAACAGGCAGAACTAGGGAAGAAGAAGAGAGAGTGTAGTGGAGACCGAGTTGTGTTTTGATTGACCTCCCTCTCTCTTTTTTGGAAAAAGGACAAGGGATTAATTTTTCAACCATGGTCAGTCTCTTCTAAAATTGGATTTATTTTGCTTTCCATTTTGCAAAGACTTTGCTTTTATGGGCACCTCTAAAAAGGCTCCTGCTGGGTGCAAATTAGATTGTTGATCTGATTGTGAAGCTGCCGCTCCATCTTGGACACCAATACCCCTTCACTTCTGAGCAAGGTTCGGCACAGGAGAGGGAATCCATGCAAAATGTCAGTCTCTGGAGAGGCTAAGCTGGCACCATTCTCAGCATCAGTAGAGGTTTCATCTCCATGTCCCTGCTGCCTTGATCCTGGTTCCATTTTTTGAGCAGGTGACATGCAGCAAAAGCATGGGCCTATCTCAGAGACGCAGCAGGTGGTCCCAGGCCCTGTGTGGGGACAGGCTTTCAGAGCAGTGAGAACAACAGGATTTCTGCTTTTGAAAATCGTGCTTAGAGAATGCAAAATCAAAGGTATTATTAAATTTTCTTCTTCTGTTTTAGTAGAAGGAATTTTTAGTTAACTGGACAGACATAATTTTGCATGATAACACGACTTAAACTACTTGCTAATTTAACAAAAGAGAATACCAGACCAGACATATAATTTTAGAAAATATATAATCCCTCATCTAAAAGGTATACAGGTATTAGAAAATAACAGTATAAAGTTCATCCTTCTATTAAATTTTTAGAAATTTAAAAATTTCTCCCTCTCTATCATATCATTTTAGTGAATATGTTGTTATTGATTACTTTATATTCGATTTGATTTGACTTAATTTTTGTATGTTGCAAACCATTAAGTATAAACCTCTTTCCTCACTAAAATATACCTGTTTTATATACTGACACAGTTTGGTCTTTAATCATTCACTGATGAAAAAGAGATGTGTAACTATTTTACAAAATATTTTTAAGTCGTAAGGTTGATATTTAGAACTTTTACTAGATTTTTATAACTCTGAATCTCATTTTTCATTGATTAAAAGAATAAACTAAGTCTTCAAAAATTCTGAATTATCGCTCAGTTTGTAAAACCTTGTGATTAATCTTGAGTCACAGATAAATTATTTGTACAAGATTAGGTAGAAACATTATTAGATAAATGTCACTGAATCTGCCTTCCATTTTATAATTTTAAAATTGCTCAAATAATTAAAATAGTTTTTGTTATCAATTGTTTGTCCTTAAAAAGTAATGCTCACATTTCCTGGGAAGAACCTGACAGTGTCATCTTCTGGCATCTACGGCATGATGGCCAGGGTGGAGCCCGTGCTGGGCATCACTGGCGGACTCCCAGTGAGACTCAGGATGAGGAGGGGTAGTGAGCAGGTCCCCGGGACGACAGTGGTGGCCCCAGTCAGCCCGGGTGCTCCAGAGCACAGTGGGTCCAACTAGCTGCTGACTATGACTGAGTCCAGGGACCCATGTGGGCCTCACTGGCTGGGCCTGGCACCTGGGGTTCCTGGCCTTTGGGGAAGGTGGTCTCATGGTCTCTTTCCTGGCTTCTCCTGCTGTCTCAGGCTACAGCATTCCCAGAAGCATGAAGAGCCTGTCCCTGGAATCAATGGCCACCTGTTCTCAAGGATGCATGGAAAGCCCTTTCTCATTCCCATCCTAAGGGTCAGCACTGAGAGGGGCGCAGATAATGAGTGTGACCTTGAGAGAGGTCGAATCCAGCTGGTGTGGTGAAGAACCATTTACCTTAAGGAGCGCGGAGTGAGGGTTTCTTTGTCCGGAACTCCGACCACCTCTTTCTCTGTGGCCCCTGGTAAATGCTATCCCTTTTCCTGGAAAATGAGATGCTCAGTGTGGACGGCTGAAGAAAATAAGTGCCCGGGCTGCAGGTGGACACTGGAGATGGGTCCACTGAGTGTCGTGTACTGAGTGTCTGTGATCTGTCGAGGGGTTTGACTTTGTGCTGCCAGTGCTAAGAATCAACCACCTCTTTTAAAATTTTTTATTTTTTTTAGAAAACATGTGTGTGTTTGATTTCATATTGTTAATATAGCTCCACTGGGGAGAGAACGATTAAAAGCCGGGAATGTAGTTGGCTGACAGCTGATCAGATTGAGATAAAAGTGGAGACCTGACATGAAGACGGAGGCTGGGTGGTAGGACAATGTCCAGGACTTACTTTGGTGGAAGAGTTCAGTTCAGTGGTAGATTGGGTAAGGAGGGACTGTTAGGAAGAGTCAAGATGGGTGAGGTTTCTTATTTGGCTAAGTGGGTAGGTGGTGAAACCATTAATGAGTTGGTAAAGAAGCTATTCTGACAAGCAGTTACCTTTTGGAATTGTAAGTTACAGGTGTGTTTGGATAGCCAAGTGAGTTTGCTTTGGGCAATAAACGTCGAGGTTCTGCCAGGCAGGACTGGCTCCTGGGTAGTAGAGTGGGGCTTTCAAACCTGCACCATGATGTGTTTGTCCAGCACACAGCCAGCTGCCTCTCCAGCAGCAGCACGTCTTTCTGACAGATGATACTCATGGATGATATGTCCAGCTGATTCCGAAATCTGTTAATAAAGTGATGGCAAGAAGAGAAGTTAAAAGGTGGGATGGTACTGCAGGGTGCACATGCTCCGCGGGATCAGGGACGTGGGGTCACTGCAGCAGATGCTCTAGAACACTGTAGCTGGTGCCTCTGAAGAGGGAGTCAAGAGAGTGGGGAAGTCTGGGATCTTAAAGGTGGAAAAATGGGGTGACCAGGGACCTATGTCACTGTGGAACAAGGCAGTGAGGCAGAGCCTGGAGAAGGCAGAATCAAGGATCCCAAATAAATGCACCTTCAAGGTGAAGCGTTCTGCCTGATGAGAATGGGAAATGGCACAGGCCAAATGTCATTTTTTAAAATATTTCACATTTCCAAATGACTGTGGCCAGCACAATGTGGTAAGGTTAGAGGAAGTTAGCATGTCCTTCTGGTGTCTGGATTATAGGGAACAGTGTCCTTGCATAGTGAGGAGGAGGTGTGAGCCCTGGTCTGGCATCATGGTCCAGGAATCCAGGGCCACCTGGTCTGTCAGGCACTGTTTTTATTTCCACACAGTCTGCCTTACAGAAGGGCTGTTATCTTCTTCAGGATACCTCATGATTTGGAGGTGAGTAACTACCTTTTTTTAGAGCTCTACCAGGAACATATCTTTAGGTCCATTAAGAAGTCAGACTCTGCCTTACTCACTTCTTGGCTTTAGAAGTTTCAAATACCTCCACCAACTGACAGTGTCTGATTATAGGGATATCCTTCTCTAAAACTTCCATGGTCAAGGGGAAGGGCCTCTCTTTCTAGTGCTTTACTATCCACAGGATGTGTGCTATGTTAGAGAGTAAACTGAGGGGTGATGAAACTTGAAAAGTCTATTTGAGCAAACAACAATTCAGGAATTAGGCAGCTTCAAACCAGAATGGAGGAAACCCACAGGGGGAGCCTTCCACAGGAAAGACAGAGAAGTCAAGGAAAACGTGTCACTGGTTACACTCATGCAACTACTCCATGTGGAATGGCTCTTTGGAAAGTCCCTAGGTTGTAACTATAAATGCATTGGCTGCTTCTGATTGTTTGAGATTAAATTCCATTTTATCTTACAGATGTTCACAAGAACTAGCTCAAGTTAAGTCTGTCTAATGTTTGCAAAGCTTACTTGTGCATCCTCTGTGGTTTTCTCTGTTTAGGGATTCTTCAGCCCTGGTCCCCATTCTGATTTACTTTGACATTAGTGAGCACAACTCTATTTCTTGAGGGGGAGTTGAGTCTGAGGGTTGTTGACTTCATTGTAGAGCTAGGCTATGACTGTGGAGGGCCTCGAGCTGCCAGGCTAAACGGTCTAACGAAAGAAGTGGTTGATGCATGGGCCCCTGAGATGAGATGGACCACCTCCTTGCCCAGGAAATGCTGGGGAGAGTTGACTCAGGGTCCTGTCATGGTGTGACACCTGGCCCCAGTGAGAAGCAACGTTTAAATGACTAGAACGATCTGGGCTCTATAGAGACACAGGTCAGTGGGAGCTTTGGCAGAGGCCACCCTGACGTACAGAAGGACTAACAGGTCAGAAGGAAGAGGAAAAGGCAGGGAATCCAGGCCTGCCCAGCAGAGGCCCCTACATGGACCCGGTCCCTGTTTTCTTCATACTTTCTGCCCAGGCTGCGGAAGGCTTCCTAATGGGAATGAAGACTGAGGACTGTGTTCGTGGTCAATGGCGACGGTGTCAGTCCTCACTAAGTCTCAGTTCAAGTACTACGTTCTCAGTGAGCCTTCCCTGTGTGCCATCCTGAATACGGACCCACCTCCTTTATAACAACCGTTTCAGGTACATCTTGTCCAAATTCTGAAGTCTTTCTTTGACCATGCTATACATTTTCAAAGAACAGTGTTTATATTTGTCTTGGAATTGTATTTTTAGCAATGAACAAAAATAGTGGCATGTGGAAATGTTCAGAAAGTGTCTATTGGATGGAAGGACATTAGAGAATAGAGCTCTGTGCATCATGCAGCAGTGAATTTCACCAGTTCATAGGGCCTGAGTATGTCTGTAAGTTCAGAAGGACACAGGACTGACATTCTCTCTGTTGGTTTGTGTTTTTTATTCATTTCTATTTTATGCACATATATCTCATTGCTGAAACTAAGTCCAAGTACATCAGGTACTAGATATTTTATATGCAAAATTATTTTGTGAATGCAAAGAATGCATAATTAATTGGCATATATTTTTATTGCCAATTAATTACTAAAGAGTAATATCTTATAAAAGAGGAAAATATTCTTTTCTTTAGAATCCTCTTCTTTTTCTCATTTCCTTAAGTATTAAATGGCATAAGGCAAAGTGAACTGCAGGTAGTTTACATAATTTTAAAAATATTTAAAGCAAAATATTTAAAAGCTGAAATTATTTTCCATATTAAGCAGATTGAGTTTGGAAAACATCAGTTTCATCACTTAATTGGAAATATAAAATATAAGTAAAAAGTCATAGAAAGAAACCCACATTCCTTTGTATCAATGAGAATCCTTTATACACAACAGGTACTGTGTGTAAAAGCACCTATCTCCTAGTCTAACTCATTAGTTGATCAATATGATTTATTTTCTAATCCTTCTTTTTCAACTTGTCCATTAAAGATATGCTTAATGGAGGTATCCTTGTAATTTGCTGTAACTATCAAATTAAAATTCGATCAATGCAAAAAATCATTTACCATATTCAATGGTTTTGTTTGCTTTTATTTTATCTTTAAAATAACTTCACAGGAAGCAGCTAAATGTGTAACATGTAACCATACTATAATGCAAATTACACACTGGCAATTTTTCACATTAGGGAAATTGCACCCAGACATTTCTATATCATTTTCTGCTCCATTTTTAAAGGAAGGAATTTTATATTATAATCAATTGTATTTAACGTGTTCCATCATTTTTAGGGAATTTATGGAGATTAAGCTTAGGTCAAAGCTCTTTCATGACACTCTAATATGTTTTCTAAGGCTTTTTGAAATGAGAGCAACACATTTAAAAACAACCCCTGGGAATATCTTCCAAGATACATAAATGGTTGTATCCACAGGCTCCTTTCAAGACTAAACCCTCGTGTATTTATGAAAAGAATGTATAAGATAATATGATAGAAATGCAGAGAAAGTTTGCCCCTGCATTTATCATCCTCTAGACTCAAATCCCTCCTGATTTGTGTGTCAACAACAAAACACCAACAAAAATCCCATTAATCACAGGGCAGAAACTGACCTCCTGTTATCTGCCTGCTTCTCCCTCACAGAGCCTATCTGACCCTTTCTGAATTCGACAAAGAACGGTTTGTGGAGTATTTTCTTTCCTGCTAGATCATTTGAACACTGTGAATTGATGGTGCTGGGGGAGTCGACTGACTTAGAAGATAAGCTAGACTCAGGGATGATTAGGTCGCCCAGCTGGACCCATAGGTTAGATAAGAACACCAAGCCCAGGACTCAGGCGGCCAATTGGTATTCATGGTTTTCATGGGGCTAAACAGATAAATGCTCTCCCGTGCTTTCCTGACTCCTCAGCATCGGGCAATGTCTAGAGATGCAGAGGTTCGTTTCTTACGTCCAAAGGCATTCAAGTCAGGAGGCAGGAAAAGGTCGGCTAAAGCCAATAGAAACTCAGGGCACAGGGCACAGGGTGGAGTGTTCCACTGTGCTGATGGATGAAGCTCAGATTCTGCATCTTATAAATGAAATTCAACATGCAGTAACTGCCCAGCCATTAGACATTTGGGCCTGGGAAATAAGAACAGAAGCTGCTTCTGTTTCTGAGACTTTCACGGAACCTGCAGAGATCAGAAAGGGAACCCACAAAAATCAGGGTCTTACAGGGTCTTGTGGTGGTGACAGTCAGGAGTCGGGGATGGAAGGACAATCTGAGCTGCCTTTGCAAGAGGAGATGCAGTGCGGGTGGACCCTGAGGGAACCCAGTGATCCACGCAGAGGAGGAGTGTGCTGGACAAGTGGAGAGGAGAGTCGTGGGTCTGAGTGCGCAGGAGGGTGGTCAGCAGGCGCCAACGGGCACTGCAGAAGCACAAGGGGGCTGTGGACCGAGGTACCCTAGTTATCAAGGGCTTTTGGTCCTCAGCAGGAAGAGGACTATTTTGTTTTCTCCGTAAAGTCACTTACGGTTCTGAGGACATCTATAAAGCAGTCAGCTCTCGGGGACCCTGGCAGCTGGAGGTCAAAGCTTGGGATAACGGAAGCATGGCTGGAGGCTTCCACTTCTTCCCTAGTTCTCAGCTTGCTAACTTTCCACCCATTTGTCATTAAACTGTCATCTCTGCATGAGCCACAGTGGGGGGAACCAAACTAGTGGCTTCCCTCAAGGGTAAACACTATTGTCACATAAAGGCTTTTCACAAGCCATTTGTGAGCCTCAGTGTTTAACCTTCCTGCCCTGAGAGGAGTATCTTGATGGGGAAAAATCTCCATTTATTTTATTATCATTATTACTAGAGGAAGAGCAATGAAACAAGGGAGTGGAAAACTTACTCTTAATTCAGAGATAATGAACAACAAAACCACATTTCAGAGGAGAATCTTAAAGCTCTTAAAGACACTTATAAACCTGTAACTATGCATGCAAAATGTGATTTTGCCATGCATACAAAGCAAATAACTGTGCAGAGTGTGAATAATTCATAAATAATTTACCATCACTTTAACCTATCCATTTTTATCCTATTTAGATAAATTAAGATTCAAGTGATTTCATTCATTTCTTGTTTAGTAGAGTTTAAACCAGACAGAACTGGAGATGTTCAGGAAGACCCTGAAGTGGACACAGCCTGGCCAGGGAGGAGGAGGACCCTTGTCCACAGTCCCAGCCTGGGCTTTGCCTTACTCTGGTCATCTATGTCCGTGTGAGTTAGACTGAGCTGTTCACGTGCCACAGACCAGGGGTCTAAACAGCAAACTCTTACTCCTAATGTCCTGGAGTCTCAGAGGCCAAGACCAAGGCACCTGCAGACTGTGTCCAGTAACAGCTACTCTGTCATCACAGCTGTCTTCTGGGTCCTCACATGGCAGAGAGGAGAGGGCAGGCTTTCCTGTGTGAGGGCTCCGTCCCCACGCCTAGCACCTCCTGAGGCCCCAGGTCCTCATGCCAGCACCTTGGGGTGAGGATGGCGAGTGCACAGTGAGGCCCCCACAGACCTCCGGCCAGCCACCTACCCTGCCCCCGCCCCGTGTACTTACTGCGGACCCAGCAGCTGGCTCCTGTCCCCCCCAGTGGGAGAAGGCTATGCACTGCCTCCGACTCTCCTGTGTTTGCATCCTCACCTGATGGGTCGATTGAGTTTTCGGCACAGCCCTTCTGGCTGAATAAGGTCTTTAGAAATAAATATTCCCCAGTGTGCTTGAGTGTGTACCTGCCTCTGTGAGGGCTTTTGAGCAACAGATGCCGTCCATCCACCTGTTGTCAACGTCCTGATCAGAAATGATGAGAGGAAGAAACTGCCACAGAACAGAGGGTTGTGAGGCGGGAGCTGGGAACCTGGGATGGCTGAGCCTGGTGGAGAAGGGGCTGAGGCCAGCCTCCCCAAGGTGAGCCTGCACACAGCTCCTGGGCTCTTCTCTTCAAGTGAGTCTGGGCACTGGTTCCCTCAGAGGCCACAAGCAGCACAGTGCTCCTGTAGTGCCGGAGCAGGAACGGGCTGGACTGGGCACCTGCTGGATGGGGAGGTTAGAAAGGAGCAGGACTCCTCTAAGCTAGGCCTCCTTACCTCCAGCTCTGGACCAGGGAGCTAGAGTTTCCTTGCCATAAATTCAGAATCAAGCAAGGCTCATCTTCCCCTTCTCCTGTGTTGGCTTCCTGTGTTCTTCATGAATTTTTCCCTACTTGCTCCCTTCCTCGAGAGTCTGCTAGAAAGACTGGAGATATGTCCACATGATAACAGAAATCCACATGTAAGAGAGAGCCCAGCCAAGCCTCTCATTTTGCAACTGACCATGCGAACCTGCGAGCAGCTGAGCCCAGCCTTAGAGCAACAGGGTCCTCTTAAGGAGGAGAAGTTAATTTAGGGGCCCCAGTTTCAGGGGTCTGTTCATAGACTCCTGGCTTCTTTGCTCAGGGTTGAAAGTGAGGCAGAACATCATTGCAGAAGGGTGTGGAAGAGAAAATCAGCTCAGACATCACTCTAGGAAGGAGAGAGAGAGAGAGAGAGAGAGAGAGAGAGAGAGAGAGAGAGAGAGAAACTCTTTCCCCAACAAGGGCAAAATGTAAACCCCAAAGGCACGCCCCTCAATGACCCACCCCTTCAGCCACATCCCACCTGCTTAGTTATCACCCAGCTCATCTGTCCAATGGACCGATTCACTAACTAGATCATGGCTCTCACAACCCAATCATGTCAACTTTGAACTTTCTTGCATCATCCCACACAAGAGTTTGTGCAAGATAGTTCACACCTAAACCATAGCAGTTCTTTCTGAAATTTTGTCACTTATAATGTTCTGCAAACATTTCAGATATTATTTACAATGCTTTAGGGAGTGGCTATATTGGCTCAGCACAAGCCCTGAGGGATGCATCCAAGTGGTTGGGTATATCTTTTTATTGGTGAATAGTATTCCATTGTATAGCTGTATTGCAGTTTGTTGGAATATTTGCCTTTTTACGGACTTCTAGGTTATTTCCTATTTGGGGCTATCATGAATAAAACTGAATGTTTATGTCCAGGTATTTACATGAACATACCTTCTCAATTTTCTGGATAAATGCGATGTGTGCAATTACTGAAACATATGGCAGACGAACAGGTGGATAGGGAAAAACAAAATGAGAATAACAACTTACATTCATCTTAGAAAGGGTGTTCATTATATGATTATCCAAAAGTGGTGGTTGCCATTTTAAGTCATTCTGAATGCTCATTATTTTATTTATCCTCAATGATCATAGGAGAGAGAAAGTTATCAAGGACATTTTATTGCTAAACAAAAAATCCACTCAGAATGATTGACTTAGATACATACTTTCTAATGGAGCTAGTCTTTATATATGGCTCTGGAAAGCCAAAGCCTGAGCACTTACCTAGTATGCTCGACCATGGATATGCTCCAGCCGCTGACCAGGGGATAGAAGTTAGAATATACATGAAGCAGTATTTCCAGAAGGACCCATATGCCCTTGTCTATGAACACATGCTAAATTATTGTGAATCCTAATTTTACACTCAAATTCAATACTGGGGGCTCCTCTCCCTAAAGTTATTCTCTCATTATCATCTAGTTTTCTTTATGATAAGTCCCAGTGTGGATGCAGTTCAGCAGTCTCTCTGCCAATCTTTGAGGAGTGAGGTGGCATTTGAGGCCCTGGTCCACGGATCAGCTGTTGGGTCACAGACTCTGCACTTCAGAATCGTAAGTTCCTACTTTCTCAGATATGGAGAGGGGCTGAGGCCCAAGCAAGTGGCTCATGCTCTGTGGTTCTGAGCAATTCTGGCCAAGAAGAGCATCCACTGATGTTGGAGGAAACGCTTTGCTTTCTCTTGCCCAGGCTTGGTGCCTCATCTCTGGAGGGGAGGAGTTTTCTGGTGGAGAAGGAGATGATGCTGTGGAAAGAAACGAAAAGGAAGACGATTTCGCTCCACATGGTCGCAGCCTCTTGATTTTAAATAGTATTTCACGTGTGGGGACTGTACAGAGAAACCAGTGAGTTTTCACACTTACACAGTAAGAATTCGTTCCCTACCCTACCCCTCTGCCCAGTTAAGACGTGCAGAAACAGTGCCCGACTACTGAAACTCACCTGGTTTCTCCGTGGGTTCTGGTGAGCTAAGGGCAAGAGTGATGGTGTCTCCCTGCCTTCCTGAGAACGCAGGTCCCTGGGAGTTTCAGGACGCAGAGCCAACTGGGTGCAAAATGAGAGTTCTGGGCTTCAGAGACAACACCCAACACTGCATACTGGGAATCTGTGGAACAGTCTAGATAAAGGCGTGATGTGCAACTTCAAGCTGTCAGTCACCATTTGCAAGAAGGCAGTAGTCAGCATATTAGAGGACGTCTTGGCAGGTGACCATCTTGGTTTGACAATGACCACAGTGAACTGAAGTCGTATTGCAAATGGCATTCAGCAGGAGAGAAAACTGAAGGAGCTTTGAGAGATGAAATCACACTCTGGCTGCTGACTCAGCTAGATGCGTCCTGTGCTCGCGCAGTCTCCATCCTCTTTCCTTCAGTGAAGCGCAGACAGGAAGGTGACTCATGAAGCCTCGGGTCAGCGGTGAGGACCGACCTGGCCATATCTGGGTGGCAGTGTTGAGCTTCCATGAAAAGTAAGGGTGACTGGGATTGGCACCATCTGTTGTAACCCACACAGGGCAGCAGGTGACAAAGCTACTGTGACACGGTTCAGTTCAGCACATTTTGATACAACATGTCCCACAGCCCTTTTGCTTGGCATTGGGACATACCAAGAAAAAAGAAGCCCAAACTCCAGAGGGAGAGAGCCACAGAGCAGAAATGTTACTGTGTGCAGAGAGGTCAGAGACCCAGAAGATCCAGGTGTCACCCAGAGCACAGGGAGGATTTGGGAATGTCTCTTGCAGGAGGTAACTTGAATTGAGACTTACCAACCAAAAGAGCCCTGGAGGAAAGCTCCAGAAAGTGGGAAGGGACCAGGGGAAGCAAAGATCTGAGAGAGAAGGGGAATGGAGGGGCCAGCCCCAGCCATGAGGGGGCTTTGAAGGCTGGTGGCTCCATGTGCAATTAGATTTTCCAGCAAAGTGACATTCAGTGCTGAGCTTCCAAGCCTTGGTCTGCTAGAAACGCGATGAGGAGAGAGTCCTGCTTTTCTTTGCTCCCATTTCCTTCCCCTTTCTCTACTGAACCATTTTCATCCAGAAGGGGAAGAAAAATAACTCAACGTCCATGAGTTTTTGTTGTCACAAAGATCAGACTAACGATAGCAAACGAGGTGTATTTGCAGGTAAGCCTCATGTAGACATGGGGCGTGCGGAGGGAAGGAGTGATCCTCAAGGAAGGGCTTTTGGGTATCAGCTTGTACAGCGTCTTCAGGGAGACGCAGAGGGAAGGGCATGAGATGGTGGGAGTGGAAACCGGAGGGGCATGGGCAGACAGGCGCTAGCTGGAGAAGCTGGCTCACGCAGACGCCCCAGGCTGTCTTCCCTGGTAACGTTTTCCTCCCTGGTGGAAGGCGGGTTAAACAGCTTCTGTTCTTGCAAGTCTGCATCCTACCTTAGGTGACTAGAGGAAGGGCCGAGCGTTGTCTCACGTCTCCTGCTGCTTGATTCCCTCAGCTCAACAACGCTTATGCAAAATGTGAACTTAAGGGTGGTGCACCCACATTAAGGGGGGTCCTCCGGGGTCTGGAGTTTCCGTTTAAAGTCCTGGGAGCAGCCGTGGAGAAGGAAAACCTGAATCAAGCCTCATGCCAGTGCCCACGGAGGTCCCTATCCTCAGGTGACGGTGTGCTTCTCAAGAATTCCACAGCCCCGGTGAGAACTGTCCCGCCTGAGCCATGCAGCAGGAACCCCGAGGATGATGACCATTGCTTTCCAGCCTTTGACTCTGCCATGTATATCGTGGGTCCAGCTGCCCTTGCTGAGTCAGTGGCCTTCTGGGGACAGCCCACTACCACTAATCCACCGAGTCCCGAGTTCCTGCTCCACCTGGGCTGTCTGCTCAGATGCTGGCTCCCACAGCAAATCAGCCTTTCCTGACTGCTGGGTCAACTCAGTTCTTTCTTAACACAGAGTCTGGATACAGTTTCAGAGCTCCAGGGGAAAAGCATCTATACCTGCATCCTGTCTGTGGAGGGGAGTAAAATTCCAGTCACAGTTTTTATCAGACCATTCTAAGCCATGACCTACCCTTGTCCTTGAATCTGTAAAAGCCCGTATAAAAGTTAGGCTTCTAAATGCACTAACAGTTAAAAAGCAGACATGGGAACACAGTGACCCGGGGAGGAATCGGACTCTCTGAAAACTTCCTTCCAAGTGACACACTTTAAATGCTTTTCAAAAAGAGCTCAAGAATAAGAGTTCAAGAGTTCCTTTTCAGCCCCGCCCCTCCGCCGCTATCCTGTGCTGGGCATGGGGGTAAACAGTGGTGAGTGTGGTCACAGCTCCTGGATCCACGCTGGCAGTGCTGTGCACCTGTTCTGCACTTAAACCTGTGGTTATGTGAAAACCACGACTGAAGTTAATGAGCCATCCAAGCTCGGAATCCGCCAGGATCCGATTTTAAAGCTGAGGCCCTATGGTAACGCTTCCACTGCCCTACTGTATGCTCTTGGAGTTTGTCTGTGATTATGTTGCTGTTGTAATTACGGGGAACTTTACAATGCCTGGGTTGTTCACAAAGGCCTTTATTTATTTGCAGTCTGGCAGCAGCGAGTTACATTCATCAAGAGGAGGCAGGAGGCAGGAGGCACAGCGCTACCTGATGATTCAGCGCAAGCCTGTGCTCCATGTTGTGCAGGGGCCTCTTTCTTCTTAAATAGTCATCCCGAATGAGTCTCGAGTGTGGAGAGACATACAGCAGCCGAGAGGAGATATCTCATATAGTCTCATATCTCTTTCCTAAAGAGAAGGTCTCCTCTGACCTTGTGCGCTGCTGTGCCAGAGAACTGACTGAGGCTCTCTACCTTGCAGGACATGAGTGGAATTTGCTTGTGATTTAACTCAAACCACAAGTGAGTCTTTGCTGACAATCACAGCCTCTGTGTGTCCCTAGAAGATGGAGGATGGTGGGAAAGAGGGCTCTCTGAATCTGACCTGGTGCCCGACTGGCCTTTCACCTGCTGCCCAGCACAGAATCAACAGGTCAGATGTGGACGCCCGGCGTGTCACCAGATCTCTGCAAACGCAAAGGCCTTAGGAGTGTCCTCAACGCTGGCAGTGTGCTAGACTCCCGGGAGCTTCAAAACCCTGCACTCAGCCACTCACAGAGCAATGGCATCAAAATCCTATGGGTGGCCACTGGGTACCAGTGTTCCCAGCATGCCTCACCAGGCTTCAAGGAACTTGAGGAGGGGAGCCACTGCCTGGGGGCACCGTTGGACTCCACCTGGCTGTATGTGAAGAGGAGCTAGCTCCCGAGTTAGTACATTTGGATCTGAAAAATCAGAGTGGTAACTGGGACTGGGAGCAGGTGGCTTTGACGAGAGTGACAGTCACAGCTGGTTTGCTGGTGATTTAATTCCCGTGTTCTAGCCCTTGGTAAGATCTTTATATTTACTCTATTGTTGATTTCTTATAGAAACTTTAAGGATAGGTGTTTTTATTCCCATTTCACAGATGAGAGAACTTGGGTTTAGAAAATGTAGGTAACTTGCTAAAAATAACTTGTTTATTCCAAATTCAATGAAGGCTAAAATTTACCTCCAGCTCTAACTCCAGAGTCACGGGCCTTGTCCACCACAGTCCTACTTACAAAACCCTGTCGACACACCTTTCCATCTCCACTCTAGTGAGGGGCACTTGCTTGGCCTGGCCCAGCACGTTTGTCACCCCACCATAGAGTACCCAGAGCCTCCACGGGTATCACCACCACGATCATTTCTACCTTTTCTGAAATCAACACAGACATCGTGTATTAAAGGAATAGATACTATGTTTCCTACATATAATGATTTCATTAACGTGCACAGGATATTCACACACACATAGGATTCATGCTTAGTTTAGACCACTTGCTGTGTGCCAAGTTCTTGGTTGTATATAGACCCTGATCAGGACCTCCCCTAATTCCTGATCCCTTGGGGTGAGTTGGCTTAGACATGCAATTGCCAAACACTGTGCACCCACTGACTGCAAAGACTGAACTGTTAGAGAGGGTGGCATGACTACAACAGAATCACGACAATGTTACATAATTCCTTCTGGAATAAAAAAGAACATCATCTCTAATAATAGAAAACAAATGCAAATAAATTAACTAAAATATATTAAGAAGGTAGCAAATTTAGACTATTAATAAGTTATTTTAGAACCCAGAAACATCTAATGGCAAAAAAACAAAATAAAAATGCAAATGAATCTTACAGTGCACATGGTATATGAAATGCTTTGGTTGTATATTTATTCTATCAACAATATTGACATTGTTCGCCTGATATTTTGAGTCTATTGCATCTACTAATGAAGTTTAAATAGGATAAAATATATTTTCTGTTGATTCAATTAGCAACAAAGATTTTCATTACAGAGAAAAGACATGCAAAATTAAAATCAGAAAAATTAAATACAAATCAAGTTTCACAATATTGACATAAATTACAAATTTATTATGAACTCACAATTTTCCTCTTCTATGAAATATCTGTTGAAGTGATTACAAGCCAGTACCAGTCAACTACTCATGGTACAATCTAAGTACCCCTCCCTGTTGTAAGAAACCAGGCTACTCAGAGAGAAGCCAAGTCCAAGACTGAATTAGAGTAAGTATTAGTTTGAACTAAATGAAATTGCCTCTTTGTAAGTTGAATACTGGCTATTTCAAACATTTCACCTAATGTGGAATGAGCTTGGGACATATTGGAAGCAAAGAAATTATCATAGACTAAATCAAAGCTCTCTATACAAGAGGCAATGTGAAAACTGGATTCCCAGTGGTGTATAGTGAGAAAATTTGAGCAGCTCAGAGGAAAACACCTTCAATGGATTCATAAAAATCATATACATGTGTATATACATATATGTATACATACATGTGTGCAAATATATATGCATATATACATATATGTACATAATCATTATTTCATAGGAATGACCTTTTAAAATAATAAACTTTTTTTTACCAACTATGGAGGTTTCTAGGACATTCACTCATTATTCTAAACATTAAAAAGTAAACTAAAAGATAAACATTAGGTACATACACCTGTAATCTCAGTGACTCTAGAGACTGAGGCAGGAGGATCCAAGGTCAAGTTCAGTCTGAGCAACTTAGCAAGACCCTATCCTGAAATATAATAAAATAAAATAAAAAAGGGCTGGGGTAAAGTACCCCTGGGTTCATCCCCAGTTTGAAAATAAATAAATAAATAAATAAATACCATCTATTCTGCTTTTCCAGTTTGGGCTGCAATTCAGGAAATGAAATACCAGAAGAGGTTACATTTGTTATAAAACATTATACCTAAGAAATGCAGGAGACACTTTGTTATTTAGAAATGACCATTATTTCACTCCCAGTGCAGTATGTATCAGTGCCTGATAAACTACAGGGAAAGGCTGGGGAGTCCACCAGGGAAGGAGCAGGGTGACGCCCATGCCATAAGGCAACTTAGTGTCTCTAAAGCAGCGCAATAGGACTGTGTGGGCTCCTTGATGGGCTTAGATAGGAGGGGCCCCAAAAGCTCCCATGTGAGACAGTGCGAGAAACTCAGAGGTGAGAGGATTGTGTATGAGAGCCTTAACCAATCAGTGGGCTAGCTTGGGTTAACTGGGTGGTAGCTGTGATCCCATAGGGTCTGACTGAAGGAGGTAGGTCACTGGGGATGGGATTTGGGGGCTCCTTTTCTTTCTGCTTCCTGATGGCCCCGTCCTGAGGGCATTCCTCCCCCACATCCTTCCACCATGATGCTCTGCTCACTCAGGGTTAGAGCAATGCACTTGGCTGACCATGGGCCGAGCCTCTGATAAATGTTTCCTCCTCTCTGTTGCTCCTGTGAGGTCTTTGGGTTCCAGAAGAAAAGCCAACGAACACAGATACAGTAGGGAATGCTTGGCATGCTCTCCCAAACCTCTGGACCTAACTGGATGGTCACTGGGAAGCAGGTGAGCAAAGTTGTTAAATAGCATGGTGTGTGAGGAGCTGATTCCAGATTCCGGACTCTTATGCAGTTTCTTAAGACAGAAGCAGCAATGAGAAAATGTGAGGAGTGAGTGGCGGCTCTGTTAGAGCCTCCAGCACAGGGGCAAAGGGTGGGCAAGAAGCCGGCTCTGGGGGAGCAGAGACCGCGTGGTCACAGGAAAAGAAAACAATTTCTGAAGCCAGAATTCTAGCCTGAGGCCTCCTAGTTATATCTTCCAGGCAAACCACTTCACCTTTCCAATTTGTCACCTGGAAAATAGGAGAGCCCGGCTCCCTGTCAGCGTGCTCAGCGGGAGGCGGAAGGCACACAGCACACTAAGTCTGCAGCTGCTGGTTTCAGTCACTGTGCTGTAAGACACATGGGACCACACAGGGACGTCAGGCCCCAGCAGATAGTTATGGATAGCAAAGGTTTACTTCTTTATTTATTTTTTGCTGTTCTGCTGTTGCTGCTAAGTCATAGTGAAATCACTTCTGAATGCTCCTTAGTGAATTATAGTCATGAAATTGCAATGACCAAATGTTTTTCTCTAAATATCAAACATAAAACTATGTTATATAATTGAACATATTCTGAGATTAAAAAAGACAATTGACTAGAAATTGAAATTCACCATTGTGCTTTGAAATGAAGTTCATTTAATGTTTGGTAAGTTCATTCGAGAAGCACTTGTAATTAATATGTGAAGTTATTAATTGGTTTTTTACCATACACCATCTTTATTACAAAGGGCTACAGGGAAGCCAGAGAAAGCAATTGGGAAAGCAACTGGGTGATTCATAAGGAGAAAATTAAGTACCTTTATCTTTTATTTTCATTACATTTTACACTAAACTGACCACACTTTTGTCTTATGCATGAATCTGTGGGTGAGGGTAGATGTGGGCGTCAACAAAGCTGCCTTGATTTGTTCCCGGCTCAGAGACATCTGGTGTGTCCTGATGTTCTGCCCTGATGATTGTCACAATACAGATCCCGTGACTGTGTTAGCAGTCTCTCTGGCTCCTGTTAATTCTGCCTGCCTCTTCTTTTCACATGTCATATAATCATGGTAATGAACCAGGAAGTGGTATTTGAGAAAAGTACAATAGACAGAACCAATTTATCATGTTCTGTTAAACGAAACTGTAACAATAAACACAAAATTGCCCATGACAGTGGGAAGCCTTCTGGAGGATTTATGATGTGCAGGCCTAGCCCTCCAGGCTGACCCGCAGTGGCCCTGCCCAGAGCGCCATACAACCTTAGAAAGCACGCATCAGTGGCTTTCAACAAGCTGTGTCGAGGCCTGCACACTTATTTATGTGTGTGTGCACACTGTGGCATGAGCTCTGTAACACTAAAAACTTTTGCAAATAGATGTCAAAGCCTTTAGAGATAAACTAAATGAGAATGAAGCAATGGTCCTCTGTGGGGCATGAGCTCTCAAGTTGCAGATTAGAAAGAGGATTCTAATAGGCACAGCATTCACAGATTTATATCACAGAGTGGAAAAGTAACTTCAAAATGTCACCATCTCATGTCCACCAAGCATGTTCATATGGACTTCATCTAGACATTTCAGTCCATCTTGGATACCTTTAATAATTAGAAATTCTTTCCTATATTGAGATCTAGCTTTCAGATATGAGTTTTAGTTTTGCTTTCTTGAATCAAACAGAAACTTGACACATTCCTCAAATACTGGGAGAGGGAGAACCAAAGGTTTTATTGTTCTGGCTAAACTTTAGCCACTTTTCTTCCTCAAAGGACTTGTTTGCTTTCTCTGTTTTCATCTTGACCACTTTTCTCACCTTAGTTAGTCATGAGATTCTATGTAATTTATTTTTTTTTAAACTTATTAGATTTATTGTAAAACATTTATGTATTACATAACTGCATTGAAATTCATATTACATCTATATTAAAATATGTATATTACAGAGGACAAAATCACATTTTAAATGTCATGTAGAAATAAACTATTTTGTGCATGTGAATTTCCTAGATAAGTAAAAATTTACCACTGTGAATGACTCTTTAATATTATAACCACTAAATAAAAGTATTGCAGCTTTTTCACAAATCTTACAGACATTTTAAAAATCATCAAAAAATATTTTCTTGACAAATGCAAGGTCATCATTTGGAAAAAAAAAAAAAAAATTGGCTGTGAGCCCCCAGCAGGCCAACGTGGAAGGAAAGCACAGTCAGCTATAAACTCCTTGCTGAGTACGAGACTTCACTCCAGGGATCCTGGACCTCCACCTCTGAAGTAATGTTCTCTCCTGGGGCAGATGCCAGGAGGGAGAGTGAAGGATTCCTTCTGCATCATTCCCATGGCAGAAGCAGTAGCCAGCTTCTGAGTCTTGGTGGGCAAGATCAGCTGGGACCTCATCATCCCCTCCCCTTGGGTCCTGTGTATCTCTGAACATTTGCAAACATCCCTAGGACCAGAGCTCCCCAATACAACTGTGACACTCAGACATTTACGGAAGTGGTTCTCATCACTGCAGCTAGCAGGAGAGGAACTGAGTGATTTTTCTAGGCTTCTCTTTCTGAAAAATCTCAGCACTTCAAATATAACTGAAACAGTGAATTACGTTATAGGGTCACGGAAGATACGGGGTGCTGCGGTGCAGGCCTGCAAACCCAGTGACTCAGTGACTCCAAGGCTGAGGCAGGAGGATCACATCTTTGGGGTCAACCTGGGTACATTAGCAAAACCCTATCTCAAAATAAAAATAAATAAATAAATAAAAATAATGACTGGGAATGATGCTCGGTGGCAAAGTGCCCTTGGGTTCCAGCCCTAGTTCCAAAAAAGAAAAAAAATCGTGGAAGTGCATAGAATAAGTATGTTCCACATTAACAGTTTTCTGATCATGCAGCTGGATTCCCTGAACTCATCTGCAGAAATTATTAATGGTTGATACATTGAAAAAAATGCATCCCATGGTCAAGTATGTTGGAAAATACTGAGTTTAAAGGAAATAATACTATGTTATAGCAATCTCTCTACCTGTATCACAAAAACATAGCATACCCCATAACCAAAATGTTTTTTTCTGCCTATGCTAAAACATTTTAAAACATTTCAGAGATACAGGAAATGAAGAAAATAATTTAATAGAAATCTATTTATGCAAAGCTGATATTAAAATGCTATTAACCCTTTTGCATTTTATGCTTCTAATTGTTCCTTTTTAAGCAAACAGTCTGATAGATACTCCTAAGCCTCCAGCTTCTGGCCCTGGCCCAGACGTGATCACTTTCCTGGGATGGAGTGCGGGCTTCCCAAGTGTTCTACCTCCCAGTCATTCACTATTTATTGAGTATCAATTATGTGTTTGACAATGGTACAAGAATGGTTGATAGAATAGTTAAAAAAATAAGATATAATGAAACGGAGTCATCAGGTAGGCTAGCCTCACGGAAGCCGACAGTGAAATGAAATGAATAATGATTTATTGAGCAGTGACAATGTTTAGGTGGAAAATGGAGCAAAGTAAAGAGCCTGGGGGCCTCTCAAACAGCCATGGGACACCTGGAAAATGCAGGAGTGCCCCCCACAGCAGCCTGAAGGTGGCGTCCTAAAAAGCCACACACAAACCAAAGGTGGGACCCAGCCTGTCGTGCTCCAAAACCAGCCAGGGAGGCAGCAGAACCAGAAAGCAGAAATAGGGGGTGGGGGCACAGGAGGAGGTGAGACCCCAGATGGAAGTGCAAAGGGCGTGGCTTAGGTGCCACTTTGGAGACCAGGCAGTTCAGGACAGAAGCAGGTGACCTGGCCTCCAGCATAGCCTGCCACACTGGCGGTCAGCACTCTCCTGGGCCTTGATTTTTTCCTCAGGTAGATGCCTCTAGTACTTTACTTCATGTGCCAGCTGCAGGCTGAGGAGGCTGCTTGGGAGGGCAATGCGAGCTGGGTCTTGGGTGCTGGCCACATAAGGGTGACCACTCCAGAACAGGAATGGGAGTTGGTTCTCTCACAGCTGGAGACATGAACTGAAGTATGGAAAGAGGGTGAACTGGAGTGAGCTCTGAATGTTGGGTTGAGATAGAAGGATGGACACGCTCTGCACACAGTGACAGAGGGAGACAGGGATGCCATCCTCGTGTGTGACACCTTCACTGATGAGCCCTTCGCTGTGCACGTGGGTCAGAATGTGACTCACCACTCTGCTCCCCAAGAAGCAACAGACCCCCTTCATGGTTTACTTCTGGGCACCATGTGTGTGTGTGTCATCTGCACCAGGAAGAGAAAACTGTTCCCAGAGAGAAAGGTATGGGTCATGGCCAACAGCAATTTTTCTGTTTTTTTGCTCTACAGGTCTCAAAGTAGAACAAGGTTAAACTGCTGCTACCCAATAAAATGCAATTTGCACATCACCTGATGCTACGAGATCATGGCTCAGCCGGTGCCACGTACCCTGCCCTTATCTTCTCTAAAGTGGTTCCAATATGCAGTCCTGAATCCAGCCCTCCTTCTCGGAACATGGTGGGTTGTTTGTCATCTCTGTTCCACTTATTTCTACCCAGCCCAAGCAGAAACTCCAGAGACATTGCAAAGGGACAACCAACCACATCTGAGTGGAAAGCCTCCAGTCCTCTGGACTTTCTCAGACAGCGGTGTCTCGTCTGATCTGCTGCATGGGACAGATCTCCCCTCTGCTGGGAAAGTCTCTCTGACAGACTGCAGTTCGCAGCTGAAGGTGCTGAAAGCCGGCAGAGGTGCCCTCCAGCTGCTGGTCCACACGTCAGCATGCTCCTGCTCCAGCATGCTCAGTCCCCCAGGGATGCATTCACAGAAACACTTCAAGTAAAGTTTTTTACATCTGTCTTGCTGGATTCCTCCACTGATCCTCCTCTACTGCTTAAAAATCTCAAAACATGGCTCATTTGAAAATCTACATTTAAATCTCTTAATTGCACTTTTTTTTTGGCACTGTCTTCCCTACATTCTGTGTTCAAATGCAATTTCAATAATACTCATCTCTGTCGATATCCAGAGCCAGCTCCATCTTTCAAACGAGTTTCTTGGTCATCCGTACCCAACCATTGTGTCAGCTGGCCTCCGGAACGCATTGCCCACAGTCTTCTCTCAGTTGCATTTTATGTTTGTAATTCATCGATTCGGCAGCTGGACCCTAAACTGATTGTGGACGAAACAAGCCAACTGTGCTCTCCAAAGTGAAGGAGATCACAGCCACAGTCAATAAATGATAGTCTAACTCTCCCTATGTGTGGTGGATTTCCTCAATTAAAGGTGGGCATAAAACTGGAGTAACAGAAACTGAAGTGTGGGTTTTCTTTTTTCTTTTGAAATGCTTACATGAAATCATCTGCTTTTTAACCTTTATAATACATGTTTCTTTTTTCATTTTGTCATAAACATAAATTGCCAGTGGGAGAAAATGAGCCCTTCCCACAATTTTTATATTGTCTTTGGTTTTCAGGAGGGAATCAAAAGTACTGGTTTTAGTGCAGGTGAGTCCTGATTGTTTTTATGTTGTAGGTAAAAGTATTTGCATGGGTGCTGAGGATGGAACTCAGGGACTTGGGTGGGCTGGGCAAGTCCCTGATCACTGAGCTGCTCCCCAGCCCTTAAAGTACTTTTAAATAAAATCTACCTGAGTATGCCAGGCCATGATAGGGCATGCATTTTTACCATATAATTAAATCTTACTTCTTCCAAAGTAGTTAGTTCAAGTACTTGACCTCAGCTATTGAGAGAACCAGTGGGACACTGCACATAAAGTTTTTAAAAAGTAAGACTGTAAGATTCTTTATAGTCACAATAATTATTGAAATCCAACAAGACATATTTCATAATTCATTTTCTATATTTAAGAAATCTACTCAGTGCTTCTTTTGACTATCTTGTTTTCCACCCACAGAAGATTAAGTTCAGCAAGTTTTAACAAGGGCATCTAGAAATAGAAAGACTGAGAACAAAAAGTAAATATAGCTGACAATCTGACAATGAAAGATAAAAATATTAAAACCAAATCAACATCAAGAATCTGACAAGCTTGGGACACAGCAGACATTCTGGCCAGCCCGAACCTGAGAAGGCAGCCCTGCACCGCAGTGAAAATTGCGTTCTAGAACCTAAAGCTCAGAGCCAGTGCTTACACACAGCACACACTTGTGTTGGTTGATGTGATCCTGCATCTGAAGCAGAGCAGAGCTGTGGCTCCCTCTGAATAGCTAATTGCTTTGTATGACACTCACCAGCAGGAGCTCAGGACCAGATGGACTTGGGAAATCATGAGCTGCATCCAGCTTGATCTGTGCTCCTGGTTAGCACAGTGGAGACTGTGCAAAGGGTATAGTGATGCCTACCTCACCTGATGCCGAGAAGACAGGTGAGATGATGCACTCTGACAGGCAGAAGCCGTCAGTAAGCAGTCATTGCTGCCATCAGACGCAACAAATGGAAGCCCAGAGCTCCGGACTTGCTCTGGATCACAGAACCCAGAAGAGGTGCAGCTGGATCCGAGGCTCCTCTTATGCAGGGCCCTTTGTCCTTCCTGCAGTTCTGCCATTGTCTCCAAGCTGACACACAGAATCTACTGTGTGAGGCTAAGTGACATTCAGGAGTTTTTACATCATAAGAGATGATTGGGATCTTGAAGTACTAAACTTATTTGTTTTCTTATAATCATGGGGTCAAAGATCGGATCCAGCTGTAAAGAGAATTCTCTGCAGTGACACAAGTAGTACAGCAAAAAGGAGGCCAGCAGCGTGTCGTCTTAGGGCAGCAAGGACCAAGAGAGCCTGAAGGAGCAGCAGCTGAAGAGGAATACGGAAAAGAGCTCACTGCATCAACCAGTGCCCCGCCCTGGCCTCCATTCCTCCCTCCCTCTCTTCTCTCCTCCCTCCTCCTCCTTCTCTCTCTCC
>NW_025999977.1:57967454-58071086 GCF_001458135.2 Marmota marmota marmota
CTCCTTCTCTCCCTCCTCCCTCCCTCCCTCTCTCCCTCCTTCCTTCCCTCCTTTCCTCCCTCTTCCTTTTATTCTTTCCTTCTTCCCTTCTTTTCCCCTCTCTCCTTCCTCCCTTGGCATAGAGTTGGCTGTGCCAAGAGCCACTCTACATAGAGTCTCCTGTCTAAAAGAGTTTGCATTTAACCAGGGAAACAAAGAAACAGACACGTATAATATAGTGAGGAAAACAGTGTGACAGAAAGAGTAACAGAGCTACCAGCCACAGAGGAGAAGGCTTGACCTTGACTTGGAAAGCTGGGGGAGGGGTGTTTTGGGGTGGTGGCTGGTAATGATAACCACCTAGTGGTGGCTGTGAGTTCTAGAACAAGATCGTGCTAAAGCATGTTCAGCACCTGGGGGTGGGACACAGGGCCCGGGGGACGCAGAGAGACTGGTTTCCCTTTGAAAACTGAAGAGCTGAGTAACAAGGAGAAACGGTGAAGGACGCCAACCAGAGAGGTGGCAGGTGCCAGACAATAAAGGGTGGCGTGTGCGTGGAAGGACCTGCGGTCTAGCTGCGATGCTGCGGTGGGGTTCCTGGACACCCCTTCCACCTCCTTCCATCTGGGTTTCTGGCTCACAGTTGTCCTCGTGGGCTGGGACATGGGAGTGAGCCCAGGACTCATTGCCCTGCAGATGCAGCAGAGGCAGCGGGGGGGCCTGCAGAGCCACTTGGATCCCACACATTTATGCCCCGTTCTCTGTCATGGCAAGGAGCTGTTGAGCAGCAGCAAGCCCAGCTCTCCTGCCTGGCTGCAAACTCACAGGTGCAGACAGTGTCATCCTGAACCAACGTGCCGTGCTGAGGACTTTCACACCTTCCTCCCTCAGGTCCTGCTCCGGCTCCTTGACAGTCCACCTTCCTCCTTCCAGCTCTCACCTGACCGCAGCTCCTGTCCTCCAGGGTTGCCTGGTGCCCTTGACTTGTTAAATGCCACCTTTTCTTCCAGACTTGACTTTGCAGTTCCTTCCAAACTTTTACAAGATCCAAGAATTTTACCTTCAATATTTTACCATTCTACTCTGTTTCCATTCACACCATTATTGACACTAAAAGTGTTTCTAGAGCAACAACATTTTAGCAATGAGACACTGGAAATGGTTATCTGCCTATTGATTAGGTATAGGCCATTAGTGACTGTTTGAAAGGGGACACTGATGGCATGTCAGGTGACACCTGTTGGCACCTGTTGACACGTAGCTATGGAAGGCAAATCCATCACAGCAAACATTAGTGAAAGTAAGTGGGTGGAATTAGCTGGTTGCATGTAAGCAAGCTGGAGATATTGGAGGAAAATGAGCTCTTGGATTTGCATTCTCAATGTAGTCCAAATTGGACAACAAGTTTATCATTTCCTTACAAAATCCGATCACCTCCTCCAGCCACAGAAATGAAATTTCTGAAAAACTAAACACCATGTCTTGTTCGTGGGGGAGTAAATAACCACAAAAATTGATTAATCAGTTCGAATTAAATGAAGCTGAAGATGGGGACATAAGAGCAAATTCCTCCGTGGAAGAGGACCTTGAACTCCTAAATGCTCTAGGGCTGCCTCGGCTCAGAGGAGCAGACTTCTCTCCCACCTGAGGATGCTCTTGTGGAAGAGACACTGGAGGTCATCCCCAAGCCTCATCAAATTTTATTGCTTCTAGTTCACAAATTTTCAAGTTTTCTCAATTTCCGGCTACCTTAGTATCTCAACAATGTTCCACAGTTTCCTGAGGCCAGAAGAAGTGTCCAGCAGTGGCATTCATGAAAGAGGTTAGCCCTCAATGCTTTTTTGCTATTCATTTTGTATCTTGATCCCAATTTCACACCTCCTTTTTTAAAAGCATACATAACCTGAAAGGAAAAATAGGTTCACTTCATTCTTAAGTAACCACAATTACTTACTGGGGTACACATGCACCAGATGTGCATGCCACAACTTCTCAAACCTAGAAATCAAGAATGGACACCCCAGATTTTCATCCTGGCAACTTCTCAAATGCTCAGTTTACAAAAGATATGACATCACCAGAGAGACTGCAGCATGATCTAATGCTAGAAGTGATAGACATCAAGCAAGTGGTCCCCAGGGTGTCAGACCAGCTGAAGGCATGCTTCCCTTAGCATGGTGCCCCAGAGCACCTCTGTCACAGTGTGAAAACTAGAGCTAACCTAAACCAGCACCAATGGTTCCCAGAGAAACAGGGCCAAAGTGTTTCTCAGGAGGACATGGACTATATACCTGAAGAACTGTAGAATATTGTCCATTTGCATGCACAGAATTAGGACATATGTTTGGTAGTGGATCCTAGGTATTCTAAAGCAAGCCCTCCCAAACAGCAGATCATGTGCAAAAAAAGGGTTTTGTTTCTGATTTGGGACATTAAGTTTTGGGACATTTTGTGATATTTTAATACATGACCAGAAGTTTTATCTTCAGCAATGTTACTATATTTTCTGTTTTAGATGGACCATGGCTGGCTTTCTATGGGACATGCATTAGAATGAGAGGGTGGGCTTGGACACACGAGAGTGAGTTGGTTCTTAGATGTGATCAAGAGCCTGCCTGTGCAACATTCCAGACATCCCCCATGGCCCTTGGCTAGCCAGTAAGAATGAAAGGCTTCCCTAGAACTTGTCAGCTGCTCCCATAAAATACCTTAAGGTCAACTAAACAACAGGAATCTGCTGCTCCTAGTACTGGAGGCTGGGATTCCAAGGCCAAGTGCAGAGTTGGTGTCTGGTGAGAGCCTATTCTCCAGAGAGGGCACCTTCTCTGTGTCCTCACAGGAGGCATGGGGTAAATGGGCTTCTGCAGGCCTTTCTTACAAGGTCACTGATCCCACCTGTGAGGCAGAGCCCTCCTGACCTGCTCACCACCCAAAGGCCCACCTTGGAATCCATCACACTGGGGAGCAGTTCACAGTGTGTGAGCGTTTCCAACATCTGGACCACAGCAGGTTCTACAGAGTAGTCTGAGGCTCGCACTCGCAGGGATCCCATTACCTAGCAAAACCAGGTACAAGACAATCCATTCAATCAGAGGGTGGGACATTTTTATAAGGCAAACACAGGTATCTAACTAGTCTTGTAGTCAGTCTTAGGATTTGTGATATCTAATTATCAGAACTAACATTTCACCTGAGATCTCCGGCATCTGAGAATCTTGGGGATTGCCCAGTGTGCAGGTACCGCAGCCTGGGAGGGAGCAGACGGTGCTTTGGCCCCAGGGAAGAGTACACACCCATGTTGTTGGTGGGTGGCACAATGGCTTCTCAAAACACAGAAAATGGAGTGAATTCCTGAAAATAGCATTGCAGAGTTCTCCTTTTTCCAAATACGCCAAATAACTTAAACTTGCCACTCTAGTAGCTTTTCCTTGACTTGCAATGTTACTTTGTATACACAGGCTCTGAGTTGCTGGAGTGGGTTTTGTGTTGGCTTTTTTCCGGTCTGAAGGAGCACAGGGATGGCTAGGAGTACCCACTGTGTCCTCACCCACACACCTTCTCCTCATATTGACAGTACTGGCCGTCCTGCCTCCGTCCATCCGTCTCCCCCATCAATTCACACAGAGCTGGTGCTAGAGAACGGATGAAGGAAAACGTGCTCCCACCAGCCAGCGCCAGCTGGAGACAGGGGCAGTTCTCGACCCAGGTCCAGTGCTGTTTACGCCCACTCTGACCTGCTCAGGAGCCACAGCCCCATGAGCTCCAGGGTCCACAGGGTGGTCAGGCAGGAGTGGCTCCCTCTGGACCTGCCTGGTGCAGTTCCTTCCAACTCCCATTCCTTCCTCGAAGCTCTGGTCTGGGGTGTGTGTTTTGTCCTCTGTAAGGATGAGGCACCTCCCCCAGGTGCTCAGCTGTCCCCAAGGCGGATGCACGCTCATCCCTGGTAGGATTGTGACTGTCTTTGTGCTTGAGGAGCTGGCTTTGGGGCTGAACTAGGGACATAGGTGTCGGGGAGGCGCTCCAGGTCCCCTCCATATGGGTTTCCAGGACAGCAGAGATAGCCAGAGTTCTCACATGGGATGAGAGTGGCCTTCAACCTCTCTGAGCTGTTGCAAAGGAGTGTCTTTCTGGGACAGAAGGGGGTGAGTGCCCCAAGTGTGGACCCTGCTTTGTCCTGAGAGAAGGAGGAAGGCTGGCCTGGAAGGAAGTGTTTTCCTCTTGAGTCAGAAGATTAGCAAAGCCTTGGAGCTGAGGTGCGTCAACACTAGAAAACACTGTCATCTTGTGCATCCTTACCCCATAAAGACACCTCTATTACCCTTCCAATAGGATCAGGATCAAAGGGTGTGCTTGCAGGGACCAGTGAGCCCGAGGGGTGCCACCACCTGGCAATTGCAGCGAGCACAGCGTCAGATCTGCCAGGTTCCCTGCTCCCGCATCCTGCCAGCCCTCACGGAGGCCTACTGGTCAACCTGGAACCCAACTCTAACTTATTCATTGATGCTGTGTCATTTATACCTAATCAAAATAAATAAATTGATTAATAAAAATAAATACACAGAACAGCTTGTGGACCCCACAGGCTAAGCAGGAGCAAGGACAGGGACAGCAGAGCTGGTCACTGTCGTGTGGAGAAGACAACAACCCAACACTCAGGGATGCCACTGGAGGGAACAGAGACAGCCTGGTGCTGGGAGCAGAGTCCCAGGGAGTCCGGTGTCCGAACTGTTTGGAGGAGTGTGGACAGTTTGCCAGTAAACAGTGAAGGCTTCGCTGAGGTCTTGAGTGTGTGAAGATCCATGTCCCACGGCAGTTGCCTTTGCCTGTCACAGTGCCCATGCAGTGAGAGTGAGCAGGGGACGGGCCTGGAGGTTCAGGCTTGCTGCCCTGATGTGACAACTTGCAGGCCCGAGGCCTCTGACCTCATCCTGGAGGCGGTGGGGGCGGGGCTCTCAGTGATGGGAAGCCAGGGAGCAGGTGAACAGGTGTCCCCTGTGGGCTCTGGGCGTCACACCTGTTCTCCCGGGAGATAAAGCTGGGCCACATCTGCAGGACTCAAACAGCAACAGCTGTTGCAGCTCCATGTCAGGTGTCAGCCCTGTGGGGTCTGTGGGTGACCAGGCCTGGTCTGGCCTGCTCACCTCTAGAGAGCTGACCAACTTTGCTCTCCCTCCAGGTACCTCATCCTGCTGTAGGCAATGTCTTCTGTTTCGCCTCCTCTTTTAAATTCCTGTGAGCACACTGGCTTTGGGCCTTGTGGAAAGTCACACTGGGAGGTGCATTGGACTTATCTTGTGGAGTTAGGTACAGGCATGTCAGCAGGTGGTCAGGAGGAGCAGGTGGCCAGGAGGAGCAGGTGGCCCTGGGAAGTTTAGGACCCAAAGACACCAGAGGAAGAGCTGTCAGAGCCAGAGGTTCCAGTGAAGAGGGTCCAGGAGAGGTGCCTGCTTCACCTCCCGGCTTTGCTGGTCAGCCCCAAGGGCAGGTGGTCTGTTAATGCACAGACCCTTCAGTGGGACGCAGTTGGGAGCATCGTGCTAATCTCTCATGGCTCTGGCTGTCCACCATAGTCCAGGGAAGGCAGTGGAGTCATGGTAGGCACCGTACATGGGGGCTGAGTCTCCTCTGCATTCAAGACATAACCATAGAAATAAAATGCTGCATCAGAAGCACGACCACTGCTTCTTGCACACACCCTAGGTGCCATGGCTTATGCCGTCAGCTTTGAAAACACGGTTCATTAGCCTTTACCTGGTGAGACTTTGTGAGGTCACTAGCACTGTCCAGATCACATTCTCTGTATTTCCTGAACTAATGACTGGCTTCTCTTAAGTTCCCTCATAACCATTGGGCTGATTTCAGCCATTGCAAGGAGAAGAGCTGGGTCTCATTTCCAGGATTCTGAGGCCTGTTTCTTATAGCACCAGACCCTGTCTAATCCCAAGTAATACAAATGGAGGAAGCTGAGATGCAGAGGGGTGAATAACTTCTCCTAGTTCACACAGGTAGAGAACTGTGGGCCAGGAGATGAAAGCAGGTCAGCCTCACCTCAAAGACAAGTGCATGCTCATTCTGTGCTCCTGGCTTTGCTCAGAGGGTGGCAGCTGGGTCTCCACTGGAAATCTCCCAAGGGAGCGGATCTGCAGATGGGCAGATGGCTTCTGGTGCAGTTGTGCACACGGCCCACTGGGAAGGAGTTGTCCCAACCCTCCCTCCCCCACTCTGTGCCTTCCAACATGGACTTGGGTCCTCAGTGTTTTTTGTTTTTCTTAGAAATAACACTTAAATTACTAATTCTTATTCCTTGCTGAGCCAATAGATTATGAACAATTTTTGCATATTTTATCTTAGAAGCAGAAATGATCATCAAAATATTTAGAATCAGTGAGGCAGACTCACCAGCTGACCAGAAAGAGCCCAGGCTGATGTTCAAAGTGTGTGACAGCTGGCTAGACCAGGTGAGAATATATGGCTACATATTAAGGACCAGCAGAAGTCCTGACTCGGATATTCCTCTAAGAATAAGAATGGACATACTGGATGTGTAGGTCATACTAAAAGGTTAAAACCCCAGGATGAATTGTATTTTAAAAGTGTCTTCCTTTTCCTGACTTTTATGTGAATAACTGATAATTGTGTCATGTTATTTTCTTCCTTATTCCAAAAGCCTACTGTAAGAAGGACATCCAGTTTAATTGACAATTTGGTAATTTGAATGACTATAATTTTATTTTTATTCTTTTAGGATATATCTGGTAAATACTGAATTTTGTTACTCATGTTATCTACAGAAATTTTGAGTAAAAGTCTTAATTTCTTGTGTTAAATGTATAGACATTTAAAACTTCAAGAAGTGGGTGTGGGTGTGCATGTACGCATAAAACAACAACAGCAACAACAAAACCCTAAGAACCCAAAACCATATTCTGGAGATAGAAGAGGTTTAAATTAAGGTTGTGATGATGCAATCATTTGCCTTTTCCCATTTAGAATGATATTGAGATCATCTATATGGAGACCTGGTGGCTGCTGCTCAGGAACAACAAAATCACAGAACCTCCCTGGAGTAAGTCAGCACCCTCCGCAGCCAGCCCTCTGACCCTTGCTGGCCACTCTGGACTAGCAAGGACACCCTGCCAGGAGGTGGCAAGGCTGGGCGTCATTATCTCAGTGAACCTGATGCTCACTGGGGAGGGCCAGGGAGTCCTCGCTGAGGCTGTGGTCGGATCACATTACGCAAACAGAACTTGGCAGCCTTCCTCCCTAGGAGCATCTGCTGCACCCCTGGTCCCTTGTGCACCCATTCTGTTTTGTCCAAGAAAGTATCATGAGTGATGGAGGGGGCTGAGCCTGCTAACACATGATGTAATCATCAGAGGGATTTAATTAGCAGCACATTTCACATGGGATTACTGTGTGGCACTTTCTCCAGCACACCCTCAGGCAAATTAGAACTGGTTTGAAACAAGACCACTGAGTCCTCCAAAAGTGACTAGTCATGTCCTTGCCTCTCTCCTGCCTGTCCAAGAGCTTAGAACAACCCTGCCTGCTTCACTTGCTGACTTCAGTAGGAAATCTGAGCAGCATCCTGTCCAAAGGCCACAGTGCAAGGCTCTCGAGAAGACACTCAGTGAGGACATTCACTGACCAGGGATAGCTACTTGAGCACAAACTCCACGAAGGGACAATTACCAGGCGCACATCCTTCCTCAGAAACAGACCAAGTAGATAATGAAGCATGGTGCTCCGATTTAAGATGGATTAAAGTAAGACTTTGTGGAGACTTTACCTAACTAAAACCATTACCAGTAGCAACTACCAGTATCACTGGTTACCAGTTCATTTGTACAGCAAAGCAGGCAAAATGCTATACTTACTGTAGTTGGAGATATTTTAATTGAGTGCTCTATACTAGACTAGCTATAGTATGTAGTTGTGTAGGCAATCTCTGAATAAAAAAGAAAGAACGAGTATTAATTTAATCATGTGGATGAGGGAACAGATTGAGGGTCAGAGGTAAATTGTCAAGGATAGACAATAGAAGGATTTATGTAAAAACAGTGAGAATAGAGCTAGACATTCAGACAATAATTGCTTTAGATATTCTTGTGATGACCTGATTTTAGTGATTTATGTAGCAAAAGTCTACGTGTCATACTCTACTGTTGGTTAGTAGAGTTATTACCAGGGTCTCTTTACAGAAAGCAGAGCACTTAGAGAGAGACAAGCTCTGGGTGATCTTGGGTGGAAGGAAGGTGGTGTGGGAGGTCAGGGGGACAGGTATTGAAGTAGGTGTGGAACAGCTAATGACGTAAAGAACAGAACGGAAACTTGAACCCAAAAGTCATTGTGATCCCAGCTTCCATTTAAAATGATCATATACAGATAGAGAAAATAAGTTAATTTTTAAGTTGTTTTTTACTCTTATTTAAATTTCTAATATAAATGTGGATTATTTTATACCAACAAACTTGATAATAGCCTCCAGTATTTAGCAAAATTAGGATGTGATTTGCTTTATTATTCATTCATGTCTGCTGGCAGTACTCATACCCCTCCGCTGCGTATTACTGTGTGTATGACATACATGCATGTCTCTGTGCATCATCTAGTGTTCTGAGACCTAAAGAGAGACAATCCATTGTCTCATAAACTAAGTCATGTTTTTCTCCTCTAAATCAGAAACTACTAGATCTGGCCCTTAATTGTAAACTATTTATCAAATTCACATTAGATAAATATTCAGATGATCATTTTAAAAATATGTATTTATTGATTGATGTATATGTGTATGTATTGGCATCAGGGATTGAACCCAGGGGCACTTAACCCCTGGGCCATGGCTCCAGTGTTTGTATTTGTTTTATTTTGAGTCAGGATTTTGCTAAGTTGCTGAGGGTCTCACTACATTGCTGAGGCTGGTTTTGAACTTGCAGTCCTCTTGCCTCAGCCTCCCCAGCTGCTGAGATTACAAGCATGTACCACAGTGCCCGGCTCTCAAACAATCATTTAATTTAGATTTATAAAAAATTAGCTTTTTATTCTTAGGAAAGCTGCTTATTTTTAAAAAAATTATCAGATTCAAAGATGATTAAAATTTGGGGCATTCCAATATTTTGCACTGCTCTTTCACTATTTAGCACTAATATTCCCCTCTGTTTCTCTGAAGGCACATTCTGGTTGGAAAGGGTCTTCCTGCGTGCTGTGTGCTGAGTTCCTGCTCTTGGAGCTGCAGGAGGGCGCCTGCCCACTGCCCTTGGTTCAGCAGCAGCAGCTCCTGACGGAGGGTAAGGTGGTTGGCCCGGTCTCGTTTCCTCTTCACCAAGTGGAGGCGTTGAACACTCTGAGACCACTTCCACCTCTCTCACTGGTTACTAGTTGCCATTGACCTCCGACTTTTACATTCACTTGTTCCTTTTCTTTCCCTTTTTAATGCCATCGATCCTGAAACCTGGGTCTTCCTCACTGACTCTTGCCCTTCCTCTGTGGCTGCCGGACAGTGGCAGGAAGGTGATGCTGGATTCCAGGGCCACTGCAGGTCACCACTTCCTTGCTCTAATTTTGCATGAGTCAGTCTCCCTGAGCCCTGGAAGCTGATGTCGCATGTTCCGACCTGGACCCCAGCACGTGGGGGTCGACCCCGTAGGCTGAAAGGCCACTAGCAAGTTAAGGCTCAGGAAAGTGCATCATAACCTGGAAAAGTCACAAAAATGCAAGTTCCCGTCTCACTTCTCATGTGTTTCTGTGTATTTACTTGTTTTCCTTTGTGAAAATTTGAAATTATTAAATAAATGCATTTTGTATTTTATATTTTATTTAAACTATAAAGTAATCACATCAATTTTGTGTTGATGCATAATTTTAATCTTTTCTATTATATATCTTTTTATTACATAATTATGACAGATTTTTCTTAGATATAAAATGCTATCAACCAGCTTTCTGAGCATGTACAGATTTGCAAATAGGTGCGTATTAACTAAACATACATATATGCTTTATATACCATTATTACTCAACCTTGATGTGATTTTTTTAATAAAAAACATAATTAATGGGTTTTAGTAATTTAAAGAAATCATTTTTGCGAATTCAAGTAATGTTTTTTACTGAAAGGCAGATGAGAGACATCATTGTTCTTATTTTATGGATTCCTGGCTATAGAGAACTATTCTCGACCATAAGTGTTCCCTCAAGAGCAGAGGTCAGCTTAAGAGACAAACTTTAGGAATCTATTCCTGGTCCCAATTTCTGAAATTGCTCCCACAGAACGTCTCTTCCCTCTTGGTCTGAGGTGCTCTGGCCCTGTGCTGGGAGTTGCTTTGCTCTGGACAAGGAAGAGCAGCCCTGGCTGAAGGCTCTGCAGATGGGCAGGTGGCCTGGAAGGGAGGGACGGTGGCTTTGAGGACCTCACTTGAGTTTTCTGTTACCAGCTCATGTTGCATGAATGAGGAATCTGGCGTCTCAAAGCAGGTGAAGAGGGTGTTGCTTGCCTTCTTCATAAGGCAGCCGTCCTTCTACGCTGGATATCAGAGCTTCCCTCACTGGGCTGGGTACAAAGTGTCTTCACCTCATCAGAGTCTGCCCAGCAGAGCCACAGACTTCCAGCTCTAAACGCTTGGGAGGAGCAGGGCACTCCTCACATTTTCTAGCCTTCTCTTCACTAAGTTCTCATTATATATATTTGACTTCCCAAATATGCAAAGTCAGCATTCAGAGCAGGCGGCTTGTAAACTGATGGCAATGAAAATCTGGACCCAGGTTTCCTTTTGGGACACTGTTTTTCAGATGGACTTTAAGAGGTGCCCTGTGGGCCTGAGCCCAGCTGTGCTGCCCCGGGGTGGCCACACTCACTGCCAATGTGCTGCTGCCCCGGGCTGTTCACGCATAGCCCCGCATGGCCAGCTAGTGCTGAGAGGTCACCAGGTGCTCCGTGTCCCCCTCCGTCAGCTGCAGGCCTGGAGAACTGCTTCACGTGCTCCTAGACAGCATCCTGGCACACGGTGGGCATTGGCTCTTGATATTGCTGCTAATGTTATCAGCCCTCAAAGCGGGATGTCACCTCCTAGTCCTTCTGAGGAATGACACCCGTAAAGAGGTGTTGACACCTGGAACATCAGCCAGCTCCCGCCCCATGCTCCCCTTGGCAGTGTATCCTCCTGGGGGAGGTGGTTTGGAAGATGCACAGGACTCTCTTCCCATGATGCCAGATAGGGATTGGCTTTTGTTTATTTATTTTCTTTTGCTTCACCCTCAAGGCAAACTTTGTACCCTCTGCAGGTAGAGGACAGCGTCCTGGGCAAGCCTAGGACTTCCTGGATAACAGACCTGCCATGGGTCACATGCCCTTGGCTGACTCCAGGGACCTGGCCTGCTGATGACTGGCGCCAAGGAGGCTGTTCCTGGGGCCCAGTGGCTCTCAGGAGGCTGAACTTTCCCCATGGCTCAGGCTCAACAGGAGGAGGGAGAGGCAGGGTGCAGACTCCCAAGAGGCAGCATCTTTCCTGGAAGGCAGTCTATGGCCCCAAAGTGACTGCATTGCTTTCTTCCCCGATAGTCAGACGAAGGCATGGGGTGAGTGTGCTCCAGGTGTGGACGCAGTCAGAAGTGCCACCCGAGTTCCAGTCGAGGACAGCAGAGCAGCACTGTCACCACCTGAGGGTCGCACACCACCCCACCAGTCCAGATCCCTGCTGATGCTGGGCCTGGAGGATGTTCTGTGGTCGGGCGACCTCTGCATTGCTTCATGCTTAGAACCACCCTGGCCTCCCCCGCTAGCCGCCAGTAGAATCCACCGATACTGACAACCAGGAAAATAAATGAATGAAACCCTCCATACAGAGCCCGGTTTCCCCTTGGGAGCAGGGGATGAGATCACCCTCCGGGAAAGGCAGACTCCTGCTCTTCTTTACCCATGGGGAGCCGTCCTTCCCCTGCTGGGTGCCCTAGGACAACAGCAGTGTGGCTGCGCCGGGGTGGAGTGCAGGAGGCAGGGCTCTGAGAGCGCTTCCCGCACAAGCTCATAGGGTCCTCACGGTGGCCTGGGCAGAAGGTGAGGGGACAGGAAGCAGGAGGAGAACCAGGACCCTGAGGCTGGGCCTGGAACTGTCCATCAGGCCACAAAGGAGCACAGGACAGACCACCTGCACCTCGTCTCTGTAAGGCTCCTCTTCACACTCCCAGTGGCCTCGGAAGCACGTGCTTGTTCATTCTCCCCCTCATGTGGCCTGCTCCTGTAGAAGACCGGGCTCAGGTCACTGGGTTTCCCTGTCACTCCATCATCCACATCTTCCTCGTGGCACCCGGGCAGAGTTGGTGACCCCATGGAAAGAATTAAGTCCCTTCAGGACAGCCACATAGTCCAGTACCCAGATGTTCACAGACACTTCTCGGTGTCCTTGGGAACCTCAGGGGTTTGCGGAAAGTACTATCGGACAACAGGACGACTTGAGGCACCCAGCTCTACCTCCCAATATCATCTCCACTTTTGCAGGGGCCTCCAAGCTGCTGTGCAAAAGAAATGATTTAAATGTCATGGTGGGTCCCCTGAGGAAGGTGCTCAGAACAAAGTGCTGAGATCTCTGGTTTAATTTCAGAAATCCCTGAGTGCGGACCTAAGGAGCATTGGATGTACTGGGTGACACACTGCCTCTGTCCTCTAGGACCCAGCCATGTGGCCTGGCTCCTCAGTCCTGTGCACTGCTGGCCTTGGAGTGGACGGATAGACAGCTGCTTCAGGCTGCCCTGGTGTCCCTGGGTGGTTTTCCTTATCTCTGCCCTTCCTATTAGATGCCAGCGGCAGCTTCCCACCCCACCCCCAAATGTTGTCACCCAAAGTGTCTCCACATATGGTCTTTTGTCCTGTTGGGGCAGAAGCCCCACAGGTGGACAGCCACAGGCACGCCACCCAGGTTAAGGCAGGCCTTGGGCAGACCTGCGGGACAGAAAGAGCCCAGTCATCGTGGCCAGCTAGCCTGCCACCAAGCCCTGGTGGAGAAGCTGGGAAGTGGGATGAGTCCCTTCCTCTCCAGTCCTGGAAATCCTCCCTTCCCAGGACAGGGGACAAGTAGATTGCTCATTGAAAAGTAACCAAAGCAGAACAAATTGCAGAAAGCAAGAAGCCCTTCTCTCTCTCATTAGATTCACTTAATTGTCATTGAGAAAATCAAGAGAACAAGAAGAGGTTAAGACATGGGAGAGGTGCACGGAGAACAGAGGGGTGGTTTCTTTCTTAAGTGGATGACAGGGAGGAACAAGATGCTTATCATTACCACAGAAACCATAGGTGCCAGAGCACCGTGGATACTAGCTGAGCTCACACTGCAAACAAGTTTTATGTAGAGAGCGAAAATATGATTTTGAAATAGATTAGTTTTTATAATTGTTGAATAATTTTTGTGTCTAAAAGCAAAGTACCAGACTGGGATCGATGGCACATGCCTGTAATCCTAGTGGCTCAGGAGACTGAGGCAGGAGAACCATGAGTCCGAAGCCAGCCTTAGCAAAATCAAGGTGTTATGCAGCTCAGTGAGGCCCTGTCTCTAAATAAAATATAAAAATGGGGATGGGATGTGGCTCAGTGGTCGAGTGCCCCTGAGTTCAATCCCCGGTACCCCCCCCCCAAAAAAAAAGCCACAAAGTGCCACATTTTTACCTTATTACCTTATCTAGCTTTGTCTCTAACTACTTTTAAACATGTAAACACGATCTATGATCTTTCTCTTTCTAAGATAATTATTCTAAAGCCTTGCCCCATACTTTTCATCTGGGAAGTTGAAATTTAATGCGATTTAAAAAATAAAACATAGCATGAAATGAAATGCTTACTAAGAAATGCATCCCCACCTTCCCGCCACAGTAGGGGAGGCCTTGCTTTGGGCGAAGTCAGTATCCTCAGATGCACCCAGAAACGCAGATGTGCTCCTCAGGACAAGACTGCGCACTAGTCAACAAGTGGTTGCCATGTGATTGAGGGGACACCAGGTAGGACATTCACTCTCTCAGCATTTATGGTGGGTCACCACATGCAGTCTTCTGGGACAGGAAGGGAGGCAGGCACACCTGTGCCCAGGAGCACATGGCTTGTGGAGAAGGCTGAACTTGCCAACACATAAGGCACAGGTGCCAGGTTACTGTGCCCGCTTACCTTCTGAATTGTCTAGTTCTGCTGTCACCCCTTCTCAGGAAGACAGCAGCCCCGTTGTATAGCAGAGACACCTGACATTCTTCGGATCTGCAGGTACCCAGTGTTCCCCACCCCAGATAGACCACATCTGAATCCCTGGGGCTGCTGAGCAACAGAACTTCTAAACCCTCCTGGTGATTCGGGTATACAGTCAGCGCTAGGAGCCACCACTCCACTTAGTTTTCCTTAAATAAAGGCAGCTCAGGACGATGCTTCCATGTGCCAGACTGGCCTGAATCACAGAGGCACTTGTTGAATGGGAAGTCTTAAGACTCTCCCTATGGAAACTGGGTTCAGGTTGGGTTCAAACCAACAACTCTCCATGCTGAAGAAGAGCTGTATGCAATTCTTAAGAACAGTTTGAAAATAGCTCAGAAGTAAATTTCTAACTTTAATGTGTCTATACCTGCTCCGGCTGCCCTCTACCCTTTCTCCAGATGCATTACAAATCCCCACCGTGGACAGAATGCTCAAGTAGTCCAGAAATAATAATTATCCCACCAAGACACCTCGCCTCTCTTCCACTCTCTTCCACACCATCTGAGGATACAGCAGAGGCCAGAGAGCGACCTACCTACCTACCTGATGACCACTAAGACTAATAATCAACTCTGCACGTGAATGGATAGCTAAGGTAATACAAAGTGAATAATCTTGAAGAGTTTAAGAGATTCTTACAATCCATTTTGCATGAGGTGGTATTTATGCCTAAAATTAACAAACATAAATTGATGCTTATAAGCACAAGCCACTGATAAGGCCAATCATTATTGAGGGTCAGCTTGGGTCCAGCGTGCAGGACAGCCATGCTCGTTAGCTGTAATGAAATGCTGGCCCTGAGTAAAGCACTGTACCTCCCACATACGTGTGACCAACAAGAATTCTACCAGCAGGCCACAGTGGCTGCAGTAAACTACGGACTCTGAGTCTTAGAATCTAGCTCAGATAATAAGTAGAATCCACCCAATAAAGCAATTCTGAACATGACTATCAAGACTCTTGATGTGAGTTTTAACTTTGAACCAGGAACTGCTTCCTGAGTGCTGGGTCCCTGCCAGGTGAGGGACATGTGCTTTGCCTGCCATGCGTACAGTCAGCCACCTCACTTCTACCACCTGCTGTTTTGTGGCCTTGGACAGGTGCTCACCAACTTCTCCTGTGTGGGGTGGACCTGTTAGTGGTGTTCCTCTCATATGGCACCAAGTCCTGTGCAGGGTGCAGCAGGTTCTTACAGCTTAGTCACACCAACAACAGAAACTATGTAATGGGAGTAAAGACCATATTATCTGGGATGGCATTTTAGTGCTCTAGACGTTGCAGGGAGTGGTTAATAGTAGTGGGCTCAAGCTCCCACTCATTTGTTGAAATTAATCAGTCAATTTCATAGAAGAATGGAGTGGATGGAATTGGGGTCACTGAGACTGGGAAAGGCAGCCGGAGACAGACGGAAAGAAGTTTACTAAGGAGCACCAGAACCCTGGGAGTGGGGGAAGGACTGATTCTGCCACAGCACAGTAGGGCAACCAGGGGCCGACACAGTCTGGGATATACTTAAAAATGCCCAGGGAAGATGTGAAGACATTCTGAATACTTAAAATGATGATTCATGTTTATCACCCTGATTTGATTATTACACATTATACACATGTATTGAATTACCATAATGTACCCCATAAAGTTGAACAAATATCATTTATACAACAGAGCTAATGAGGACAAAACTGTAATGGGCTAGAATAGTTTAGGAAATAACAAACTCGAATCCCACAGATTGGAAGTTTGGAAACCTAACTGAGATTCTGAGTGGGGGGTCCAAGCGTCCTGGGGTCATAAATGTACTTTTGAGAAGAGACGGGCAGACATCTGTAGTGCCTAGAGGAGGAAGAAGCTGGAGAGTGCAGCTATCCAAAACAAACCCAATGCTGGAGACGGGGAGGAGCCTGGGAGCCACACCTGCCAGGGACCCAGAGGTCACCAGGGAGAGTGAGGAGTAGAGAAGATGTCCAGAAGCCAAGGAGAGGGCGGTTGTAAGGTGGGATTCCTGCGGAAGATCCTTAGAGCCAAGCCCGAAAAGTAGGAGTCGTAGAAGCACCACAGGGGACAGAGGGGGCGTGTGCACCTTCAGGCAGGTGGGATCCTGGCCCCCCAGGCCCTGCGCCTGGTGTCCCCAGAGGAACAAGCACATTGCACCAGCCCTGCAGTCAAACAGGCTGGGCCTCCGGGCAGCCTCGCCAGATCCAGCAAATGCAAGAGCAGGGTGTCCAGTTGAGTTTGAGGTAAAAAATGGACAGATCTGAGCCTCTGATGGAGGAGAAGGATAGATACTTGCTAAATTTAAGACAGAAATCGGATCTCCAGCAGGCGGTCAGACCCGGCAAGCATTCCAGGAGGAGTGACGCACTGCTCAATGTGTGGTCTCTTTCTGTGGAAAGAGAAGCCCAGGCCGGTGCCTGCGACCCACCTCGCTCGCTCTGGGTTTCCCAGGCCCCTCTCGGCGAGGGCCGCAAGCTCCACGGTTGCAGTGTCTGCTCTGAGTTCAATTCTCACTTTCTCCCAGCTGCTAACTTACAGACCCTTGACCAAACACAACTGTTAATTAAGAATACTCAAGGTAATTCTCGCCTCCAGCACGTGCCAGCTCCAAACTCCCTCATCAGACTGAAATCTGGAGTGGTCCTCAGAGCTTCTCACTTGCTGGGATCACACGTGCTCCCACTGAGGTAGACAGACAAACGTCTCCATTTGGGCGATTGTATTAGCTGTTGTGAAATTCACCATAAAACTGCATTGGGGTCAATTTTATGGAAAATATAACAATCACGAAGCCATGAAAAATAGATTTAGGCCAAATGTATGGCAAGACGAGATTCCGTGTTTTTTTTCCAACTGCCCTTCTGAAATTTCTGGAAGGCCTATCTGAAGTGACGGCCAGGGGAATTTCCACGCATTGACTTGGAATGTGGAAAGAGGGTCTGGAATTATGAGATTATATGAGGCATTTTGTTGATGTTTTTAAAGTTGAAAGGAATAGACAGTGAAACATGAATACGATCTTTTGAGAAACTAGATTATGATGAAAGGAGGAAAGAGGGAGGGAGGAAACTAATTACCAAGTCGTCTTCCTTGGCTTGGAGATGACTGTAAATACACAGTTTTCACTAGATCTTTGATGCCAAAACTCTTGTCTACACTCTTAGAACTTTGTGAACCCATAGACAGAACACTGGGTTGTGGTCCTAAGGGTAGTCTTTACCTAAGTGTTACCCAACCAGTGTCGCCCCCCCCCCCATGTCTCCAAACAAAGAAATCTAAGCTGAGTGCTGTGGCACACACCTGCAATCCAGGGACTGAGGAGGCTGAGGCAGGAGGATCACAAGTTTAAGGCCAGCTTCAGCAAATTCGCAATACCCTGAGTCAAAATAAATAAATAAAGCTGGTGGCATAGTTCAGTGGTAAAGTAACTCTGGGTTCAACCTCAGTACTGAAAGAAGGGAAGGGAAGGGGGGAGGAAGGAAAGATGGAAGGAGGGGAGGGAGGGAGGGAGGAAGAGAGATCCAACCATGTTTGCTAGGGACAATTAAAGAGCCCCTGGAAGCAAAGACATGTGGACTTCACTAATCGAGACATGGAGAACCGTCTAGGGGAAGTGAGCTTCCCAATTCAATAAATTCAGGGCAGTAGCACCCTCAAATATCCTAAGCCCCAATAAATTGAGCAAGCAGAATGTGTGCGACCACACCATGCAAGAACATTCCCGTGGAATTTCAAGGAAAAATGGTGGTATTTGGACAAAGTGTCACTCGGGACCCAAATCTAATTCACTTCCATGCACAAGGGCCCACTGTGAGGGGCAAGGCGAGCGGACACCGGCAGCTAGAGTGGCACTTCTGCACCATCACCACGTGGCTGGGTGGCCGAGTGGAGCCCCTGACAGGTGGCAGGACAGCAGCCAGGGGGCAGGCAGCAGTGTCCTCCACACAGTGTCCTGGGCCCCAGGCCAGCACCTGACGTTCCATGTGCTTCTCCCACAGGCAGCTGTGACCAAGGGCGTCAGGAGAAGGACTGGAGACACAGACAGCAGTGTCCAGTGATCTGGGAGGAGCTGACGAGGACGGCTGATAGAGACACTTACTGGATGCCATTAAATTCTCGCTTGTTCTCACCTCTTTAGAAGACAGTTCCAAAATGAGGCTTCAGAAAGGTACCCACCTCCTCAGTAATAAAGCGAGAACAGGCGTGTAGCAGCTGAAGCAAGCACTGAGGGACTGAGCCTGCGAGAGCCTGGGCCCGGCCCTGGGGAGGAGCCTCTGAGGCCCCGCCTCTCAGGGCCACGGTGTTGGTCACACCTGAGGTTCAGACAGGACACACTGAAGCCACAGCTCTTTCTGGCACGATCACTAGGTCCCAGGCTCATTTATCACATTTTTACCCCAGTGCTAGAATCCAACATTCTTCTAAGAAGCTGGTTTCTTTTTTTTTTTTTATTAACATTGATTATTTTTTTAGTTGTAGTTAGACTGACTGTCTCTATTTTATCTATTCATATATGGTGCTGAGGATTGAACCCAGGGCCCCACACATTACCACTTAGCCACAAGCTCAGCCCAGAAACTGGATTCTTTGGTGAGTGATACGAGCAACCAAGGTCTGGGTTCTGTGTGTGCCTGCTGCCGCTGCCATATTGTTTGTTGCCATCTCAGCTGACAGACTAGGAGTGCACACAAGCGTACATGCACACAACACACACACACAGCACCATGCATGTATAAAAATATTTCCATCTGTAACCATCTGCATCTCTAGTAAGTGAAAGTGAGTTCACACCTATGTCTCCAACTTTAATTCATTCTTGTATTGTCCCTAAACCAAACCGGAAGAGTAAGGTACCTTGTCCTTAAATGTCCCCTTTTCTGTTCCCTTAAAACCTCACAGTGGGAACAAGCCTGGGCTGGAAAGTCCAGACACAGATCATCATGGACGACACTCTTACACACACAGGACCTAGGGCGAGTCAGTGTTATCTGTAGGAAGCGACTTTCTGGCAGGTTCACCAGGACGGTTGCTCCTTGGAATCCCGTTGCCTCTGAACTCTTCTTGGAGCAGCCTCTGCTGTCCTGTAAGTTTCCCCCAATAAACCACATGTCTCCTATGCTGTCTCCGGGTACTTTATTTGACCTGTCTGTAACCTACACCACTGCCCTAGCCCAACTAGGCTGTGAACAAGACAGTTACATGTGGGTTATTTTAGCCTGTCTCTCCTGTTCACCAGTAAATTTCCTTTCCAATAGTGAGAAACCAGGCCCCACCTTCTGTCATCTATTTACTGAATTGTTTAATTCCAGTATCAGTTTTGGTGGTACCAGAGTAGTTGTCATGTATCACTCCCTCAAAAAAACAACAACAACAACAAAAAACGAACCTGAGCATCGTCTCCAGGCTAGGGTTCTCACGCACAGTTCCTTTTGTCTTGGTTTCACGTCATAGATCATTCCCCAAGTTAACCCGAGCCAACACCTTTACCCCTCACTCCCGTCAGTGAACTTGTTTGATGAAATTTGGAACAACAGTTAATCTGTTTTGTCACACTCTGTGTTCCATCTGGAGACCCCCAACCTCATAAATGAGTTATTATATTTGCATTCATTAAGATTTGCACTTTGTGGTATGAAATTCCATGCACTTTGACCAAAGCAGGGTATCTTGGATCCTACAGAGGAGTTTAACTTCAGGAAAAGTTCCCTGTTTCCCTATTGGACCCCCTGCCTGCCCCGGGAACCCTGTTGTTCTGTGGCGGTTCTGGCCATTTCTGGGTTCTGCTTTTTCCAGAATACCACAGAACTGGAACCAGCCCCCGTGCCTCCTCTTCAGATGAGCCCCGGTCAGCAGTGTGCCCTGGAGGACTTGGGCTCGGCCCTGGTCTTCACTGCTGCTTGATGAGATCTTAGTTTTCACTGCTGGATAAATTCAGCATAAGGATCTACCTCTGCTTTGTTTCAGTCACCTACTGAAGGACATGTCGGTTGCTTCCAGTGTGTTGTTATTGTAAATAAAGCTGCTACGAATATTCAGGTATAGGCAGGCGTTGGGTGGGAGCCTCTGTTCAAATCAGCCTGTGTAACATGTGGGAGCATGGTGTGGCTGGATCACACGGGAAGACTGTGTTCAGCTCTGTGGGAATCTTCCCGATGGCCCTCTGTAGTAGCTGGGCCACTTTGCATTCTAACCAGCAGTGCAGGTCACTTGTCGCCCTGCCTGGTCCCAGTGCCTGGCATTGTCAGTGTCTTAGATTTCAGCCGTCAGAATGGATCCAGCATGTTTGAACCCAGCATGTCCCATGATGAGCATCTTTTCAGAGGTCTATTTGCTATCTGTATATCTTCTTTAGTGATGTGTTGGTTCCTATGTTTTGCACATTTTTAATTGGGTTGTTTTTCATTCTTGACTTTTAAGTGTTCTTTATATACATTGGATGAAATTCTTTATCAGATGTCTTGCAAATGTTTTATCTCAGCCTGTGTCTTCTATTTTGATTTCCTTTGCATGTCTTTCCTAGAGCAGAAATTATTATTTTTTATTTCAATTTATTTTTTTCTTTTGTGGATCATGCAGGTGCATTTGATTGAAAAAGAATCGTCACCACCTCCAGGCTATATAGATTTTGCAGCCATGTGTTCCTCTAGATATTTCGGAGCTCATGTCTTGTATTTAAGTTTATGGTCCACTAGGATTTCAGTTTTGTGAGGTGTAAGGTCTGTGCTAGAGGGAAACACAGTCTTCCCAGAATCATTAGGGGGTACCCATTCCCACCGAATGGCCACTGTTGCTTCGCACAGCACCCAGCACTCTGCCACTCTGGCTGGGTGTTTGCTCTGGACCACTGCAGTGCACACTGCGCTGTCTCCATCCCTGTGGATCGTGTGTATGAAGCAGGTGCGCTATTCCTCCAGCTCCGTGTGCTAGAAATTTGGAGTGGAAGCACCATGTAGTCAAACCTTTGTCCACCTCCTAACACCTCTGAAATCTTTACTAAACTTGACTCAACTTTGGGTTTCTCATTTGTGAAATAGCACTCATAATAAAAAATAACTGCTGAGGCTGGAGAAAAATACATGAAGAGTGTTAGCACAGCACATGCCTCTTGCCCCCTGAACATGTTGGTTATCATGGTTTCTGCTCAGTTAATAGCACTGAGATCAACAGGTAAGTGCGCTCCCCTGAGTGGTTCTCAGCTGTCTTATCTTGTGGCTCCTGGACATTTGGCAAAACCTGGAGACATTTGTGGCTCTCACAGCCATGGGGACAGGATGTCACTGGCATCTAGTGGGTAGAGGATGGGAACACCAATCAACATCTGGCAGAGCACAGGAGGGACCGGCACAAAGAACTATCAGCTTCGCCTGGCAGGAGGGATGAGGTGAGAAACTCAGCTCTGAGGCAAGCTTGGGCTCTGGGCACCGCTGCTTTGCAAACAGATGTCACCCTCCAGTCATCATTAAATCCTTGTTATTCATCCCAAGGAACGTGTTGGATAAAGGGATTCATTTTGCTCATTTCTGAACCCATCACAGATGTCACCAGTAAATAAAAATATATAACTCATATGCTGGAAATCAGTTTGTAAGGAAATGTTAGTAGAGGTCTTAACATCTTTATTACATTGTTGTGTCCTGAAATCACAATTCACAGGTACACTCTTTGTTTGAACTAAGTATACCAAATGTGGTACTGCATGCAATTATTCTCCATCATATATTTATTGGATAAATAATGAAATGTGCAACTTTACATAAGAAAATTATTTTTCTTCTTTCTTACATTCATGTGCACACAGCTCTCCTTTCTTGAAGTGATGTTGAATTCAAATAAACTGTAATGGTCAAATACTGTCCAATGCAACTATATTTTAAAATCAAAGAAAACAGGAAAGAATTGTGCAGCCTGCGTATCCTCAATTGTCTGCATATCTCAGTTGTACAAATCAGGGAAAAAGAGACGCACTTAACCTCACTCTTTATTAGTTCTTGAGAAACTTAATTTAGAGAAAGAATCAAAACTGAGTTGCCTGTTTCCTGTTGGGCTCTTGAGGAGAGGCTGGCTGGCCTGGGCGACAACCTGCAGCGGGTGGCCCCCTGCAGACCTCCTGGTGACTCTCCACCACCTCAGGAGGCGCTGCTGACGTTTTCTTATGCAAGATACAGATCCCCAGAGAGTTGGTGCAGCACAGGGCATGAGGAGAGCATCGGGGACAGAAAGAGCGTTCTCAAAGTGCTTGAAGATCGAGAGGAGTAACTGCGCACAGTCACACGTCCAGACCATGGGAACATACATATTGCATATGATCAAAAATTCAACTCAAGGGTATTTAGCATTTAACCCAGAGATTCCAAGAGCAAAAATCCTTTTGGTGTTGATTCTTGGAATAATGTACCTTTTGAGTCCCACAATATCCTTAATCTCCACATTTCTAGTACACAAACAAGGAACCAAAGACAAGGTTTCTGCTAGGTGCTGTCATATGCACCTGTAGCTCCAGAGACTCAGGAGGCTAAGACTCAAGAGGCTCGCAGGTTCAAGGCCAGCCTGAGCAACTCAACAAGATCTTAAGCCACTTAGCAAGGGCCTGTCTCGCAAAAGAACAACAACAAATATATATATATATATATATATATATATATATATAAAATAAAAATGTCTAGTGATGCAGCTCAATGTTAAAGCCCCTGGTTTCAATCTCTAGCATCAAACAACAAAAAAGAAAACAAGACAAAAAAACAAGGTTTCACTGATGAAGAGTGTTGGAGCAGTTGGTCAGCCCACCTTCTGGCTCCTGAGCTGGACCATGGGAGTTTCATCTTATCTCAGGAGAGTAGGACTTCCCAAATTGTTTTTCTAGAAAGGAGCCAACACAATGGGGTTTGGACCTTTTAAGGCAGTGTCTACCTTTCTACCTCCCTCAAAACCGAGAGCTTGGGGCTGGGGCTGGGACTGGGGACTAGTGGTACAGCGCTTACCTAGCATGTGTGAGGCCCTGGGTTCAAGTCTCAGCACTGCATATGAATAAATAAATAAAGGTCCATCAACAACTAATAAAAATATTTAAAAATTAAAATATTTAAAAACAAAACAGATGGTTTGTTCTGTGCAACTGGCTGAGGCAGGTCCCTTGGATTGTCCCCTACCCCTCCGTACCCTTTGTGCCCACCTACTATTTGGGTAGCTTATTTGCTCTCAAAAAGTACTCCTTTGTTTCCACGGGTGTGAAGTCTGCACAGCAGTACAGTGAAGCCGTTGCTTCTGGACCTGGGCCACACCTGGACGTCTGCAGGCAGCACACAGCCAAGCCACAGATCTGAGGGGACAGAAAGTCTCAGGCCTCAGGTGTCAAAGGACACAGGCCCTGCCCACTGCTATGGACCAGCAGGGTGAGTGCAGAAGCCTGTCAACCTGAAGGCAAATGCTGACTTGTTTTCCAACTCTCTTTTAGAAAATGTCATGGTGTTGGGTTTTGAACCCAGAGAAGTGGATTTGGGGCCTGACTCCATTATTTGGGGTACACGAGGCAGAGGCTTCTCTGAGCTTCGCCTCCTCATCTTAGGAAGGGGGTGGGCTTGCCTTCGCGTCCTGGCTGTCTCCGAGGACAATCATACCTGGGATAGCTTCCTCTCCATAAACCAGGACCGCATCTCTTTTCTCATTTCTAACTTTGTCGATTTGGTTCTTCTCTCTCTCTCTTTGGTTAGTTTAGCTAGGGGGTTTATCAGTTAGGGTTTCTCTCTTCAGAAAACCAATTCTGAGCCTGTTCCTCCCTATGATAAGAAAGCAGGTGAGCTGTGGGGCCTGACCCCTGAGCCCACTCTGCACAGCATGACGGGCACGGAAGTCATGGGGTCCCTCCGGGCCTCGGGGGTGAGCTGTGGAGAGCACTGCTCCTTCTCCAGTACTTGTTCTGACTGTTATGCTGGCCTTGGATGGAGGCCAGGCACTTGGTGAGCTTCCAGAGAGTGTACATTAGTGTGTTGCTTTGATTTGTGAGAGGGCTACTGTGGAAAAGGGGAACGTTTCCCTCCCCACGTGGCCAATTTGAATTCCACTCGGAGAATCCCAGCATTATTTAGCAAAGATGGGCCAGCCACCCTCTCTCCTCCCCTGGCCTCCATGCGCCCTCTGAGGCTCACACCTCCCTGGTTTAGCGACCCTGCAATAGAGTCTGATGAAGCCCCTTGATTCTCAGAAGACTAATGAAGAGAGAATTTTCACTCCTCAGAAATGCACATTCAGTGGTGGAATTTGGAGAAAGATACTTTGTGTCCCTCAGAAATATCTCCATATTTTAAGGTCCAGCTACAGAAGTCGCAGAGTCAGCAGACACCACGGTAATTGTGACCTACTCGGACGGTATGGAGGTCTAGGGTACTCCTCTTTATCGCTCAGTGGGCTCTATGTGCAGCAAAGGTTTGATTCCACTAAATATTTATTAGTTAACACATTATCCTGCCCAGAAGGACCTTGCCATACTTTTACATGGTTCTGATGTCTACTAAAAACAAACTCAAATTTGGAAGTTTGAAAGAAAATATGTAGGTCTTGGATTCATTCACAAATTAAAAGATACCTTGATTTAAAAACTCAGATTTTTCACTTTGGCACTGTGTGTCCTGATGACAACGTTCTAATACGTGTACCCTGCTCATCTGCTCATCTCATTTTTTGATAAAGTCAATGAATGTACAAGAGGGGCAACAGTGAGGTCACCCTGAAGGTCACAGGGCGGGGCTGTGACAGGAACAGCTGTTCTGCATGCTGTGAGCTTCAGAGGTGCCCCTGAAGTCCCAATCTCCTCCTGGGTTTCTCCTGGGTTCGTTTTGATTTGCCTGTATTATTTGGGGGTTTTGTAAGTATGTCGTGTATGTCGTGGGCTCGGGTCTACTTGCACACAGGCACGTTTGTCACCTTTCTAGGAGGAAATTGAATGCTGTGCATTTCCGTTTTATAAATTTGCTCAAAACAATTGACGAATTTTCTTTTTCATCATTTTCATTTACTAAAATGTAATGTTTTACATAATTCTGAAAATATATTGTAGCGAAAATGTTATGAATTTGCATTGTAAGATATAGAATAAAGATTTCCTAACACCAGAAATTCATGTGTGTGTATGTTTGTGTGTGTGTGTGTGTGTGTGTATATATAAACCTGTATTTATATAGGTACGGACACATGTAAACACACTGATTATAACTGACTTTATCTTTTATCATTTTTCACAATTATGTATGCATTGAAGAAAAATCATGTATATCTGCCTATACTTTAAATTCATCATGCTTATTATATTGATATAAATACATTTGAAAGACATCTTATGCTTACACAGATACACAGATGCATATTTCACAGTTTATATTGTACACACATGAACAAGTTCCGTAAGAACACAATTATGTGTATTCACACATCATTTATTCGAAAGCTCTGGAGGATGATGTTCATCACATTAATAAATTTTTCTGATCATTGAGCCTTAATATTTCAAGGCATAAGAGTTTAATTTTAAATATCTGCAAGGAAATTTTTTTTCTGTGGGTTAATCCCTTGGGTTTGGGGGAAGGTAACATTGAGTGTGATACTGGTGAAGAAAACTAGGAATGTGGCTATAGACTGAGCTGGCACGCTGCACTCCCCACACACACTGACCCTAGAAAACCCCTCTCCCTTGGTCAACTGGTCTCGGTCACATATTACTGTGGAGCAAAGTGAAATTTGGCAAACTTCAGTAACCAGATTCAAGCCATCAAGCCAAGCAGCAGGTGAGCGCTGTGTCTGCCTTGCTCAGAAGGCTGCGGTCTCCCCAGGGCTGTCTTCTCACCTCCTGGGCATCCTTGCACCAGCACCCATGGCTCTCTGAGGCTACTGCACCCACAGGTGGCTCCCACCTGCTTGTCAGTTCTTCCTCTGATACTGAGACACCTGCTGTGAAGTCCCCAGGAGGCACAGCTTCTGGTGTTCGTGCCAGGTCTTCCTGGAGGGCCTTGGGGCTGTGAAGCAGAAGGTGGGCGCCCTGGCTCGTATGCATGCTGAGTGTGTTCCCCAGGGTTATGGGTGGGAGCTTGTCCTCGTGGCCAGTGCTGAGACACAGTGGGCCTGGAAAAGGTAGTGCGGGTGGGCGGTCCTGAGATCACTGCTGGAGGTGCTCTGGGGAAGGATTACCATTACCGGAGCTCTCCAGGACCTGGAGCTATCAAGACAGTGTTGTTGTAAGGCTGAGCTGCCCTCACTCCGTCTCTGGCTTCCTGCTTGGCGCTGCAGTGTCTTCCTCTCACACACCATCCTGCCATCCACCATGAGGTCGGCACCAGAATCAAGATACTGCTGTAAACCTGCCCTTGAATTTCCAGAAGTGGGAGCTAAATTGACCTCTTTCCTTAGTAAAGTTACCCCTCTTAAAGTATGCCATCACAGTGACCAAAATAGACTAGGACAGTGTGTTTGATAAACACTGAGGCTGAGAGCCTATGCAAAGCACCAGAGAAAATCATGTGTGATAAATGTGAGACTTTCACATCATTGAGCCTTAATATTTCAAACATTACTAGAGGCACACATTGGTTCCTTCTTTTTGCTTTTATTTCTTTCTGCTAAGAGCCAAGTATATGATGCATGGCATTTTTGGTCGAAAGGTGATGCCAGCTAGCCATTGAGATGATATGATTATGTTAAGATTTGCATTCATATGGATATTGGACTCCTGCTGTTCACCTAGGCCGGCTACGGGACTCCTGGAGAGTTCCCATTGGTTGGGGAAGTACAGTAGGAGGGAGTTCCGGGGGAGGAGCTCTCTGTGGTCCGGGAGGAGGCCGCGTGGGTGGAAAAAAATCTTCCCGGGCGGTACCGGACATTGGCGGCAGTTTCAAAAAATAAACTTTGTTCCTGCTTGAGTGTCTTGTGATTTTGTGCCCAGCCAGACTGCGGCACTTTCAAGCCTACTTTATGTCAGATTTTGTTTATCTAGCAATGAACTTCTGGGAAGGATGCTTGGGCTGTAAGGTTTAGCTGTGTGGATATTCACTTGCTAGCCATGTTTTACTGAAACAAACATCTAGAAGGAAATACAAGCCACGAATGATGCAAACACCCCAAAGAATGAACAAGTTCAAGTGATTCACTAACACTGTACGTCAGTTGGAGATCTTCAGAATACATTTGCTTGCCAGCTGCAGCCCCAGTTTCAGGCCTTCCAGAGGGAAAGCATGGTCACCAGGGCAGTGGACTTTGCCCTTGGACTTCCTGTTCTAAGGTCTATGTGAAAATGGCTATGAAGACTGTGCAGACGTTGTCCACCTGCTTCTATAACCAGCTCAAATTTCTCTTAAGTTGCATGAGAAGAAAATCAGATCTCTGCAGTCTTTGTAGATGTAATTGCAATAGAAAGGTCAGAGGAAAGAGAAACAAAGTCATTCCTCAAAGTTTGAGGATCGAGTAGATTACAAAAGAAAACTAGCTCAAGTTCAAGTGTTGATGGGAAAAGCTGGGCAGCTTTGACAGCAGACCTTGGGCGGGACTGGGAGCACAGCCTTCCATGCAACATGGAAGAGAAACAGGACTTCAGAGCTCAGGGTGGGAAGGCACCCACCACCCAACCTCACTTGAGTTAAAGGTGGAATCTAGACGGGCAGTCAAATAGCTGAGCATGGGGAGTGGTGACACCAAGGTCTCCTGCTTCCTCTTGCAAGAATTTTAGTTTTTGGAAACAAGCATTGAAGCCCTTGACTAATACATATACCAAAATATAAAAAGAGACACATAATTCATCCTGATCTCATTACTAATTCTAAAATGCTTTTTCATTGTCAACATTTATTCTGGCTAAAGGATAACATTTTATAAATGACTAAAAAAGAAAAGAAGGATTTGCCCAGTTGCGTGAAAACATGTCCTAGAACCTAACTCCACGTCTACTTTCATTATCAGCCCCGAAAGCAACCCCAGAATCCTAAGCACAGGGGGAAGACGGTACTGCATGGTGTTCTTGTTCTGCTTTGCTTTGCTCTTTGCTTCACCCGGTCCTTTGGGGCCTCTGAGCCCTCTCACCTACACCAGCGCCAGTTCAGGTGCTCCCTGGGATGTCAGGAAGGCAGCCAGGCCACCTTCCCAGGGGTCTTTAGCCTCATGATGGCATCAAATGCTCATCCCTCCCTTTCTCCAGTTCACAGCTGTGAAGTGACATTGCAGGGCTGTTGTGTCATTGATGGGGGCCATCAGATTCTGCACCAGAGATGACAAACCCTAGCAGGCACCACAGAGGGAGAGGATCACCCCACCCTGCCTTCCCTGCCTGCCCCCTTCCTGCAGGGCAAGTGTCAGCCCCTGGCCTGATGCACGTGTGACAGGGTCCATTCTGCTCTGCAACCCCCTGACCTGTGCCCCTCACTGCATGTCCTCACCTGGGCCACCAAGCTTCCCATTTGCTGAGCTCTCTCAAGGCTCTCTTGCTGTAGCCATTATGGATGCATCAAAAGAAATCTTAGTGGGAGTGTAATTTTTCTATACTTAGGATCACTATTCTTTGTATCTCTAGGCTTTGGCCAAATATTTGTGTTTTTCTTTTTTCTCCATAAAATGAGTGATTCCTTGAGAGGTCCTGTGCTATGCATGTAAATATTTGACTGTGTAGTGGATTATTCAACAATCTGAGGGCACAATGGCCCTCACTCTCCACTAAATGAACCAGCAGCACATCTTGTGTAGGAAACCTCAGTCCTAAAATTTACCTTCTGGAACTTTATTTTTCTTGTACGTTTTGTCAAAAAATGGAAGACTATGGACACATATCCCCAGGAATGAGGCCTATGGGTTCAGCTGGAGTGCCTGGCTGGCGGAGGGCCATCAGAGCTTCGCCTCTAAGCACACAACAGATCCTTGGCTGCGAGGGACAGAGGGAGGGCAGACAGAGGCTGCTTATCAACATGCCTGGAATCTGAGTTAGGCAGGATGAGCCGGACTGGAGCCTGCAGAGAACATGGTGCCTGTGGGTAACTGAGCTGTGATGTCCATTTTAGTAAAGTTCAGAGGGGCGACGTCATGGTAAGTGTTTTTATCAAAGTAGAAAATAAAAACATAAATAGTAATCTTTGAATCCTATAACTACCTTTGGACAAGTGTGCTGACCTGGCAAAGCCTTGCCCTCACCTGCAATATGGAAATACACCTGATACTTGCTGCATTAAGTTGTTGTAAGGCCACAATAAAATTATCATGCAAATTGCTCAGCATGGATAAAACAAAAGACAAATCATTAGTAATTTTATTAGCTACTCTATTTGATCTCATATCAAAATGAGAAATGTGCGGAAGTTGTTGCATTGCTCTTTCTTGTTTTATCTGATATCTAAAACTGCTCTTTAGCATTTAAACTATTCTGGTTTTCCCCATTTTCCAGATGTTCATTAAAAAATAATACTATCCAGTGCCTACCTAATACTGATAGTTTGTTAATTTATTAACACTAATGAGGATGTGGCCAAAGTTGGAGATTTGGAATTGGAGTTGAATCAATGATTCATTGTTATAAGATACAGAATTACTTAGGCAACATTAATTTGGGGGAATGTGACCTGAAGGTCCCCTGGAAGGCAGGCATGTCCAGGGGACTCTCAGAGAAGACAGTGCAGGGCTCTGAACCTCTGAGGATACTAACACCATGGTCCAGGAAGGATAGATAAGGTGCTAAAAGTCATGTTGTGGTTAACAGCAGAGACCAGACCCAGGGACATGCTGATGCTGTTTGCTAACTTTGGGGAGCCCCAATTTTGGCACGGGATCTTTCACATTAGTTTTAATGAACACTTACATTCTCCCATGTATCTTTGGTTCTGAACGACTGATTCATCGGCTTTGACACCCACACAAGAAGAGGCTGTGCTCTGGCTGATCTCCCTTTGGACTGGACACACCCGGTTTTCACCTTCCCAGTTAACAAGTTGCCCAAAGTGTTCACATCACTGATTCATAGATCAAACATGTGGTGCACGCACGAAGGACCTACTCTTAGCTGCCCAGGCAGCAGATTCCCGGGGCCTGATTTCCACGTCCCATTGGCCACACCAGCACAGTGCCATGAACGTGCCTGGGAAACATTTCCTTTCATAACATTTAGCATCAAGGACACTTTGGCAATGTCCTGTTTTGAGAACTGCTTGGAGGAGTGTCTTTAAGTTCCATTTGACTTTCCTGGGACATTTTCAGAGTTTTGGGTCAATTTTATTTATACACAGCTATTGTCTGCTTTAATTAGTTAAAAACTTTGAAGTCAAAGCTCAAGAAAATGGTTGGAAAATGGATATAGAAAAATAGCGTACCTCCATTTTCGAAAAGTTTACATGAACTTCTCGATACATACCTTGCAGATTTTAACCTAAAAGGACTTGGTTACTCCTTTACTAAGACACGGAGCTACCTGAATGCACTGTGCTGCAAGGTATATGAGGGTCACTGACCCTGTGTATGTGCTCTTCCACAAAACTCTCTGCCTTTCAAGTGGCCCGTGTGACACTGGGCCCAGGTCTCACCTGCTTCTTCTTTCTCATCTGGCCAGTGCTGAAGGGTGAAGTTCATGGATCCGAGCCTCACTATCCCGGGTCTCTCACTAGGCTGTGGCCATTCATCTAACATTCATTGCTCATTTTGCCTCTGTCTCCCACCCTGAAATGGGTTTTAGTTGTTCTACCCTGGCCCAATAAAATCACATGCCCCACAAGACGGTTGTGGACATAAAACAAGATGTGGGCTTTTGCCACGTCTGGTAAGGATCGTTCTTTCAAAAAGTTGATTCTTGTCTCATCCTCTTCTCCTTATAACACTTCAACACTGAAGTTTAGGCAAATCAATTTTTTTTTCTGTGACTATTTAGTATGTTGAGTTTTTTTTAAAGATTTGGCTCAATTTTATTATATGAGCCATAGTCTTATTAAAGAGAATATAGCTCCTTGGGTGTTTGAAGAGACACGTTGACCTTGGGGAACCCCGTGGGTGCAGCAGGAGCCTGCAGCGGTTCTCAGCTCACACTTCTGCTGAAGTGTCCTAGGAACCCTGCTGTCCATTGAGTGGGTCAGTGGCAAGATGGACATGCAGTTCTCTGTGTGACTTCTATACTGATTTAACCCCTTATATATTAGAAAGCAAGTATATCCGAATACATTTGGTCAAAAACTAAAGTTTAGTTTAAGAACTAAAACATAAAGGGGCTGCTTTGGTGTTACCGTGTTGCGATGGTGGAATGGAAGGCCTGAGCAGACTCGGGTGTTCCTGGCTCTGTGTGCATTTGGAGGGATAATGTAATTTATTGAAAGCCAAGAGAAAGCTGTAAGAACCTGTAATCTGTACGTTATTTCACATTCCCGTAATAACCATTACCAAGTTTTCAATTTCCTTTATTCAAGCCAGTCAGTAAGTTTATCCTTGATAACCCAGGTGTTGTTCTTGTTTTGCTTTTAATTCCCACAGTGCCCACCTACTGTATGCCACTCAGTGGGTGAGGTTATTGAGCAAGATGTTCATTTATTCTGTTAGGAATGCACTAACTGTCTTGGCACCATAAATCTCCTCGTTTTCAGAGGTCCAGGCTTTAACCACCACAAGAGCTAGGGACAGAGCTATCTAAACCAGCTGGAAAGTGTTGGAATTCACCTTTAAAAAGTGTTGCTGATTCCAAACCTGAGACAGAAAATAAACACATCACATAGGTTTGTGCACACACATTTTAGAAGCACACATTGTTGTGTAAGAGAAGTCAGAAAAGTACAAACAGCTTCCTTCTCATGCCATAAAAAGAAAAACAAAACAAACACTTTGGCCCAGTGGCGTGTGCCTGTCAACCCAGCAAGACTCAGAAGGCAGGAAAGGGGATGGCAAGTTCAAGACCAGCCTGGGCAACTTAGCAACTTAGGGAGAGTCTGTCTCAAAATCAAATTTAAAAGGAATAGGAATGTGTCTCAGAGATAAAGTACTCCTGGGTTCAGTCCCCAGCATCAAAGAAAAAAAAAGAAATCACACACCCCAATCCCCTCCGTGTTGAGATGGAGCAGGGGATCCTGGGAATTTCTGCAGGCTGCAGGGCTGGGCAGGAGCAGAATGGCAGGGTCAGAACCAGCGGGCTTCGGTTCTAAGCCCCTTCTCCTTCCAGTCTTCGGTGTCTTTAAGGGAATTTAGAGAAATGGAAGCCATGTTGACGAAGCAGCCAGTAGCCATTCTGCATCTGTCTGCTCTGCGACGCTGGGGCTGCCTGTCTAGTCACATGCCCCAGCGAGGCCCCGGTGTCTCTGGCCAGCTCTCGGATCAGGGAACAGAAGCCTTCTCTGGCCTTTCCAACCTGAGGCTCTCCTCTTCTGAAGTCCCCCACCCCTTAGGGAAACTGGTGTAAGAAGCTTGCTCCACCCCCAAGGATCCCCCCCAGCTTTCTTGCCAACCTCCCACCTCTCCCGCGGTCCCCAGCACACCTGGCTTCCAGGAGCACATACATCTGTAAGAAAGAAATGAAGAGTGTCTCCTTCACATCTCTGTTTGGTGACAGGTTTGCAAATATTTGAGGCAGGTGGAACCATGTTTCATTCACAAGTTGTTTAGCTGACAGAAGCCTCTACTGAAACCAAGGAAGTGTTACCTTAAACCTGTGGGACGTGTGGATAACTCACAAAGCCATCGCTGTGTCCTTTCAAAGGCCACTGTGTACCCATCCCCAGAAGACCATCCAAGCCAGACCTAGGCAGGCTGGGCAGTCTCCCGTCAGGTGCTTTCCCAGGGCCTTGGCTGGCCGACACCTTTAAGAGCTCTTTTGAGTTCTGTGCTGCAGTTCACTGAAACTTCATTTACCTTTTGAAAACATTTTTGCCAATTTTGCTCTGCTATTCTTAAGAAGGACCTCCAAAAATAAAGGTGGCCATAAATGACAAGCCATTTAGCTCAACACACAAACACACAGACATGTGTACCCAAAGGTGTCATCTCCTCCAGAGGACTGTCTTGAGAAACTGCAGATACACATTGCCTTCCGTCCTCATTTCTCACTCTTATTTATTTTTTCATTTCCACCTTGTCAAAAGAGTGTGCAGAACAGAGCTATGTTCAAATTCTAGCTCAGCTTTGCAGCAATTTAGGAAAGTCACTTAGAGTTCCTGAGTCAGGAGGTCTTGTCTGTGGGACAGAGATGGGACCCCAGGAGGAAGAGCACACTCTGAATGGAGGGTGAGCTCCTGAGGGACACCCAGGGGTAAGGGACAGGCCCTTTGCTGCTGCTGAGGGGTGATCAAGAGCCTGTAGTGCTGCCTCCACCTCCAAACTCCTGGGGATGGAAGGGCCTCTTCCGTTTCTGAGCTCCTGCCTCTGTGTCTGGCTCTCCTTGGATCCTGCCTACATTTGCTGCTCCCTGTGACTTTTCTCTATGGATTTAGCTTCCAGCTTCACTGCCTGCTGTCCCCTGGCCCCCCCTGTCCTGCCACAGAGAATCCTGGTAACTCAGAGGAGATCTCTCCTCTTCATATCCCATCCCAACCCCAGTCCCTAAGTCTAGACCAGTCCCTAAGTTCAACCCCAGTCCTTAAGTTCAACCAGCCACATCACACCCTAGGGAAAGGAGGAATTAAGAAGGGCACTTTTGGAAAAGTTTTATTTCTTCATAAAATTTATTTGCATTAATTTATAATCAGATTTATACAATGAGATCTACAAATCCTTGGAGAAATATGTAAATACTAAGTGTTTTATTTATATGTGATTTGTTTAAAATCTTATAGACAAAATTTTAGAGGCTAACACCTTCGAGAGAATTTAGATGGACCCAGAAGATGCTTAATTTCTCCTTAGAACATTTAAACTGCTTTCAAAGTACAAGTTGTATTGGAAGAAGGAAGGAATGGAGGGAGGTGGACCCCTGTCCCTCCTTGATGTAGGGCAGTGACAGGGTATTGGCTGGCACATGAAACCTTGTTTCATTTGCTAAAATATGTGGATTCTCAATACCTGTCCTTTTGAAGGTTGTTTTTTAAATTTATCTATTTTCAGGTTGTAAATGCCACAGCGAGCGATTGTGGTTACTAGGAAACAATGAAGGTGACCTTCCCTGTGAGCACCAGCTCACAGGACACTCAGGAAATGGCAAGAGGCCTGCTGCAGAACAAAAGCACAGGGTCCCAGCCTGGGGCGGGTCCCAGCCTGGGGCGGAACCAGAGCTCCGGGTTCCAGAAACAAAGCTGTGTGAATTACAGGTTCATGGTACCACTGGTATCTGGGGACCCTGACAGGGGCAGGCTCAGTGTTCTTGTGACATCAGGGATCAAGAGCACTCATTCATTGGGCTATTGTTATCCCTGCCCCCGCCCCCAAAATAAACCCCGTGAGGCGTTAGGGTCCACACAGAGTGCTTGAACGCCCTTGTCTCTCTACCCGCAAAAAGAAGGGACAGGACCTAAATATGGGCATTTGCGCTGCATCCAGAGAAGGTTTTGCTCAGAGAAGGTTTTGAACTGCGCATGACCTGAGGGCTGTGGGCCTCTCCCACCTCGGGAACCCTGGAGGTGGCTGTCACTTGGTCCACTCCTTCCTTCATCCCAGACCCTGCCCTCTGCTCCTCACTGACAGGTTAAAGGAATGGAAGGAGCTCTTGGACCTGGAGTCTGCAACAGCTCAGTTCTTCCAGCTGCTGTCACCACAACCCGAGCCGCTTGTGAGCAAAGGCACGTGCTGCTTGTGGGTCCAGAGCCGGGGAGTCCAGGTGCTGCAGGGTCGGTGTCAGGGGCCCGCGTTCTGGTCACAGTGGAGTCCTCATGCCGTGTCTTTGCATGGCAGAGGGGGAGGCTGCTCCCAGTCCCAGGTCTCTGCCCAGCAGTCGGACCTCCAACCCCACCTTCCGCTGTCACAGGAGGGCTTAGGTGTTCAGTGTGGCAATGTTGGAGGGACACAGACATTAACACCAGAGTGTAAATACTCTGAAACTCATTTTATGAAAAAGTAAAAGCTGCTCTCCACTGCAGCCAGACGTTCTTGTTAGTCACATCTAATTCTTCAGTGAATTCCTCTTAAATTTTTGTCATTTGTTTGTTTAGTGAATATTAACAGATTATAAAAAAGGTGAATAAGTCATTAGTTAACATTAAAGGAACACATGAAAATATTATTTTAAACATTCTATTTTATTTTGGTATATCCTGATTGCAAGATTCTTGTTGGAGTGGAAAGGTAAAATTGTCCTGGTGCCATAGATTTTCCCAAAGAACATACTTACAGCCCCTCAAGCAACAAATGTGAGCCACTACTTCAAGACTGTGCAGCTGAAAAGTGTTTGGGGGCAGGGTAGTGGTCAGTGCCAGGAGATGCAGCAGAGTTGGCCCGTCAGGGTGAAGGACAGAGGCCTTGCTAGTAGACAAGGTCGATGGTGGGTGGGTGCAGGTACAGAGGAGTCAGAGGAGAGCGAGCTGGTGGGGAAGCCCGGGGAGTCAGGTTCACACCTGTCAGGGAAAGGATAGAAATGACATAAGGCTGCGCTGCAGTCAAGGTCGCGCCACGGGCCTCCGGTGAGGGACCGAGGCGGCCCACTTTGGTGCAAAATAAGGTTACAGCTTTATTTTTCAGCAGTGGGGTGGGATAAGTGACCTAATGCATGCTTTCTGTCTCCCATCTCTCTGGTTAGACACTCACAGCAGTGCACGTGCCTTCATCAGTGAAGAAAGGAGAACACGCCTTTCATCCTAAATCTCACCTTGGAGCAGTGCAAGATTAACAAATTAGATAAATAAATTGTGTGGTACACAGGAGTTGAAATATTCTATGGAGAAAAAAAATAGCTCAGAGTAAAGGGGATAGAGAGGCTAGTGTTTCTTCCTTTTTTTAAAATTTTTTATTAATTTTATTTTTTAACACATGAGAGTGGACTGTATTACAATTCTTATTACACACATATACCACGATTTTTCACATCTCTGTTTGTATATAAGGTATGTTGACACCCAATTCGTGTCTTCACACATGTACTTTGAATAATGATGTTCATCACATTCCACCATCCTTGCTAATCCCCTGCCTCCTCCCTTCCCCTCCCACCCCTGGGAAACAGATGTTCTGTGCTCTTTTTGCCACACACTTGTTGGTACAACACATCTGTCTGCAGGCTGGAGGGACCAGTGTGAGGCAAGGAGGTCTTTGCACGCTTTTCCTCAGAACCATGTCCCTGTCACATGAGAGCTGACTGCAGGCCCCACAGGGTGCATGGAGCGTGTGGTGCAGCATTTGCTGGAGCCCTGGTCAGTCCTGTAGCCCCTGCGAGTTTGCCAAGCTACCTTACACAGGGTATGGAAGGTATGTTAAGGGAACCTCTCTTCTTGCCCTGGACGCAAGACCATGTATTAATATGACCCATCCTTCCCACGTGTGGTCTATTTTAATGTCTAGATAGCATCTCAATTCTATAATATCCTCTTCCTTTTACTCAAAAATTTCACTTTATAAATGCACTTTACCTAACCCCTATCGGCTGGATAGGGCTAACATAGAAACTATAAAAGTGACCATTTGTCTTACAAATGTAAGCCCAGAAAAATTACAAAGTACAAAAAAATTAATTATTTTGAATGTCATATTATGTTACAAAACATGGAAACCACTGTAGATAGTGTGATACTTTCCTATGAGAAAGTCATGGCTAGAATCGTAGCTGTGTTTTCGTGGGTAGTTGACAGGTTTTCTCAAAGTGCCCTTACAGAGGCTGACTTGTCCTGGTTTACAGCAGGGCCTGGCTGGGTCTGCTTTGCTGCATAGAACTTTTATGGTGCATGTGTGTGTGTGTGCTGTGTGTGTGTGATGTGTACTGACGTGTTCTTAATAAAGAACGCAGCACTCTGGTTACTGTGGACGGTGAGTGCGGTGGCCAGGCTGGCTTGCTAAATGATCTGCTCCCAGCCTGTGCCATGTGTCAAGGCTGGGTGGTTTCCCTTCAGGGTGGTGTGAGCTCTTTATATAAAAAGTGTATCAGTCTTCATCTGCTTTAATTAATTAGTCTTCATCTGCTTTGACTAACTTGGTTGGTCTTACGTAAAATTTCATATTTGTGAAAATTCCACTTTTCGGGAATTTCACCTTCCTGTTTCTTCCATGGCTTCTCTGCTTGGCAAGAAGGCCACCCTGCTGTCTCTTGAGGAAAACCTTGCAGCAGCTGGGCAAGCCTGCCCTGTCCAGCACAGCCACTCTGACAGGGCACTGGCCGGGACATGTCCAGACAGTCTCACAGAATCCACAGCTGGACACAGGGGCATCGCCCCACATCAAAGGAACCAACTCCTGGCTTCCTGCCCTGAATGCTGCTGTTGGAGGTGCCTAGACTTGATCAGAGGGATGGGAAAGCCAGGTGGGCTAAGGTGATTTGCTCGGACCTGTGACTTCTTAGAGATTTTATCAGACACTAAGGTCATGTCCAGGGAATGCTCTCAGCAGACAGAGAAAAGACAGTGAGCTCAAGCCACTGTAATACTTCAGAGCAGTGCTTCCCAAACCTTAAGGTGACTAAGACAAGGTGGGGATCTTGTTGAAACTCAGGTGCTATTTCAGGGTTCTGCATTTCTTACAGTCCTCCATGTGTTTCCAGAGCTGTGGGTACTGGTCCACTCTGAAGAGAGAAGGTAGAAAGATTCATAGAACTCTGGGTTCCAATCGATATTTCACTACTTATTAATTCTGCCCTTAAGCAAGTCGTGTACCACGTTTAACTCCCAGTCCATCTGTATAATAGGTCAGGGTACCTATCTCCCAGGCAGATGGGAGTGTGCGGAGGAGCCCAAGAAGGCTTTCCCAGTCTCACAATTCCCGTATCCGCAGAACAATTCCTTTGAAACCAGCCACGTTTCTGTGATCCCTATAACAATATGGGAGTGTTATTTTGTGAAAAGATGACAAAAATAAAAGAGTGAAAAGAGAGTGGGAATTTGAATATTCAGGAAGTAGTCTTACTGGTCTAGGCAGCAGACTGTGCGCCCTGCTTACTGGACACTCCGTGAATATCAACAAGGGTGAGCAGGTACAGGTGTGTTGGAATTCGGTATCAGGACACTTGAGAGACACCCAGGAGGACAGAACAGATAGACTGAGTCAGAAGACCCATTCTGAGAATCAGCTCTGTCCCCATTTGGCCCCACTATCTCTGACCAAACCACCGTGTCCTCTGAGCCTTGTCCCCCTCCTCTTCAAATGCAGAAACACCATGCACCCTAGTTCTGCAGAGATGAGATGAGATCAAGATGAGATCCACCAGACGGTACCTGACAGACCCTAGTTTCTCTGCACTTCCATCCCTCATTTTTTGAATGAGGACAGGAATGAATGGAATGAAGTTTTCCTAAGAAATCTTGATCCTTGTTATTCAGAGAAAAAAAAGAATGTGCAAGAAAGCACCACACCCAAGGAGGGGTCACTCTTAACTTCTGCCTCTGCTCAGCTCCTATTAACCATGTTTGCTTATCACCGTTGAAATCAAAATGGCGAGTGGGAAATGTCTGAGAGTACCTGGGCCCTCAAAACCAGGGCTGAACACAAGTCAATGGCAGGAAATTTTCATAAAGAAAGTAGAAACCTGATGACCCATGCTATTCAAAGAGGAATGTGAACAGTAGAGTTCACCCATGTGCCCCCCTTTGTCCCTAGTTCACGTTCTCTAACTCCAGCCAGATACTCTGTAGGGAAGTAACCCCGTCCATCCTGCAGTGTCTTAGGGACACCAACAGAAAGCTGTTCGAGGTGGGGCTGGCTGCTTCTCCACATCATTCTGGCTGCTTTCAGAGAAGGAGTGCTTACTCTCTGTAGACTCTTAATTGAAAAGCACCTTTGGGTGTAGTTGTTTTTGCTGGGGACTGTTTCAAAAGCACTATAATGTCAAAAAGTTCCAAAAAGATTAGTACAAGAAGAAAAATTAAGAGTCAAGTGAACAGAGAGGGGAGAGAGGGTTCTGATTAGAGGTGCACTTGGAGTCTGGAAGCAGAGTCATGTTTCAGGCAGAGCTAGTCAGCAGAGCTGTATGTGATTGGCCAGCAAATCAGGCTTTGGCTCTCACAGTATGTTGCAGTTTGGGAGGAGGACCAGCAGCCAACCTCAGAGACCCCTTATAAGCACACCCTCAGTCTACTGCAGATTTTTTGGTTAGGGCATCTGAGAAGCACAGAACCTTAGAATTGATGGTGTCTTACTTGCTGGATTTGTTATTGATTGCTGAGCAGAAGGTGTTCAGAGTTTTCTCAGAAAACCAGAGCAGCAGCATGGGATACTGGTATGTGAGTGGCTAGGTGCTAGCAGCATCGGGGAGCTAGAGAAGCGTCCACACCCATGCTCCCTCCTGGACAGATCAAATAGATGTGTATCCAGGTACCTTTCACACAGAAGGATGGCATCACTAATGAAATTAAGCCTCATCTGTGTCTTTCTGGTTGGGGATGCAACTGAGTTCAAAGTACATAGATGAGATGTGATGACACATTCACCAGTTCAAAGCAGGATGTGAACTAACTGCAGGGACTACGTTGGGATAATCATGCCCCACACGAGGGACGGCTGGCACCTGAGGTAAGGAGGGGTAGAGTGGCAGCGTGGAAGAGAAAACTGTTCCTGCAGATCCATCAAGGTCAGGAGAAGATCACGGAGGAGAGGGTCAGAGTCTAACACGTGCTACTCTCTGGGGATCTGGAGGTCCACATCATCACCCTCCAAGATGGGAACTCTGCTCATTCATTTACTTAATGACATCGGGAAGTGGAGTGGGTTCAGTTTAGTCATAAGCTGTTTGTGAGATTGACAATCTGGAAGTTAAGAGGAGGTGGGTCATGGAAATTCCATCTGCTGTTTGCAAAAGCTGATGGTCAAAGCTCCAGAAATTGACATGGTCACATCAGTTCCACGTCAGGACTGAAAACACAGGACTCCCAGCCACTAGGCAAGGGAAACCAGTATGTAAGTGGTGGACAGAGGTGGACAACTGCGACGGAATTGTAAATAGACTTCTTCTGGAGGGCCAAGAACATGGTGCCTAGAACACTTCCTGCAAACACTGATTCAGTCCTACAGGAGACGGCAAGGGGAGGCTGTGGTTTTAAGATTCCAGCAAAATAATTCAAAATTATATTAAGCCTCAGTCCCACTTTCTAAATATTCACTTTTCTGAAGGAGCAAAGACAGAACCCCAGACACGGTCATGCCGTTGTGCTCCGTGAGTAATTGAACCTCTCCAGTGACCAGCCGTCTCCACAGCATGCTTCTCTGGGCTGTGGCATGGAGAGCATAGGTGATGTACAGGGCTCCTCCCAACCACCGCCCAGAGCTGAAGGCCACAGGCGACCACAGCCAGACCCAGGCCTTTGCAGACCCAGGCCTCCCCACAGTGTGGTTCTACATGCCAGGGAGTGGAGGGCGTGGCCTCACAGTGAGGTCACAGTGCAGACTGCGAACAGGGGTCCTAAATGGAGAGTCGCGTCACAGTGTGCATATGAGGACACAGGCAAGCTCTCGGCAGTAGGTTGTCTAGGTTGGTTAGTCATGTGACGTATTCTCTTTATAAGGATGATCATTCAAAACACATTTTTATCAATTAAAGTCTCCATAGCTTTCATTTATTTGATCAATGAATATTTTTCTGGATTCCTGCAATACATTTACCTCTTCACTGGGCTTTGAAAACAGAAGAAAAGTGCCTGCAATGTACGGCTGTCATGAAAGACCTCATCTAACAGGTGCACGCTTCATTTTTCACATGAATGCACGTAGCAATTTTTGTTTTGTTCCTTAGGCATTATTCAATATTATGAGTTAGAACATAAACATTTCTTACTTTTAAAGTAGTATTTTTCTAATAATGTAGTCATTTATTATTTATCCAGAATTTGTTTTGTTTAATAATTCAGACAGATTCTGGTATGAACTTTTTTGTTGTCATATACTAAAATTCAACAAGAGCACCCTCGTCTCTTTTCTAATTTTAATCGTGTTGCTTTCTATTCCATTAATATTTTCTTTGATATATATATATTTTAATTTTCCAAAAATATAAATAATGATTACTATTTGGAAATAGATTATTCAAATATAAGTGTAAGCATTAAAATAGCTTGCAGTATCTAAATCCATTTATTTTTATTAAATTCTTATGCAAAATCTGACTACAATTTTTCCCATTTTTACCCATATATGCTAGTCCCCCCCCCAATAATTGTAATATATACGTAAGTTGATATCCTTTTTAAATATGATCACATACCACTTCCCAAGTCATTCTCTTGCTACATAAGTTCAATGGCTGCAAAATACTCCCTAGACCACACGTTACCTGCTTCCTCCAGAGTGCTTTAATGGTTTTCCTTGTTGCTTTGCAAAATAATGTTTGGCTGAAGATTTTGTGCCTGGGTGGATTACAGTCCTCACTTTCCTTTAGGCTAGGAGGATTGCTGGATTAGAAACTATAGTCCATGCAACAGAATCCCCCAAAGTGTCATGTACACCTGGACCACCCAATGGGACCTGGTTTAGAAATGGTCTTTGCAGATGTGACCATGCGAGGGACTTTGGAAGGAGGCCATGGTGAATCAAGGCTCAGGGAAGGAGCCCACGTGAAGACAGAGGATGGGAGAGAAGCCACCTGAAGGTGGATGAAGTAAGGAGGGTCTCCCCTGAAGGCTCTGGGGAAGCATGGCCCTAGGGGTACCTTCATGTAGGCTGTCTGGCTTCCAGAACCAGGGCAGCTCCTTTCTCTTGGATTCAGTCACCAAGTGAACAGTAATTAGTTGCAACAGTCCTGGAAATCTAGTACAGGAGAGATGGCACTCTCCAAGGGTTTGGAGCTACATGCCTACCATGTTTTCAGATCCATCTTGCCTCCTATTACCTAGGATTTTTTCCCTCTGCAGTGATTAAATAGTATTGTTCAAAGTCAGCCAAGAAATTGTATTTAGTGTAGAAACAGTGTCTTCTGTCATGTGTTTGGGTGTATATGAGTGTGACCTTATTTTGAAAAGGTATCTTTGCAGATGTGACTAAGTTAAAGGAGGTCATGGTGGGGTGAGCCATGACTCCAATATGACTGGTGTCCTCAGGAAAAAAGAAAGAGAGACCCAGGAGGATATCAGCTGATGGAAATAGCCAGTGGGGGATGCCCCCAAGCCACAGAGCAGCGAGGAGCTGGAAAGCACCAAGAGCTGGAAGGGAGGGCAGGGGAGGTGCAGCTTCAGAGCCTGCAGGGAGTGCACAGCCCTGCCGTCGCCTGCGGCTCCGCCTTCCTGCCTCCAGGAACGGGAGCCTCCCTGCCCTGGTGCCCAGCAGTGGCCCTGCTGTGGCAGCTGCAGGAAGCTACCATGGGTCCCGCAGCCTCTGGCTTTGCTGGGTGGATGCAGAAGTGACTCCTGTGCCATTGCCACTGGAGCTCCCAGTCCCCGCAGACCCCTCCAAGCTGGCTGTGCCCCCACATCCCTCGTCACCACCACCCCCAGAAGTGAAGAGGGACATTCACCTCTTTCCCTCACTGCCACTTTCTGAACATTTTTCCTCTTCCTTCCTGAAAGTCCCCAGCTCTGAACGTCATGCCATGGCCCTCCTGCTCTTCCCAATGACCAATGACCAGGCCGTCACCCTACATCTGCAGCCCACTGTCCAGTGCCACAGGATGATCGGTATCTGACACACACGCAGACGACCCTCTCAGCGTCACGGCCTCCCCTTTTCGGGGAACTCTCTCAGAAGAGCACATTCTTTCCATTGCTCTGTCCTTTGTTACTGCTCACGTACAATCAGTGAGCACCCCTGTCTGTCTGTCACCTCTGCTTTGTGTCCCCCACCCCACTGTGTCCTCTGAGCATTCCTCCCAGCCCAGGCACTGCCCTCAGCCTCTGCACCTCTGCATCGCCCCCTTACTCATCCCATGTGCTGTGGTCAGTCCCAGCATTGACCTCCTGCAGCACTCTGGACTCCCTGGTCCCTCTATTCCTCAACTTGCTTCAATGACAATCCTGCAATCCAGCCAAAGCCAAATCTCCTCTGTTGACAAATATGGACACTTCTTTAGCTGAACATGATTGCATGAGACCAAACCACAGTGCTTCTTCCGTCTTGAGGTGCGTGACCATGAGCCTCACACCACTGGGCAGTCCAGATGCACACACTGCACACAGTCCCTGGGTTGCTCACCTTCTCCTGTCCCCTCCTCCACACAGCCTGGTGCTCACCTTGGTGTCTTCCTCGCTGAGAAAACTGATGGATGGAGTCAGAGAGAAATTCTTCACGTTCCCAACTTGTGAACCCACCACCAACGTCTGTGCCAACTTATTCTGACTCCTGTGTGTGGCCACCAAGGTACCATCTCTGCTTTTACCTAGACCACTCTCTCCAGTGATCCACCAGGTTCCAGCTGCTCCTGCCTCCTCAACATCAGGAACCAGCAGTTGCTTTTGCCGGGCATGCTCATCACCTTGATGCATAGTGTCTAAAGCTGGGCTTATTGTCGCTTGGCCGTATCCTGCATCACAGTGTTTTTCCTAAATAACTGTCCATTTGTGAGGGCTTAAAAACCTCATGCTCTACTTTCTTCTGTGGGGGATGTTTTTCTCTTAATCTCACTTTTCCTGATTTCTATTTCCTCTCATTGGGAACAAGAACCACCAGAGATATCTGCATATGAGGTGTTCAATAAGCTCCTGGGTCTGCTTTTCCACTGTGGGTTTGAGACCCATGCATGCTGTGCTTCTGATTGACTCCATAAGCTCCCAGGCTGTCATTTTTATTAACAAAACTAATTTGTTTATTAATTTATGTCTCTTGGGTGTGTCAGGTAGATGATGGTTGGTTACTTGTACAAACACGGTGTAGAGTCATACACCTCAGCACTGAAACTCAAAAGGGAGAAACTCACAGCAAACCGCTGCTTTACAGAATGGAGTCGCTCAGGGCAGGCACAGCCATCTCTCCACAGAAGACCTCTCACATGACCATTATGAGCACTTCCCAGGCCCATGGGGAGCTGCCCTGTGGTCTGGGACTCTGTTCATGCACTTTCTTTTGACTACATGCATTCTCCAAATTCTATAAACTGGATGCAATAAGGAAGGAAGACCCTAATGAAATAAAAGCTAGGTATTGTTCCTTGATGAGATTGATCTGGTGCCCTGCCTGGGCTTTCCCTCTGAAGGCAGAGCAGTGTTTGCAGCTGTTTCCTGACCCTCCTGGGCAGAGTACAGGCAGAGTCACACCTAGTGTGGCTTGGCCAGGACATCTCAAGCCCTGACTGCTGCTACTGGACAGTGTCTGTACGTGGAAGGAGAGGGCGTCAGGAGGCCCAACTGGCGAGGACCTAAGAGTCCTGCAGCCAGCTCTGCAGGATCCCTGACCTGGAACCCAAGGCAGATGGGCCTCTTATGCTCCCAGGCTCCCAGGCAGTTTCTCCCCAGAACACTCCAAAGCACCTTGGGAATGGCTCAAGGACTGGTTTTGCCAACTATCGCCTAAGGCCCACAACCAGTCACTGCCAGGAGCATCATCCGGTGGACTGAGCCTGTGAAACTGCGAACCCCAATAAGCTTTTCCTCCTCCACGTTGCTTTTGCCGGGCATGCTCATCACCTTGATGCACAGTGTCTAAAGCTGGGCTTATTGTCGCTTGTCTTAGCCACAGGGGCCCAGCTCCATGGTGGCCGTGATGAAGCAGAGTTGGCTCCTACAGTGGCACAAAGGAAACAGAGTCAAAGACTGTCCCTCCTGACCTTGAGGTCTGCTGACCCTTTCTTCCTTGGGTTTCTTTTGAGTTAAGAGTGGGCAGTTTAGGATAGAAGAAGCCATGTGGCCTTTAGCTTCACTTGACTTCTCCTAATTTATTCTCAATTACGTAGAATTTTTTTTTAAGCGAAAAAGGAACAAATTTTATATTTCAAAGTTTCTTCAAAAGAATTTCACCCTCCTTACTGGGAGAGGAAAAGATCTTTCCTTGTCAAGGGAGGGCTGTGTGAAGGCTTGGCTCTCTCTGGGCTCCAGGGGAGGCCCCCCTCTTGGATCAATAGCTATTGGTTCATGATTAGGCATTGGTGTTCCCCATTAAAACAAAACGAGGCTGTCACCCTGGAAATAATCCTGGAACCATGTTTCAATTTCCAAGAAGTCTGCGATGAGGGCAGAATATTAAGAAGCACGTGCTTTGGGGAGCTGAAGCTAAGGTTGGAGATACCTCCTCAGGTCTATTATGTAAGATGATCCGCTTACTGATGAGGCATGAATGTTTTTAATGGCATGTTCCGTAGGGTGATTTATTTTAATTGTCACTCTGGGACCTGTTATTACACAGTGTGAGGATGGGTCACTGCATTAGAAAATTGAAGCTGATGAAAGGCATTCCTTTTTATCCTGTTTGTAAATTCAGGCATGGGGATGCGGACGTGCCGACTGTACATGAAGGCTGCGTCACCATCAATGCACCACCCGCTACCTGTCCTGGGCAGCAGACGCTCAAGGCTGCGTGGCACAGAGTGGCCCTGGCTGTGTGGGGATCCTGTGCCAGCCACACTGGATGGCTGGGGCTCGGCACAGTGATAGACAAAGAGCCTCTCACCTGGGGGATAGCAGCTATTGGCCACTGCAAGGCAGCTTCAAGGTTGAGGGCCCAGAGAAGAGCCAGCCCTTGAGAAGGGAGCAGCTGACCCTGATGGACCTCGGGCATCAAACAGGTGGGTTGAAGGTGGCTTCCTGCTGCCATCTCCCTGCGCCTCCCAGGTCACATAAGCCTGGTGGTATCTGTTTTCCATACAGTATCAGAGAGATCAGTTAACTTGAAGTTATGCTCAGTGAAATACGAGGCCAGGAATAATTTAGTTTGTTGGGAATATGCATAGAAAAGACACGTTTGTGATGTTTTCTTTAGTGGTGAATCCTGCGTTGTGTTGTATACTTAAACAAATAAAACAGCACTATGAGAACACATCCATATAGAACAACTATTTTGCAGCCTGAGCTCCTCGGGAAGTATGCTTTCTGTTTGATTCAACAGAACCCCAGGGCCAGCCCAGAGGTAGGTGTCTGGGTGGGAGGTGTGGAAGGGGTGAAAGAGGCAGGTGTCCAGGACTCAAGGCAGGATTTCAAGTCCAGTTCTATGAATCTTTAGAGCTTCTACAATAGAACAAAAATACATGAACATGTTTTAGGGAACAGAAAGAAATGGAGTTATTCACTCCATTTTTTGCTTAAATTGAATCCATCTTTTGTGCGTACTAAAATAGAAAATTGCCTGCAATGTAATGTCTAGTCAGTTTCCAAAGCAGAATAAGTAAGTGAGATGTCAAAAATCTCATCTGCTATTTACATAATTACCAGATTAGAAAGGAATTGTGTAAATGCAAATGAAGGTACAGGTGCCTGCCACGTGGAGATTTCACCAATTATAATCGGTTTGTCTAGAAAAATTGTTGCTTTTGTGTCTTCTTAAAGGCATGAAGCATCAAGGATGGAGAAAATCGCATTTCCAATCATACCTGCTGTAGCTGCGCAGGTCACGGACCTGGTGCCGACTGGGACCAGGTGGCTGGCTGCACTGCTGCTGGTGGCTGCCCTCCACGAGGCCTCCCTTCCTTTGGCTTCCGTTCCTGTGGCTTGAGCCCTCTTCTTGCTTCAGGGCCTTTCCCCGCGGCTTCTCTTCCTTCACGGGCTCATCCCAGATCCTCTGAGCTGCCTCAGGAAAGCCATTTTTCTCGTAAGCTCCATGGGCTTGCACTGGTGTCTGTAGGATTTTGCACACTGGTTACTTGCCTCTTTCACTTGTACTTTTTATACTGATTGAATAATGAACAACTGAAGAGCAGTTTTCTCATCCGCTGCTCTCCGTGCTGCATTCATGTGTGATTCTTGCCCCTGCAGATGGAGGGGCACAGAGCTGACAGGAGAGCACCCGGCATTGGGATGCCACGTGTCAGTCTGGAAGTCAGGGGAGGCTGGGCCTGGGTGCACTGGGGCCTGCAAGGTCAGCACAGGTGGGTGGTCTCAGGCAGCTTTGGGAGCTCTGCTGCCTCCTGCAGAGCCGACTGTGGTGTGTGAGCCCCAAGACTTCTGCAAGGGCAGCGTGGCTCTGAGGACTCCTTTCCCTCCTTCCCCTAAACGTCATCACACAGAGCGCCCTGCTGGGCTCCTGCGCCAGCTCTGCCTCCTGTGGAAGGACTGGCCGTCTCTTGGAAACTCCTGCCAAGCTGTCGTTATTTGGGGACTGCTGCATCCTACGGGGATGCTGCTCTTGGGTCCGGGTAGGTTGTGATTACTGTGAAGACTGTGTGCTCCCATTCTTTTGTTGAAGGAAATAATGACAGGATATTGATACTTGTAATTCTCTTTGGGGCCAAGGGTTCTGCTCAATATTGTCTGAACCTCCTGGACCCTTTGGTCAGTCCCATTCGTCCCCACACACTCAGTTGACTGGGTTCAGGTTCACTCAGACTGCAGCCTGGGAGTCCACTCCCCTCGTCTCTCTTGGGCAGGGTCGGCAGGTCTGACCACTCAACGTGCTGAACACCCAGGTAAATTTTAATTCCAAATGAACAACGAATAGCTCTCTTTTATAAGTATGGCTCCAATCCTGCAGGTTTTTGTTAATATTATCAAAGTTTTTTATTGGTGCACATTTATTATATAGGGCTTTCACTGTGGCACATTTGTGCATGAATATAATGCAGTTGAATCAATTTCTTTTTCCTTGGTTCTTTAGTAATAGATGACAGTAGAATCCATTTTGAAAAAAAAATATAAAAGCAGGGGTATACCTTGTTCTAATTCAGTCCCCATTACTATTATGGGGAGCCGCTTCAGGAAACACTCTAAGTCTGAATTCAAATCAAAGAGAGCTTTATTTACCTGACCAGGGACTGTCACCCACCCAGAGAGACTGAAGCTCTGGAAAACAGCAATTTCCAGGCCTGTATCCTGGGAACTTAAAAAAACAATGCAACTCAGGGGCTTCCCTTAGCATCATGCAAGCAAGCCAATCACAGAAGTTTAGCAGGACCTAATCAGGGTTGGAATTTTCCAGTTGGCAATCAAGTAATTTACAGAAGCAAAAAAAGCAATCAGTTTGCAACTCAGTTAACTGCATCTTGGGTCCGAGCAGGTGTTAGACAACTGTATCCTGAGTGGGAGCAGGTGGTTAGCTGAGGCAAGAATCCACTTCAGAGTCTTGGGTCACCAAGACCACCATATCCTGGGTGGAGTACATTTTGTGGCGTACAAAGTGCAGAAAACAATATATTATAAGAAAACAGCTTTCATTTCAATTTTTCAGGAACAGCTCTTGTAACAGTTTATATATATATATATATATATATATATATATATATATATATATAGCAGCAAAATGGAGTCTTAGGCCTGCCTATGACCGTTCTTGCTTTATGATTATATTATTCATGTATCAAAATCTGTATCTGTAATTTACATTTTTACTAATCTATAGCTTACACCTTACACTCTTATTGATTGTATTTATCAGCTCACACCCCTCCTTCCCCTTCCTTCCCCATCCCCTGATCCCTTTTCTCTATTGCTCTTTCTGCCATTTACCATAGTTATTTTTTAAAATTAATTTCTTGTGGATGTACATGATGGTGAGCTTCACTGTGGTTCATTCACATAGGAACATAGGAAAGTTAGGACAGATTCATTCTACTGTCTTTCCTATCGCCCCCCCCCCTTCATTCCCCTTTGTCTACCCCTCACAATTTCTATCCTCCCCCACCCCTTACTGTGGGTTAGCTTCTACATAATCAGCGAAAACATTGACTTTGGGCTTTGGGGATTGGCTTGTGTCACTTAGCATGAGAGTCTCCAGATCCATCATTAACTGGCAAGTGTCATCAGGTCATTCTTCTTCATGGCTGAGCAGTACTCCACTGTGTATGTGTGCACATTTTCTTTATTCATGAGTTGAAGGGCATCTACCTTGGCTCAGCAGGTTTTAATACAAATAATTGGGACATATTCATTGCAGCAATTAGACATCGTTTGTTGAAATTAGAATGGTTTGTGCGTCCCGGGCTTGTCTGGCCACCCTGCCCTCACTCCCTCACCTGCAGGAGGGGTTTAGAGCAGAGGCTTTCCTTCTAGCCTGTGGCCTTAGCAAGTGAGAGCAGAGGACTGCAGCTTCCCCTCTCAGAGTTCTGTTCCTGTGAGCCTGCTGGGACTTCTTCCTGGGATGTAGAGAAGCACTTTTCTCCTTCAAGGTTCTCCACCCACAGCATATGGTACACGTGGGCACAGCCCAGTGACCCTCATTGTCCTCGTGCACTAGCAGGGCACAGGCTCCCAAGTGACTAAGTACTGGTGTTTTTCAGGCAAGTTTCTTGAGTAAAGTTTATAGACAGCAAAAGTTGCTGTTTTATTTCACAATTCCGAGTTCTGACAAAAGCCCGGTGATGAGTACCCACTGCCAACCCCACCACAGAATGACCCAACCCCTTCACAATCGCCCCCGCCCCCTGCACTTGGCGGGGAATCTGTGGCCCCTGCAAGGCCTGGCCTGCTTCCTCCCCTGTACTGTGGCTGTCTCCCCAGTGTCACACACCTGGGTCCCCAGCCTGGAGCCTCTGAAGTTGACTTCTTACCTGCACACCATCTGGATGCCATCCATTCTGCTGGGAGGATCCATTTTATTAGCAAGTGATGCTACCGTCTGCAGATGGCCACTATTTGCTTATCTCTGCACCAGCCAAAGAGCACTTGGGTGGCCTCCAGTGCCTTTAAATCATGAGTAAAGACACCATAAACATGTGGGTTCAGGTTTTCATGTGAACATACCTTTTATTTTTCTTTAATAACAACTGAAATTTACATCATTGGATGGAAACAGTGAATACACACTTAGCTTTGTAAGGAGCTGCCCAAGTGGCTTTTAGAGACCCAACCTTACAGCCCCAGGAACGAGAGACAGCCCAGTGGCTTCATACCTTGGCCAGGACTTGCTTAGTACCAGCCGGTGCATTTCCTTCACATTCCAAAGTCAGCCCTTCTGGTGAATGTACGTATTTGCAATTTTTCTGATGAATAAAGTTAATAGACAGCAAAACATTTTATGTACTTAACTGTAATCTGTATATATTTGTATTGGAAGTACGTTTTTGGATAATTTGCCTAATTTTTTGGGGGGAGGGATAGCAGGAATTGAACTCAGGGGCACTTGGCCACTGAGCTATATCCCCAGCCCTATGTTGTGTTGTATTTAAAGACAGGGTCTCACTGAGTTAATTACCACCTTGCTCTTTCTGAGGCTGGCTTTGAACTCGTGATCCTCCTGCCTCAGCCTCCAGAGCCCCTGGGATTACAGATGTGCACCATTGCACATGGCCTGCCCATTTTTTATTGATTTTTGTTTTATTATTAAAACTAAAAAATTTTTTAAAATTTTTGAATTCAAGTTTGTTATCTTTCATAACTGTGCTATCAGTCTATAGCTGTCTTTTGTTTTCTCTTAATAGGGTCTTTCAAATGTGAAGGTTTCTAACTGTGATGCTCAGTTTGTGAATTTTTATTTTTTGCACTCATGCATTCAATGTCATACCTGAGAAATCTAATTCTACATCTCCCCATGACCATTGGAAAATTTTTAGTTTTAGGTCTTATAGCTAATTCTATAAACTTGTTGTAGTTCATTTTATCGTATAAAGGTACAGACCCACATCTTCATTTTCATTTTTTAAAAATTATTACTGTCTAATTATTTCAGCATAATTTGTAAAATATATCACCCTTTATGCATCAAGTTACATTCTCCCTCACATCAGCAATTAGCTGCACTCCTGTGGGTTGTCTACAGACTCCAGATCTGTTGATGGAGATTCCGTCGACCTGTTCACACTGTAGCCAACACCCAGCTCCTATGATCCTGGAGCTTTATAGTGAGTCCTGATGTCAAATTTGGTGAGCTCAGTGTCTTCATTTTTCCCCCTCTTTCTTTTTTCCAAAATTGTCTTGGATACGTGAACTCCTTTGATTTTTCCTAATCAAGATTATAGACAGATTTCTGATTCTACAGAAACAATTCTGATAGCATTATTGTTGGGGTAACATTGCATTTGTAACTCCCCCGGGGGAGAAGCGACATCTTAATCACATTGAGTCTGTTGTGGAAATGCTTTCCCCACTTGTCTAGATCATCTTTGACATCTTTCATCATTGTTTATAACTTTCAGTGTCCTGATCTTGCATATATTTTGATAGATAATCCTATATACATCATAACTGAAGTTAATTATTTTCTGGATACCCTTTCTTGGTTCTGAATTAGTATTGTATTTTTAAGTTGGAAAACATTCTCTACTAATTAAAGATAAATGAAATTATCATGAGATCTCTTAATATTTTCAACTAGTAACAGAATTACTTTAAATAATTGGGACGCAGAGTTAAAATTTTTGTTTGTATTTAATCTCACCAATGTGCTTACTCGACATACCAGCATCATGTTGTTGTTGAAGACTTACAAGTGAACTTTTAAATAAGCAAGTTGCCTTTGAAATATGTAACATGAATGTGTATTAAGAACATATTTTAATTGAGTAGCATTATAGACAATTTTACAACTAAAACTTTGCAACTTTCTACCCAGAGGATCAACGGTGGGGTGAGACTTTGTGCTGTCAACTTGTTCACATACAGAGCTTTCTGCACAGAGCAGGACCCTCAGGACTCCTTCCCCCTAGACTCCTGTGCTGAGGATGGTGGAAAGGGGACACCCATGCGCCGCATGGGTGGAATAACGTGATGACCACCAAACGACTAGACCTGGTCAGTGAAGCAATTCTGACTGTATGGAACTTGGTATCAATGTTCTTATGGATTTTCTACGAAAGAAAGGGAAACAAATTCTGAAACAGTCATTTGTGTATAAATTATAGTTAAAAACTATTACAGAATGATGTTGGCAATGCTGAAACTGGTCATGGGGACACTTTAAACTGCACAATTTGATTTAAAAAAATAACTTATTAGAAATAATGATTCATATAAAAAATGCAAAATGGCATAAGTTCTGACCAATACACAATAAGAGTAAAAAAATATGTAAATTAAATTGTGTAAGTTCACTCAGAAAAACATAATTCTGTGAGGAAATAAAAATAAAATGAATGCTAAAATGGAAAAACTCAGAAATGTTTTCATTGTGCAGGCAGGAAGTCACGGAGTGACTAAACAGACTGACCACAGCTGCCCCTGACACGATACTTCAGAAATGAAAATGCGTTGGTTTGGTCTTTCAAGCCCATGTCCAGCCCCTAACCACTTGGGTGTGTCGTGGAGATCACCAGAGTGTGGTGCTCAGCTCTGGGGGCGGGAGGACACGCAGATCTGTCTGCATGTGATTTGGAACCACTGAACCTGGCTGCCTGAGAGACGTGTGAGTGGAGCAACGTGGCAGTGACAAACACCAGTGTTCTCTGTGTCTTGTCATTCATTAAATTAGCATGAGTGACAACTGCATGCCTGTCTCTACTAATTTAAATTAATTCAGTCATAATAAAAATGAGTTTTAATGAAACACATTAAATGCAGGAGATCTGGTCAGGAGTTATGTTTCTGGGAAAAGTTCTGTTCTTTAGAATCATCAAAAGCAAAGTTGACTTCTCCCCGGTCTGATGCCCCCTCAGAGCAGTGGCTATAGGGAGTTAGACTTCCTAAGTCCAGTAAAGATTTCCAGTTTTATGTCAAGAAAAAGCAGATTGAACTTGGGATGTTTCCTCCGTGCTGACCCTGGGGCTGCTGGCTCAGACAGGGTTTCCTAGTCCCAGGCACCTGGGGATCATCTTCCAGGGGTCAGCTGCTTTTGCCAAGTGCACTCTCACTTGTTTAATATGTCTACACGTCCAGGTCACGTCTGTGGCCATACAGTGGACACTGAATTGCTTAAAAATGGAAATTTACCAGGAAAATAAGCAGTTTATTAACATATTTCAGAATCAGAAAAATAAACAAAATGAAAGAATAAAATGCCAAGCTTTGGTTTCTGTGCTTTTTGTTTGTTTGTTTGTTTTTGTTTGTTTGTTTGTTTGCAGAACTGGGTATTGAACTCAGGGCCTCATAAATGCTGGGGAGTCCCAGCCTGATTTCTAGGTGACTGTAATTCTCTGAGGGTTACAGATAAGAGATAGTTTTAGTTCTGAAAAGCACAACATTGTTGATAGCCAGTTGATCAATGAGCTGCTGTCCTTTGTTGTCCACAGGGGAGGACTAGACACATGGTGCCTTTGTAGAACTTCATGACAATTTTGTGATGGAGCGAAGATGGAAGTCCATGTAACAGTCACCGAATTTGTATATCTAGTACATTTGGGAAGAGGGAATGATCACTACGAAGCAGTGTCTTCAGAAAGGATTTTGGAGTGGCAGGGGAAGCACTCCAAATTTTCAGCGTGTCTTGGGATCTGGCATCTGTCGAAAGCACTAAATGAAGGTAGACCGGAGAGTCGGGTACTGGGTAGCACCAGCCGCAGAGAAAGTAACCATTGCACCCAATTTAGAAAGTACCATCTGGAGGCTCTTCTGTGCTCTTGACACTCCCCCGCATGCTGAGGAGGCCAGTTAGCCAGCCCTGGGGGCTTCCTCTCCCTCAGAGAAAGGAGCGCAGGTAGTGTGGACTGGTGGTGTGGACACTGCAGGAGCCTGGAGGCAGGAGAAAGCAGACTCTGGCTAAACCCAAGAGCAGCCTCAGAGCCAGCTCGCTGCCTTCTCACAAACCCTGGCTGAAGCCCCCTCTGAGCAGAAGACTCGCCTGTGGTTGGGGACCCTGTGGGGCAGGGCAGTACTTCAGACAAAGACGGAATACACAGGAAGGCCATGCCTCCAAAACCTAAGGGTGTGTGCTTTGACCTTGAAGAAGGCTGCAGGGCCAGATCCCAGGGGTGTGGGAAAGTGGTGAGCAGAGGGCTGGAGCGCTCAGATCCACCCCCGTTAAGTCAAGTGTACCATCTGGAGTGCCAAGATCAGAGTCCCGCTGGGCAGCACCTTTCTGGTGCACGTGGGAGATCAGGACCAGGTGGCCAGATAGGAAGACTCCGAGGCCCTCAGGCTCCAGGAGAGGGAACAACAGAGGAAGAAAACGTGATAGCAATGAAGACTAAGGAGAGGGCGGGTGTGTCAGCAGGACACGGTGAGCCTGCAGGTGCTCAACAGTTGGAAGGGAGCAGTCTGACCCTGGGTTACTGTCTTGGACTCACAGATCTATTGTTTACCAAAATATACAACACATGAAGAAGAGCAGGTTTGAGAACAAAATCATAAGAATTTTAAACGACATCATTCTGCAAATATCGGAAGCAGATACTGCAATTATACTGTGTGTGGAAGGAAAAAAAAGTGTCTGGATTCTTGAATTGGGAATTCAGAAAAATAGGTGAAATCTACAGCTGTGGGAGGAGCAGACACAGGTGTCTAAGGAGGTGGACTGTACTTGCTCATGAAGGAGTCCTGGGAGATCGAGCTACACAAGTAGCATAGGGTTATTTTTATGCAGCTTTAAATATCAAACTACACAGTTTAAAACATGTAACTAGTGAGGAAAGTTCAGTGTTTTCTCCCTCCCCTGCCCCAGGAAATTGGTATGGTGTATAACCATTATGAAGCTAAAGCGAATCCTGGGAATTGTTGGTGGTATTATCAACAAATCACTGCAAAAATCTTAAACAGCAACTAGAAACTAAAGATGAATGCTATCACAAACCACTGGCCCCAGACCAAGGAGAATGTGGGCACTGGAAAGATGTTTTGTGATTTGCTACATCATCAAATACATATTGGTTTTTCTCCAGACTTTGTCTTGTCCCAGAGAGGCAAGATAAAATTAATTAAACCACAGCAATGCTGCTACATTGTGTGCATGCACAACTATGTAACAATAAACCCCACCATCATGTGTAATTATAATGCAACAATAAAAGGAAAAATATTTAATAAAATCAGTGAGAGTTGTCCTCCCCATTCAGCATTTTATTGATTCTGGAGATCAGAATCTGCATCATCAAATCAAACATGATAGTGAGTTGCTAAATAGTCTGTTTTTTCACAGAGCATCTGTGAAATCCCAGAAGATCTCAGATTTCAAGGTCTAGTACCATAGATCAAGAAGAGGGACAGGACTAAACAGCTGTTCTGCAGGGGAATCTCCCTCCAGAGGCAACCACCTCTGTTCCCTGTCATGACAAAGATGTGTCTGGTTCCTGCACACTTCTACCACTTCCTATTTCATCTGTTTCCTTGTCTCCATATTGAAACAGGCAGGATGCCTGTTTAGGTGATTTTCACCACATTAGATGACTCTTCTTTCTCCACATTAGAACAGTGAACTATCCCTTGCTTTAATATAGTAGTCTATATTTTGTAGATGAATGTTGCTCTACAGGGAAGAACCCAGATGTCCAGTTTGGAGGGTGCAGTCCTATCAATTTCTGGCTCAGATTGCCGGACTCCCTGGGCTGGGAGGTATCTCCACGGGACATTCAGTTCTTACTGTAAAATTGTACAAAACAGTGCTACACAGTTTAAAACTTCTTTTATTCTTTTCTAAGTCTTGGTGCTTCCATAGTACTTCTCTTATATCCGTTCCCTTCTCTCATAGGAGGCTGAGCAAACATAAGGTCAGCCTTTCAGCTGAGAAGGGCTTTCCAAAGTCACAGATTCCCTGAGCCTTTCAGATCCTTTAAGACAGAGACCTGCAGAGTCCAGGTCAGCCTTGGTTTGGATCTGGGAGTCACATGTACACTGATTCAGATCCAGGTAGATGGGCTCTAGATGCATAATATCTCTGTGGTTTTATTTGCATTTCTCTGAAACACTGTTGCATACTTCAGCCACCTGAGCTGCATCTGAGCCACTGGGGGCTCATGCTTCCTGCTCACCCTCTGCTCATCTCTCACACCATAGTTTTCCACCAGGGTCAGGTAGGACCTTCCACAAATTATTAAGAGTACATAGTCCACTGTGAGGAATGATTTTACATTTTTGTGATTTTGTGTATTTTCAAAAGTAAAAATCATCCCTTTACTCAACAAGGTGATTATTTCTGTGCCAACTCCAGGGGCAAAGGTGTGGCTGGCAACAGACTGTGGACAGCGAGTGGAAATTGTCTCAAACACATTTCTGGGTGGACCTGTAGAGCTCACTTGGGGCTGCAGGTGATGTAAAGGGGCGATGAGGTGTTCACTGGGCTGTGTCCTTCACCGCTTACCACTATGGACCGCACAGTTCCCAGAGGATGGGGCTGTGGAAGCCCCAAGCTGTGAGGCAGGGCTGTGCTCCCTCCTAACGCAGCACTGATGCTGAGCACTTCTGCTAGAAGGCAAGGAGAAGAGGGGACCCAGACAAGGGTGGCATGCTTCAGCAAGGTGTGCATGTGCCAGCTGCCAGGTGGGGTGGCAGACAGAGAGATCCAGGCCCCCCTCAGCGTGCTGGGTGGTCCCAAGACCACAGTGGCACCCTGCAGTGTGGAGGGCAGAGCCCTGCCTGCAAGTCCATGGATCCATGCTGTCCACAGACTGACACAAGCTCAAGCAGGGAACTCTCACAGGGAGACAGGCGTGGTGACATTTATGAAAGCTAATGCAATATACATGTGCGAGTCCCACAAAAGGAAATTAAAATCTAATTTCAGAATTTGATATCCAATGGCTGTCTAAAAAAGCAAAAGGCACAACAAATTAAGCTGAAATAATCAACTGCTGCCTGAAATCATTGATTTGAATCACACAGAACACATAATTGTCTCAATTGAATAGAGTCGCAATCCAAAACAATTCAGTTTTAATAACGAGGCATTCTAAATGAGTCACAGTGAGAAAGGCCCAGCTGTGACTGCATTTGCCCTGGATGATGATATCATCTTCTGTCTCTGCATAAAGCAATCCTGTTTATCCTTCCCAGTGCTAACAAGTAAGCAGGCATTGTAGCAGGACCAATCTGCAGCGACTTTACAAGCTGAAAGCATCTTCATAATCACCATGACTTCATAGCTGCAGCTATTAGTTTTTTTAACAACCTGAACTGTACGTGGCTGATGCTTGAAAGACCTAGAAACTGGGGGCCCAACATGCAGCTTTGCTAGCACCTGAAGAGGTGGAGAAGCCTTACTTAAAGTCCTAGACTTTTGGGCTGGGATTGTGGCTCAGCGGTAGAGTGCTCCCCTAGCATGGGCAGGACCCAGGTTCCATTCTCTGCACCACATAAAAGTAATAAAGGCATTGTTGTGTCCATCTAAAAAAAAAAGATATTCTCTCTCTCTCTTTCTCTCTCTCTCTCTCTCTCTCTGGGGAAAAGAAAATAAAGAATGCCTGCGAAGTACCACTTTGGGTGGTACTGAGAGCACACAGTGCTGCAGACTTACTTACTTCATCTTCAGATTTAAACTATGAACTCTTTATGGCGGTCTCATTAGCACTTGGCGTGAGCTTGACAGAGAACATGCTCACTCCTTATTTGTCAAAATAAATCAAATAAAACTTAGGCTTCTAATTCTGCGTTTGCACCATCACCTGAGTGAAAAATCCCATTGCTCCAGCTTGCAGGAGGTGCCCCCTGTGCGGGTAGGGAGCCAGACACTGCCCCACCAGCCGCCAGGGGCAGGAGAAACCCTTCACCCCGACTGAGTATCCATATTTGGAAGAAAAGAGCCATGAATTCACAAGAGTAATTTCAAGTTTTCTCTGTATTTAATCTTCTATTTCCTCCCCAGTGTTTCTCATTCGCATTTTAAATATTGTAATTACCAACTGCAAAATCCCCAGGGGCATCCACATTCGAATTTTGAGAAATGAGGAAAAGGGGTGTTAGGCAAGCCTTCGAGACATTTAGTGAAATTTGGCAGTCTTTCATTGGGGTGCCCAGAAAGAGGGATACTGTGGAAAATTTTGACTGTTCAGATCGACCAGTGAAGTGTGGAGAAGCCCGAGCACAGGGAAGGTGCAGCCTTGACCTGGTTTTGCTTCCCAGGTTAATGGCAGTAAAAGGAAAGATGGAGAGGATCAGAAGGAGAAGCACCTGTGGTTTCAATTCTTCTGAGAATCTTCCAAAAACCAAAAGTAGACCCACCTTTTAATAGAACCATTTGCTCCATCTGTTTAACTGGCCTCTGCATTTAGTAAGAGAAGGACATATGTCCCCTAGAACCCCAGGTTCCCTCTGGTTGTTGGGATTAGTGGAATTCTCCATGGCACTGAGAGGAAAATAGGCCCCGTGTGATGATGCTCCTTCACCACCCAGAACTGCCTTTGTTAGGGCCGTGACATGGCAATGAGAGGTGAAGTCCCTGGGCTTGCCTCTCTAGCACACAGCTGCAAGGTCAAGCCTGTGCTGCTACTTTCAGTGTTGTCAAGTTGCCTGTGAGCTCTGGGCGGCATCATCCATATGAGAACTGGGCAGAAAAGATGACTTAGAACCTGGAGTGTCGTGGACAAAATGCTAGTGTCCCTTCAAATCCGTATGCTGCCACCCTGGCCCCAACAGTTGTCAGCAGGGGGGCTGTGGCAGGTGGTCAGGTCTTGGGTGGAGCTGCCAGAGCTGGGATTAGTGCTCCTGCAAGAAGAGACAGCTTCATCGTCTCCGTCCTCTGTCCAAGGGGCACGTGTAGAAGGTGCCATCCGTAACCAGGCAGGAGCCCTCTCCAGACACTGGGTCTGCCGGTACCTTGATCTTGGACTCCCACCTCCAGGACTGAGAGGCATCAGCACCTGTTGCCAGGCCACCCAGTCTGTGCTGTTTTTATAGCAGCTGAGCTGACTGCGTCCTGTGACAGATGTGAAGATGCGACCTTGCATGCTTACTCTTCTCTGCACTAGGAATCCAGAAATAATGGGCCAGCTCTCTGAAGTTCAGCCACCAGAAGCTGTGTTTGCTCTCACTCCTGTCACCCAGGGGCTCTCCTCTCTGCCTAGGCCCCAGGCACCTTCTCTCAATTTGAACCCCTAGAACATGTGTTGTTTAACTGGACTCAATGCACTTTAGAATTTGGGGTGTGTCTACACATTAGTGCAGTGAGAATATGTCACTGAGATGGCAAAGAAGTCCCCCCACCACGATCCCATCTCCCATACCTGTCCCACACCCATGTTCTAGGGGGACCTAGAGCTAATGAGTGGAACAAGCTGGCACTCAGGAGCATGTGGCAAAGGCCACTGTCATTTCCAGGGCCCTGCCCATACTGACATGTGGCAGGCCCTCTGTAGGTACCTGTGGTATTCTCCAGGGGACCCTCCTGGAATACAATCCTGGTAAGAAGATCACTTCCGCCTCACGTGGCCGCCTCCGGGCCTCTCTCCCATTCCTCAGAGGTTGTTTCTTTTTTCCTTAGTACGATTTCCTCTACCTGGGGGGAGCGAATCTCTAGTGTAATCTTTATATCTCAAGATGGTACTTTCATATCCAGTAAGTCACTGCCACATGCACTATAAAGTGCACCCCACAGTGAGCAGGCAGAATGACATTTGTAAGTTTCCCTTCAGAGGATCACACTGCACCAGGGGCAGGCCCAGGAAACGCTTCTCCAAACACAGAATTCACAAGTACATTGCTGGCCATCACTGGAAAGCCCTTCCCCTCTTTTTGGGGTACCCTGATCCCAGTGCGGATCACTGGGCCTTACTCCCTGCTCCTGGCCAGCTGGTTTCAGGAGTAAAACAAGAGTCGTGAAGGAAAGCTGGGGATTTTCCATCAGGGAGCCAGGAGCTGGGGCTCTGGATGGGTCAGCTATCTGAGGGCTGCAGTGCGCCAGGCTGTACCTCACCAGGTGCCAGCCTTCCGCTTCTGCTTGGTCATCGAATGCAAGAAAATCCAGACCCCTGAGTGGGCAGAGAGACCTTCACTGTTTGTCCTTTGGTGAGGACTCTGGAGATGGGCAGCTGCTGTGACAGGAAGTTTGTGTGGCACGTGGGGCCGGGCAGGACTCCCCACAGATGTGCTCCAGAACTCTTTGTTTGGTTCCCTGCCCTCCCAGGACAAGGGGGACTGGGTGTCATCTCCCTATGTATCAGTACACATCAGTCTGCCTCTCAGACAGTCTGCGTTTGCTTCCTGTGTCGTCTGTTTTGAATGAAGACAGCTTGATGCAAAGGAGGGACTCCCAGGTGTGGAGCAGGTGCGCAGGACGCCCTGAGTCCTTTGCAGGAGACACACCCACCCGGGGTCGGGGGTAAGGGAAAGGGCTGCACAGTGGAACTGGAAGTCAGAGCTGGGATGTGGGCAGGAGCAGAGGAGGACAGGGCCCCTGACCACCTGTGGCTCACATTCCCCAAAGGAAACATGGCCCGGCCAAGGCTGCCGTTCTAGAGGCACTGGGAGGACAGTTCCAGGATCCTGCAAAACCCACAAACTCCACTGATGGCAATGCCAAGAAGTGGGCTAGTCTAGTGCACAGGAGGGAGCAGTCCCCACCCAGGTTCCAGCTGTGATCCTCCCCCCAGGAATGACCTGCAAAGGCCTGGCAGGGATCCAATGGCAAAGAAGGAAAAGGGCTAGAGAGGTCTCAGTCCAGCAGGCAGACAGGTGGGTGGAATGCAAGCAAATGAAGAGGAAGAGCTGAAACCGACAGTGTGTGTGCATGTGTGTACAAGTCTGTGTCAGTGCATGTGTCAGTAGGTGCATGTAGGTGAATACGTGTGTCACGTGTGCATGTGTGTGTCTGTGTGCATATGTGTCTATGTGCCTGTGTGAGTCTGTGTGTGTGCATGTGTGAATCTGTGAGTGTGCATGTGTGAGTCTGTGAGTGTGCATGTGTGAGCCGTGGGTGTGTGTGCATGTGTGAGTCTGTGAGTGTGCACGTGTGAGCCGTGGGTGTGTGTGCATGTGTGTGTCTGTCTTCATATCTGACTCGTGCGAGGAGCTCCGCAGGTGCTGCCTGCTTTCTGGCTTCTGTGCTTCTCAGCACGTCACTTTCCTGGCTTGGCGAGGAGGTAATAGAGAGAATGTGCAGAAACAGTGTTCATGTATAGTAAATCTTAATTACCTATCTATTGTCTTGTCTTTACTGTAGGATCAAGAGTAAAGACTCTTATCATTCGTTTCATATAGACATTTCATTTCTGCAAGTTTTGACCACTCTATTTTAATATCCTCAGGATATTTGAAAACAACTAAATCTTACTAACACAGGTAGGAGAAAAAACTTGTGTACCACTTTGAGTCAAGGAAGATTTTCAAGAAAATGAAATGATGTTATCAGGATCTCATTAATCATTCTGAACTTGGATACTTCCCAGTTGAGGTTCTACCTCTTTTACTAAAATGATGACAGTTGTTTTGGATGCAGTACCACATGGTGCAAAGCCATAGCTATGAGACATACTTGATTCTCCCACTACAAGCGCATGGTCCAGTCCAAAAACATGCATTCATTATTAAAATTTGCCAACTTAAATAAGTATAATAGAAGGCAGATATCTCCATTTCTATATGTACATATGCGATGGGGACAGTAAAGCCTATAATTCGGTCATTGTGGAGGTTACAAATAATGTGTGCATATTTCTTGCGCCCTTGAGTGATCCGCAAGTTCCTCTTCTGTGTTTGTTACTTAGGGAGGAGAGCTCTGAGTGCAGAACAAAAGAACTCTTGTTGAATATTTGACACAAGCACATGCACAATGAAGGAGTAAGCAGGATAATCAGAGGAGGAAGGAGTAAGAAGGGGATAAGCATGGCAAAGGGAAACAGAAAAGGCAGACCACGGACTTCCGATTTCTAAAGTAAGAGACTGCAATGAGCGGAGCCACTCGTGGCCTGTCTCCTTGAAGGAGGTCCACGGTTCAGCGAGCCTCCGCTCCTGGCATCCCCTGTGCTCCTGGAGGACTGATCATGGGGTGAGTGGAGGTAAATGGTGTTTCTGGAGCTGCAGATGCAGCCCTGGGTACCCAGATCACAGGCACTTGCTCTGATGGGATGCTTCGTGATTTTCCTCTGTGTGTCCCTAATTGCCTTTTTACGTGGAAAAGTTAACCGTGCAATCTTCAAATGCCAATGTGGAAAGGCCGAGTGGTAATACAGATGGCTGCACAGGACACTCCTGCCTGGGAAGGGGCTCAGACACTCTGGGGCCCTGCTGTTCCACCCACTGGGCGTTGGACAGCCTGGGAAGTCCTTCCTTTCAACAGTGACAGTGGAGGAAGCACCCAGGACCTGGAGCACAGCGGGGGGCGGGGGGACCACCCCTTCCACCAGTCACCTTGACCATGACTCCCTTCTTCATCTGCCAATGTTCTGACATTGCCACCTGCAGGGGGCATCAATAGGCAAGAGAACGGGTGAAGCAGCTCTACCCTCACGTCACCACTTCACGTTCTGTGGGCCACACGGGGCGAGGTCAGATGTTATCTTCCCCAGGACAGGGGGCTGTAACACTTGGTGTATGTGCAAATGTGTACACGTGCATGCACACACACACACACACACACACTTTCCCTCAAATAAGACGATGTTCCACTGTGATAAGATATAAGGAGCAAATTCTTGGGATTGTGATAGAGTTTGAAATGAATCTTAGAGGGCTGTCATGTCAGCACTCAGAGGGTCAAAGATACTTAAAGGATAAAGGACATTTTGCGGGAAGGAGGGATACTGTACACAGAAGAAGCATTAGAGGCTTGAGTTCTCTGGGCACGGTTGGTTTGGAGTGTTGGTCTGTGTGGTGCTGGTGACCAGTGTGGACAGGCCAGGGAGGGACTGTGTGGAGGGGGCATTCAGAGGCCCACCAAGCTCTGGGCTTTGTTTGCTGGATTTGAGCAGAGGTCATGGACACCAGGTCTGCAGGTAAACTTTCAGAGAAAAATAGGGAATATCACATAAAATAAATTCTTCCAAGAAAGGAAGTAAAGGGGACAACGTGTCCCATGACACAGGCCAACAGAGTTCACTCATATGACAACCACATCCTCGAACTTCCTGAGAAACCTCAGGCTCTTCCCTGCAGAACAAAGGACACGTAAGTTTTCCCAAGTCACTGTGTATCGTCTGCTCCCAGGGAGCGTTCACAACTCAGATAGACAGACAATAGGTACACACATAGATAGACAGATAATATGAAGGTAGATAGATAGACAATAAGTAGGTAGGTAGATGGATAGATAGATAGACAATAGGTAGGTACATACATAGGTAGATAGACAGACAATAGGTAGGTGGGTAGATAGATAGACAATAGGTAGGTAGGGTAGATAGACAATAAGTAGGTAGGTAGATGGATAGATAGATAGACAATAGGTAGGTACATACATAGGTAGATAGACAGACAATACGTAGGTACATACATAGGTAGATAGATAGACAATAGGTAGGTCGGTAGACAATAGGTAGGTACATACATAGGTAGATAGATAGACAATAGGTAGGTCGGTAGATAGATAGACAATAGGTAGGTAGGGTAGATAGAGAGATAGATAATAGGTAGATCAATAGATAGACAACAGGTAGGTAGATAGATAATAAATGATGGATGGATGATAGGTGGATGGAAGAAAGGAAGGGTGGATGGATGATGAATACATGATAGATAATTGATGGGTAGATAGATGATTGATAGATAGATGATTGATGATTGATAGATAGACAGGGAAATTTCTGAATGAATTTAACCCTGAAGGAGAATGAGAGATGAAAAAGAGGCACTTCTAGTAATCTTCAAATTGTGAACTGAAAAAAAAAATTAAAACCCATAGAAATAGGTGTAAAGTACACTGATCCACAGCCTTTGGATTTTAATTTGTTTAAAATAGTTAGTGACTGATGTCCAGGGGCTAATCTTTCTTACCACTTCAAAGTTTTCTCTTCCTCTTCTTATTCCTCTAGATCCTTTTCCTTTAAAGAGCAATGACTGCATGTGGGACTGTCAGGGGAACGGTGTGGTTGAATTTCAGAACTTCTTCTGTGTCTCTCTTGGGGGTCCAAGACAGCAAAGCCTGCTGGGATGCGCACTGAGGCTTTGTAATGGCAAATGCAACCTGCGGAGCCACGGCGGCTGTGTCCTCCCTCCACGGACCTCACTCCTGCATCATGCATGGTCTGAAGGCGCTGAAGGACTGCCCTAAGGTGCAGAGTTGGAATTCTTGCTTCATGACATATAGTTAGGCCTTGGTGGTCAAGTTGTTGACCATATTTTTATATCTATACATGAAGGATTTGGATAATAGGGAAATCAGTGTTTTGAAGCAAACTGAAAGTCCATGCACCATGGACACTTTCCCGCAAGGGACTCTAAGCTTTTGACTTTCATCATCTTGTTGGGTTTTTTAACAAAACCCTGACAGCCTCCATCAATGGGATGCAAGATGTGCTGGGAGAATGTGATGTCAACAGCCAGATCACCTTCACTTACTGCTCTCAAACTGTCACTCGTGTTTTCAGATGTGTGGCTTTTCCCTGCAACTGAATGTTTGCATGATGTTGGTCTCAGAGCAGAAGATGTGACTCCCTCTCTCAGCACTCTCAGACTTTGGGGCAGCACTTCACGCGAGATGTGTTTCTCCAGACATTAATTAGCAGACGAGACAGCCACACCTATCCACACCTGTAATCCAGATGTTGCTGCACACAGCTACCTCCACGGTAGTTCACACACTGCTACCACCCCACCAGTTACTCATTCATTATGCTGTGATGTTTTCCAAAGTAGGATAATAATAGAAAATCTTTCAGCAGCTGTCAAGGCGGCAGGAAAAACACGCCGTTGTTAGACGGCATTGACTGTGCTCAGTCCCGGGGCTGGAGCCCAGCCAGAGGCTTGCAGCAGTGCCTTTTCTGGGCTCTGCTTCACAGTATCAATGCAGAATAATGTGGTGACAAACTCATTGGTGCACCTTAACAACACAATAAAAACTGGCCTGGCAGCAGAGGACTCACAGGAAAGGCCTTTTGTGCACCCTCATAGTGTGCTGGGTTGGCTACAGAAGGGGCCAAGACACATGCACCCAGTGTCCACTCCAGAACCACACCTGGCCTTGGAAATGGAGGTGAGCAGCCCTGTGTACCAGGGCCCAACTCATCCAGTGTGGACACAGGCGTGGGACAACCCCTGACTCCAGAGCTGCGTTCCTGGGAATCCTGGTGCCCACGCGTTCTCGTCCTGCCTGGATAACATGTGGTTCATGACAGACTACCTGACTTTGGAGATTAGTGTGTGTATGTGCTCACTTATTAAGAAAATTGTTATTTGGAAGGACCTGGGATCTCTTAGTTGTGGGCACCGGCTTCCCTTGCAGAGGAAAGACCCATAGACTTCAAGAGAAAGAAGAACTTGAAGTGATGGTGACAGCCGCCCTCAAGTCACAAATGAAACGCTGGATGACATCCAGCAAGACCGAGTCTCCCCTTCCGGCGGGATCTCACACATCCACCTGCATCAAGGGCAAGTTCCGGACCTGGACGTAAGGGTGCAAGGCAGATACTCAGTACTGCTGAGAGTTGTCCCAAGTCCTGCTATTGAAATTCAACAAAAGGTAAACATAAATTTTATGTGAGTACCCAAGCCAGCATCTCACCAAAGAGACTTAATGAGCTCGTTCACCTGATTGTGATTGTCTGGCTAGTGCAACACGTTCGGAGCCATGTGAGTGTGTGGGACGCAGGACCACATGCTGAACTTGAAACAAGGTCTCGGGAAAAACAGGAGTAAGAAGCTCAGGTGTGAGACCACACACAGGGTACTCACTTGCAGATAGTAATAGCCACACTTCAAAAAGCAACAAGAAAGGACTTTGAATATTTTAACCATAAAAAATGGTACATATTTGAGGAGACAGACCTATTTAGCCTGATTTAAAATATAATAAAAAGTATATATGAATCAAATCCCCACAAGATGACCCACATACATATAATTTTTATGTATTTATATGTCAGTTTACAATAAATTTAAATAGGAAAGAGGAATGAGTGCGAGGGGCCTGTGGGAGCAGCCACAGAAGGCAGGTGGCACACAGCTGGACGGGGGTGGACAGTCCTTGCAGTGTCCCACAGAACCTCCTCTGCTGAGTGGGAGGGGGCCAGTGGCCACCTGCCTCTTGGTGTGGAGGTGGACACTGTTCTTCCCACTGCTGCTGTCCTTGTCCCATGCCTCTGCTCGCCTGGGCCCTCCCTATTCCTGCGACACTCACACCGTCAATCCTGGGCCTCCGTGGTCCTCACCTAACCGACCACATCCCAGCTGGAAGAGGCACCAGCCCCCTCCTGCCCCTGCCTGAGCCAGGACACAGATCGGACCTGCTCTCAGGGGCCCCAGGTTCCCACACTTCCCTCCACAAAGGTAGACTCACCTTTCAGGCCTGGAGTGGGGATCACACATCTAGAAGACAGGGAAGAGCCAGGGCATCAAGCCTCACCCCTCCAAACGTTTGCGCGTTTGCCTGATCACGTCACAGGTACACTTTTCTTATTTAAGAAAACCAAAGCCTAAATTTCCATGTTGATTTTCACCCCCCAACCCAGACGCCCTGTGCATAAGAACCCCGAAGCCACGACAGGCCTTGGGAAATGAGGACACCCCTTGTGGTTTCAGGTCTCCTGTTCTTCATATGCCTGTTGGCTGCAGGGCAGCTGTGGGGGCTCTAAACACCAGCTGTCGCCCTGAAGGAGGGGCCTGAGGAGAATCCCAAGCTGCTGAAGTGAAACTAGAAAGGCTGGTGTTCCTCCAGTCACCCTGAGCCACGCGCCCCCATCCTCTTCTGAGACTGGGAACCGGTGTTTAAGGCTGCCCAGGAGTGGGGACATCTGCTCCCACCGCCTGGGCCCTGCAGGGCCACAGGCACTCTGGTCTGGGTCCCCTGGGCAAATGCATGTGAGCTGGTAGGGTCGGGAGGAGGGCAGAGAGCCCCATGGGTTCTCCTGCTGCTGCTGCCCTGGATGGTGCCTGCCCCTGCTTTTGCAGCCCCACGGCTTGGCGAGGGACCACGTCGACTCTTTCCTACCGCCAACTTGAAAATGATACTATTCACAGCTACTTTTAAGTCTCTCCAGTGGAGCAGCAAGATTTCCTCCTCTCCTCCTTCTGTATCCCACATGTCTTTGGAGACTGGCCTGTGGTTGAACTCCTTGGCTCTGGGAAAGTACTTTTCCTGTGGATCTACACAGCTACAGAAATGCACCGGTGTGTGGAAACTGAACTCATAGAGCCAATAAGGGGGTCTCCATGTCAAGCTGATTATCCAAGTGAACTGTTGGATTGCCGGTAACTGGGCGACAATGGAGCTCCTCTTCCAATTCCACATCTTGGAACTGGTTAAAGCCTAGAGAGAAGGAGGTGGCAGAGGCTGGGCAGCTAGCAGTTCAGGGCTCCTCTGTAGGTCACAGACAGGGCTGGCCCGTCACAAGAAAACTACAACATGTAATTTACACATATATAAGACCAGACCATCTATCCAGCCCACTGGGCAGTGAATGTGCCCATACCATGAGGGGACAAGTGCATCCTCAGGAGAGGGAGAAAGGCACAGCTGGTGATGGCAGCCTCAAGGAATTTGGGAGGACAGACCCCTGACCTGAGCTATAGGAGAAGTGGGCAGATGAGAGTCACATTCCACTGGGCAGAACAGCTCTTCTGAGTCTGCACGTCTGCACCCAGCACCAGCCTGAAGTGAGGGCCATGGGTAAGTATTCAGAGAAACCAATTTCAGTTCAAGACAGTCTCCCCCAAAAGCAGCTGACCTGGTTGGATGTGAACTGTCCCCTGAAACTCACATGTTAGGCAATGAAGCAGTGTTTAGGGTGAAAACATTGGGTCATAAGGGTCTGACCTCACCTACAGATTACTCAACTTGGTGGATTAAGAATAGATCATTGGTGGTGGCCATGGCAGGTTGTGGTTGGAGGAAGCAGGACACTGGCAGCATGCCCTTGGGGGTAATATGGGTCCCAGGCCCCTTGTCCTCTCTCTCTGCTACCCAACTGCCCTGAGTTGAACCGTTTTCCTGCACTACACCCTTGCACTGTGATGCCTCTGCCTTGAAATCTGACGATCATAGATTGAACCTCTGAAGTCATGAGCCAAAATAAACCTTTTCTCCTCTAATTGATCTTGTTGATTAATCTGGTCACAGAGAATAAAAGCTGACTACCCAAAAATTGGTACCAAGATGTGGGGTCTGGCTACCTCTACCAAGAATTGTGGTTCAGAAGCATAGGAATTGGGTTGCAGGAGGAGTTTGAGGAAGTTTAGAGATGCAGGTGGGACACCTTAGACTGTTGTAAGGGGAGCTTCTCGGATGATTCTGGTGGGTGCTCAGAAGACCAGAATGCTGATGGGAATGTGGGGGTAGGGTGCTCAGAAGCTTCACCGAGGAACAGGACTCCTTTGGGGACTGGACTAGAAGCCATTCCTGTTGCATTCTGACAAGGAACTTGTCTATATTTTGCCTGAGTCCTGAGACTTTGTGTGAGGCTGAATTCAAAGGAGATGGGATAATCAATCTGGTGAAGAAAATGTCAAGGCAGCACAGCCTTCAGGCAGAACTGTGGACAATGATGACAGTTTTCAGACAGATTGACTCTGAGGCTCAGGAGCAAAAAACAGACAGAAAACATTTTTAAAATTTGCAGTTTGGCCAGAAAAGCTCACATAAAATTGGGGTCAAGGAAGATGTGGTTGCTCAAGATATTAGCATCATTAAAGAGAAACTTTAGCTTCATCCTAAAGTACTTTGCACAGAGACAATAGGAAAGATGCCTGAGGGCCTCTCGGGTCTTGCAGCAAAACAACTTCCTGAGCCCCCCTGTGAAAGCAGGGCCTGAAAATCATCTCTTCTCAATGGAATTTTCCTTTCTATACCATGTGATCCTGACAATTCCTGGGATACTCTTATGCCATCTTTCCTGTGTCTCTGTGCAAAGAACTTAGCATGCCTTTAGTGGCTGTAGTCTCTTCAACAGCCATGCCTTTCTCAATCCATTATATGCACTTTTATTTCAAACAGAGATTTTTAAAAATCTTTCAGCTGTGCTTTCTGCTGCTGCTGATTCTCACATTGAAACTGGCTAAAGGCTTCCAGAAATACCATGCCATTGCCTGAATGCATCTACTGCCTTAAAATTTCTTCCACCAGATTAATTAGTCCTTCACCTTTAACTTCAGCCTCACACAGTCTCAGAACCTGGGCAAAATGTAGAAAAGTTCTTTGCCAAAATATAAAATTAATGGCCATTAGTTCAATTTCAAAAGAGTGCCCGTTTTCCTCTAAAACCTCATGAACACGGGCTTACTGTCTGCATTCTGGTCTTCTCCCATTAACTCTGCTTGCAACATCCTAAAACTTATCTACCCTACACCTCAAGTATTTCCAAACTCTATTCCTGCAAAGCCACACCAAGGGCTTTTGAACCACAATTCTAGGTATCATACTCAAGACACCACTTTTCAGTACCAATTGCTGTGTTAATCATCTTTTCTATGCTATTACCAAAATGCTGGACAAGAACAATTCAGAGAAGGAAAGTTCATTTTGGTTCATGGTTTGAGAGATTTAGTCCATGGTGGACTGACTCCATTGCTCTGGGCCCAAGATGAGGCAGAAGACCGTGGTGGAAAGGTGTGGTGGAGGACCCTGCTCCAATCATGGCAGCTGGGAAGCAGAGGAGGAAGGAGCCCAGGTGCACCCTTCAGGGCAGCCCCCAGTGCCCTCTCTCCTCCAGTTAGCCCCACTACCTACAGTTACCACCCACTTAGGCCATTTAAACTAGAATGGAATGACTAGGTTACAGCTCTCGTAATCCAATCATTTTACCTCTGAATATTTGTGCATTAACATAGGAGCTTTGGGGGATCCCTCATGTTCAAGCCATACCAGCTTGGAAAATCCTTCTGCTTATTACTGACAAGAAATGTTCCTTTCTCCTAAGACAGGCTTCTTCTAGTCCTCTGACTTCTACCCTCTTAATTCCAGGAAATCTGTATTGCTGGTCATCTTCAGTCTTTCACATTCCCAACCACACTGAAGACAGATGAAGAAAGCTCCGCCTTTGGAGCCCTTCTCTTTCTTCAATATCCTCTTACTTCTTCTCTCAAACCCTCACCCTTACATGTGGCAATATCTTCAGAGGTCCTTCTTTTATTAATAAATCCTCACTCTTCTCAGAACTCCCTTTTCTATGATCTGAACTGCCCTCTTCCAGTTGATACATTGAAACACAGTACCCCAAAAAACAGTACTGAGAGGGAAGGCATCGGGAGACGGTGGGATTACAAAGGTGGCCTTCATGAATGCATCAGCCTACTTATCAAAGGAACCTGAGTGTGCGTGCTTGCTTATCTTTCCATGTGAGGAGACTCTGAGCAGGCGCCATCTTTGAAGCACCAGACACCACATCTGGTCTGTCTTCATCTTAGACGTCCAGCCTTCAAATTCTGAGCAATTAGTCTCTGGGGCTTGTCGGCACCAGTCCAGGTGTGTGTAATGGTAGAATGGACGGGCTCGCTCACACCTTCATTCTGAGTGTGGTGCCTGCCATTAAGCCACGTCCATGTTCGCTCACCTTGACATGGAAACCAAGTGTCCCTTGTCGACCTTGATCTGTGCTGACCACACATCGACACCAAAGCAATGCCTCAGGCCACCTGCAGAATCCTCTCTTACCTGATTCCTTGGAAAATTGATCCCATGTTCTTAAGTTTTTCTTTCATTCAATATTTTTTTTTTTTTGGAATCACCTACTTTTCATTCTGTTTACTGCTCCAGGAGAAGCCCCTCTCCTTTCTGCCCCGTGTTATGGAAAACATTCCCTGTGTTCTGAGAGTATCCATCTGGTTAGAGGAACTTAGAGTGAATGTTTGGGTGTTGGGAGGCTGAATGGCTGAAATGTCAATTGGATCAGAACCAGACTATGAAATCCTATGCTTTGAGAGTTTCCCATCTGACCCCATTGGGCAAAGCCTCTTTCTACACTTATCCAGAAACATACTTTGTTTATTGAAAGTGATCGTAAAATATTTGCTAAATCAAAATAAACCAAAATGATAATAACATGGGTAAAAACGATTCATACCTAGAGCAAATGTGGAGAGAAAGGGAGATTGAAACAGGTTTATCTAGTCCCTAGGCAGATGGGTATGTATTTTTCAAATACTTTTTTTTTGTATTTTTATAATTATTAATGTAAGGATATAATCACACACTAAATGAAACACACATGTGATTTAAAACTCAGGACATCTTCACGCTCCCCGCCAGGAGCACACGGTGCCACGGGGATGCACAGGCTCAGGGTGTCTTCAGCCAGCCCGTCAGGTGCGCCCCGCACACCCTGGGGGTGCTTTCATAGCCTTTCCTGTCTTTCCTGCACTTTTTATTCTTCATGTCATTGGTAATTTTAAATACTGTGCTTGTCATTCTGAGGTCTCTCTGCACTCTGGATTTTCTAACCATTTCTCCCTCCTCAGTGCCCAGTGGTTTGGGCCATGAGGTACCAGAGGCCATGACTCCCTCTTCTCATTGCATCAGAAGGAATCTTGGATTCTTGCAAAAGAATTTCATCTGCCAGATTTCTTCATTTTAAATCTAGTTTATTTGTAATTAACAATTAATGTGTATCAGTGATACACCAAGGTTCTCCCAGCTCTTGGCGGCTCCTGCTGCGTTAGCAGCCATGGTAGAGTGCCCCGTCAGTCCGTGATCTCACCTACAGCTCCACATCACTGACTGGCCTTCTTCTGTGAAAGAGGGTCCAAACCACGCCCACAGGCATATTAAAAAAAAATCTCTATTTACATGTGTTTCCAAACTCTCAGTGCTCGCTGTTGTCATAGATTTCAAATTATACCCCAAACTGGTCACAGGTAACTCCTTAGATTTACAGAATTATGCTTTCCTGACATTCTTGTTCTTATTTTTCAAACTTTCTATTGAGCTTTTTCACACACCACACACACACACACACACACACACACACACACACACCTTGCACTAATCAAAACTCTCCACAGGTTCAATTAGCCTCCCCAGTCTTCGCCCCTGGGCAGCCAGCACAGAGTCCAGAGGCAGGACATGCCGCCCTGAGGACACCTCTCTTCCTCCCTTGGCAACACCCCGGTTCTGTTAACTTCTCTGTGTTTTCTTGCTTTCTAGCACGAGATGCCAGAACTCACCTTGCATACTCTTTCCCCCAGAAATCCCGGTTCATTGAGTAGAGAATGGCATTTAGAAACTAGGACCTCGTTGAATGTTACCTTTTATTGTGAATATACATTTACAATTTCTATAAATATAAAATAGCTACAAGCCTAGTGGGGAATTACAAGTCATTACTAATGAAATGAACAAAAGCCGGAACACTTAAGGGAGGCAGCACATGTCCTGAGGCAAAGCGAAATCCAGCCAAAGTCATGATCTTTCGAAATGGAACTGTTGAGTTAATGAATTCAGAACAACCTGCCTCACTTTTTGGAAGATCATAATGAGCGCATCAGAATAAGAACAAAGGAAACTACAGATTAAAAATATAAAGGCGATGGGACTAGGAGACCCAAAGGCACACTTGAACTCTGAAATAACAAAAGTACGGTGGTAAATATCCCCAAATGGGCAAAGAATGTGAAGGAGTGTCCAGAAAAACGTCACATTGAAAAATTAGCACATACCATCCGTGTGGGAGGATGGGTGTATCTCTAAATAAATAATACTGGAGATATTGCCCTCGATTTGAAGTTTCCAATATTAATTCTCAAGACTGACTAGTTCCAAAACGAATCAGAAATGTTTTTTTAAGAAAAATAAACACAAAGGGAGAGCAGGTGACCGAACACGGGAATTCGACCATGTGCAGGCATCAAACTGCACAGCTGTTTCACATTCAAAAAAGAAGGAAAACACTGGAATATTTTGAGAAATATATTTCTAATACAATAAACGAGACGGCACACAACATGAAGAGTAAAGAGCACAAAAAAAAAATAGCCATCAGGGACAGTTGACGCACCTGACATTTCTCAAATAGTCAAATGAATGCAGATCCCAACAAGTAGAGACGTCTCTTGGCCTACCACATTGACTTTTTGTAAACTTCAGGATTGTCCAGGGCATGGGACACAGGACATTCCCCTGCCAGCAGAAACCAAGCAGGCCACACAAATGTGCTGCACCTTTTCCATAAACTGTTGCCTGAAAAAGGTGTTCACACAAAATGGAAAAAGCATCCCTGTTTTATGAGGTTTTACTGCAAGGTGAGGTATTCCTCAAGGTACATGCTTTTCAAATGCTGTGGTACAAATACACACCAACACGCTGGCCCACATGTGTACCTATGTGCATGTGCACAATCTCATGCAATTACACACATGCATACATACACATGCAAGCCAATACATGTGCCATTCATGCGTCTACATTCATATGTAGGTATGTACACGTACACATTCACCTTGCACTGATCAAAACTCTCCACAGGCTTTCCCAGTCTAGGCCTACGTGTACACACACAGCTACCTGCAAACACATGCTTATGTGCGTACATGTGTGTACATATACAGGTATATATACACACATTCCAATATGCACAGGCACTGACACACACACAGTGAGTTACAATCAAATGTGTCAGCATTTTTCTGCATTGATGGACGGTGCTTCCAGTGCTGCCTGCTGGTGACAGGAGGGTGCTGGGGGCAGACACGCCACATCACAAGGAAAACACAGAGGCGTGGTGTCCTCACAGAGGACCTTTGACATCTCCATCGGAGGTGCAAATTGTACCCGTGCACGGCACAGTCTTCTGCTACTGGGATTCTGTCGTAAGGATAAATGAACTTTTAATGAAGATTTACCAACAAGAACATCTACTGCATACGTCTAGAATAAGACCTTGAAAACAAAACACTAGCTGGGAGAGATCTGGTGACGTCAGTGTGACGATCACATAAAATGGGGTATCCAGCAGTGACTGGAGCAATGTGATGATGGCAGTGTAGTTACACACAAGGCCGAGTGACGTGGAGAGCCTGTGACACAGGTTGTCCACTGTGTGTCCACTTACACAACCAAGGAATAAAAAGTCAATACAGCAACAATTGTCATGATTATTTTTGAGGTAGAGAAAATAGGCTTCGTTTTTATTTACAATTCTCTCATGTATGTTTTGAAAATATTTTATAACATAAAGGTACAATTCACACACACACACACACACAGAGACACACACACTCTCTCTCTGTCTCCTACATATGGAGCTCCCTATTATCTCTAATATTTATCTCTATAAGATTTATTCTTATTTTCCTTAATATGAAAACTCCTTCAGAACCTGATCATGATTTTAAAAAAGAAAAAAGATCTCTTTATTACAGTTTCGTTCAATGTTTTGACAAACAATGTTTAGCAAATGAATGCTACTCTGAAACAAATCTGGTAAGACAATAGGAAATCAAGACACAGTGTGTGCTATTTTGGAAAGTTTGACAGTGAATGTTTAAAGTACTTTACCAAAATAAAAGGAACATCTCCCAGTGGTCTGCGGAGGGAGAGACCACTGCCTGACCTGAGGCAGGAGACAGTTATGGTACTAGTGACCCAGGTTCTTCCATAGAGGAAACTTTGTGTGTGTGTGCATGTGTGTGTATGTGGGTGTGCAGGTCGGTCCACTGCATCCTTGGTCATTCCCTGTGCTCACAGTGTTCATGGTCATCCTCTCCACCTGCTCAGCAGCCCTCTGCTTCAGCTGAATGGAGGGCCCAGAAGGAGAGGTGTCCTTAGACATAGCTCTTGTGGTTAGGGACACTCAAGTGAGTCTTCTTAAAGAATTAAGCCTAGAATTCTAGGGGGAAAAAAAGCCACATGATACCCTTGTAAACACGGTTTGGTGGAGACTGAGCCACACAGAGAAGAATCCAAGAACTCTGGCTTTGGATCCCATTTCTACTCACAAAGAGCAGTTCCCCTTTGTATCAACTCTTACTCTCCCTGGGCTTTAGTAACTCACTGCCAAGTAAACTCAACATTCTTTTTCTATTTCTATTACATGGTATGGCAAAAGAATTTTAAAAAGTTGCATGAGATTTGCCAGGTGTATGTTTTTATTTACATTCTAAATATTTAATGAGTAATATGTCATAGTTGAATTAACAAAAGTAATTTTAAGTATAAATCAAAGACAATTCTATTATTTTTACCTTAGTCATTCTCTGCCTCCTCCTGAAAGGCAGGCTACAGCACGCCCAGCTGTGCCTCTTTCCACCACTCAAGGCTTAATTCAAAAGGAGGAGTCTGCATAGGGGCCTTCAGTCTGCCCCAGTGCCAGTGGGTAAAGAACAAAATTAAAGTATTTATTCTAACCCTCAAAGCAATATTATTTATAATAAATTCTAAAATAAGAAAAATAAAATAAGAAAACATAGCTTTGTAAGGGGGTACCCAGCACTGTTTTAATTTATATAGTCCATGTTACACCCCCTCCCCCCCTCGTAGAAGCTGTCCCCGTGTCAGGTGTGAATTACAAGAGGGGAATTAATCCGGCCACAGTTCCTCAGGTCAGAAAGCATCCTGCCCGCCACCTTCTCGCCATTATCCTGGGCCATCTCCAGGATCTAGAATTGTTCTGAAAGCAACCATGGGAAGAAGTGACCCCTCTGGACCTGCTGTTCTCACATGCTCCTGTGCTCCTGTGTGCACCTAGGAGCACAGCAGCAGCAGCTTGGTGGAAATGGGAACCGATTTCCGCGAATGCCTCCCCTCTCAGGACCACCTGCAGTAGGGTGGACAGCCCCCGCCCTCAGCTTTGTTGGTGGGCTCCTGTCTTTCCTGACCTTGGTTTCTTCACATTGAAATCAGGACACAGGTATTTCACGGGTAGTCCTACAGTGAAGACCCAATACAGTCTCTGCAAACCGTCCTGCCCAATGCCTTACGAAGATGGGGACCCGGGAACCTTGGTCTCCGCCCTGGCATGGAGCAGCCCGGGGCCTGTGTGCACACTCTGCAGGATGAGGCCAAAGGGCTGGCTTGCTGGCCTGCATTTCCTGGGAGTGCTCTGACTCACAGGGCCACATTTTGTCACAACAGCATCCACCATTTATCAAATTCTGCCACATTTGTCGTTGCTACCCAGAACCACGGAGACCGGGACCTGGGATTTGGGATCCTGAATGGCACCTCCCAGGTGAGCCGGCCCTTTGGCAGCTCCACGCTCTCTGCCCCTCAGCTGTGTTTACTCATTCCTCCTCGAAGCTATTGCTAAGGTTGTGGTCACTACCATCACTTCTGTGCAAGCTCACCTCAGTGGCTTCTGTGACTTGCAAAGCACTTGAGCTGCTGTGTAACGCCAAGGCCCTTCCCTCTCCCGCCGGCTGCCTTTCCACCGACACCCAGAACAGGGTTTTCGTGGCTGATGGGGACCTTGACAACCATGTTGGAGTCCTCACAGCAATAGGTTCAGCCACAGAGTCCTTCCCTGAACTCACTTCTCTTTTAACTCTTCATTTCATTGATTTGAAAAAAAATGATACTTTGTGAAATTCTTTATCCATAATCTTTTATAAAATCTGGCCATCCATTACTAATGGCAGGAAGTAATCAAACCAAGGTTTTCCACCATCAACTTGAGAATAATTGGTAGGAAAATTTCAAAAGAAAATACTCCCTAAAGTTGATGAACTATTCAAGAAAATATTGAATATATATTCATGGCATTCTAAAACTAGACTTGTACAAAACACTAGTACTTGTTTTAAAAAGATATATTTTTATTTTTAATATGTGATATAATTAGGTTTTTAACTTTTATTTTTTCTCTCAGTCATGTTGGGCATCTGTCACAAAATAATATGCAGAGACCTCAAGAAAGGGTTTGAAATTCTAAATCAAACAAAACTTATCTGGACCCCAGAGTCATGCTACAATGTTTCTCAGGTCCTCAGTGTAAGGTCCTTGCTTAGCATCTGGATGGCCATCTTTAGTGACAGCCACCATTTTAAGAAAAAATTCACTTTCCCGCCCTTGGGTGTTTCTAAGAAAGACTCACCACTCCCTTACACCAACCCCAAGCTTAACCACCAGCATCAGGACCTGAGCCTGCCCCATAAAAGTCCCGAACCCAAGCCTTTTTGCCTCCCCGTCTATGGAGAGATGGCCTTGTCCTCTCGCGCCATCTCCCGGTTCCTTGCTTTCCTTTCACTGGGGATTTTATTCCACGTGTGTAAGGATAAGGACAAGGCCACTTGCACTCCTCAGCTGGACCGTGATGCCTTCCAGACTGGTGTGAGCTCTGGACCAGAGCCTGGCCTATGTCAAGGCCACACCAGGGCACTGCACTGTGTCCCATTCAGGGCCAAATTAACCCCATTATTATGCCACGCTCAACCCACAGCTTCCTGGAAAATGAAGGGTCACCAGGAACACCTGGTGACCAGCTTGTGCTGGAACTGGGTTCATATGCTGGTTGAGCATGACACGCGAGGCCTACCTGGTGCAGATCTGTCAAAGTTTCCTTTCAAAGCAACAACTCTATTGGCAGAGAAGTCAATGGTCCATGTAGATACAAGGAAAACTGTGTAGAGCAGAAACGAGTTTGCTTCATTTTGAGTTAGAGGATTCAAATCCCTAATAAAATGTGCCTAAGTTTTTGCTTACAGGGGGTTTGTGGGTGGGAAACAGAAGCAACCAGGGAGTGAGTCAGGTGGGAACTAAGAAGGAGCCAGAGGAGGGGACCAGGAGGGAGAAGCAGGCCTCCCACCAGAGACTGCCTGGAAGCACCAGTTAGGAGTCCGGCTGAAGGATGGAGAGGTGTCTCCTCCTGAGAAGCTGTGTCTCCAGACAGCAGATCAGCTCTCTGGCTGCGAGGCCAGCACGCGCGACATGGCAGGGCAGGCATAGCCTCTCTCAGAGTCATGCACATGTCATTGGTAAGTAACCGAGGACACAAAAGAAAGGAGAAAAGCAATGTCACCTTCCTACAACTCCCAGGGACCAGCACTGGGGAGTGACCAGTCCCAGGCCAGGTGCGCAAGAGCGTGTGCTGCCCAGCTGGCCAGGCCCTTCTTCAGGGGTGGGCTGCTTCTGTTCAGCAGGCCCAGCCAGGGACCCTCCTCTCAGCACAGGGCAAACAGTGCTCCTGGGCATGTGCTGGGCTGCAGGGCAAAGCTGGATGCCGAGGGCAGCACTGGCACCAGAGCCCAGCAGGAGAGCTCAGGGAAGGCGGTGTCCTCGTGCGCAGGCCTCCTCACAACGTAGGTCAGGGGCGAGCAGAGCAGAGCTCAGTGCAGAGGGCTGGCCTGAGACACCCGAGAGGCCAGCCCCTGTCCTTCAGGTGCCCTTGTTGCTCAGACAGCTGGAGGATGGGGGACACACAGCCAAGTCAGGATTCATGAGGACCTTTGGCTGGTCCCACGGAACCAGGCCCTTTATTAAATAATAATCACACTTTGAAAACAGAGGCCAGGATGGTTGGATATGGCATGGGCATTTGAACCTCCAGCTGGGAAAACCCAGTGTGTTGTGAGCTGAAGCAAGTCACCGCACAGTGATTTGAAGTTGCTTCTATCTTATTTATTTTCTTGCCAGAAATACTAACATGTTAAGCTCTTCACCAATTAGAAAAGTAAGTTTTAAGGAAACATGGTTTTAGGTTACACACACACAATTCTTACTTTCTGTCTGTTTGTAAATAGAGAGCTAGGACAGCTGTCCTGTAGGCCGGCACTTCCGAAGAGTGAGCCTGGACAAGTTGCATCTTTCTTACATAACACTACATGGAAATTCAAAAGAATTAGAAATGCAAGAATACATTAGAATTACAATAAATACGTCTCCAAAAGAAACATATAAAAACTCATGGCACACGCTGTCCAACGCCTGCATGGATGTGCCTGGGCAACATGCATGATGTCATACAGAGGACACAGTGTGCCCACGTATATCTACACATGCTCTACATATAGACTGCATGTTTGGGTAGTTTAAACAACATTGCTTATGGCCCATGTAAGGAGCATAGGTATGCCATGTGAATTTTATTTATGTGCTTTTTTAAGACATTGTAACGTTGGAGACATTGTAACATTGTAAGTGTCTTCCACAGCATGACAGCCATGAAGGGCCACACAGCTCTCTCCCTGTGTCATGCATTAACCACTTCAGGGAGCATTGTCTTCTAGTATCTTATTGTTTTAACAGCATTCGAGTAGCATGCCTGTCCAACCCAGGCGCATGGCTCTCAGCATTTGATCTCAGATGTGAGCTCACAGGTTGGTCTGTGGAGCCATGGTGAAGGCCTGAGGTGCTTTTCACAAGCAGTCTGCGAGGTGGTGCGCACCACCAGGAAGCACCTTCTCCTGCTCCTCCTCCCACCCCTCCTCTTTTACCTGTACGGGACAAACCTGCATCCCACCCTAGTCATTTCTCCTTGGAAGACAAATGCTTCTTGTAGATTCCACGTGTCTCTCAAAGAATACATAGCATGGCTGCATCCTTCAGAAAACCTGAGACTTAGCACTCAGACATTCCCTCTCCTCACAGAATCTGCATCTTCCTGCCCTTTACCCCCAATACCATGTGTCCCTCCTGTCTGTGCTTTTCAGCCTAGCTGGTTCAGTGCGCAGACCATGTAGGGTCATGGACTGGTTACAGGTTTGGGGAAGGCACGTGACTCCTAGCCTACGAACATGCTCTGTGATGCATTTTTGTATATAAAAACCTCCCTGAATTCGATCTTTCCCATGAAAAATGGTAACATCGGGCAGAAATGCTGGTTGCCTGGTGTAGCCCCCATTAGGGATGCAGAGGCTTGGAAGCTAAATACTGTCCTTTTTGGACATGATTGAAGGTAGATTCTTGATGTGCGTCCTGCTCTGTCCAGCAGATTACCTGGCATCTGGACTTGGAACACTCCTGTGACAGGCTCCGTGTGGTGTGTGAGACTCTGTTCTGCCTGGGCCCTGGGAGTGCCAGGAATGTCAGGGCTGCTTCTCTCAGTGGGGAGTCCCTGGTCTTCGGCAGGTCCAGAAGCTCCAGGTGATTGTGGTGGTCATCTTGAGGCTTCAGTCTTTCTGAGGATCAACAAGGAGAACAAATCCACTTCTGTTTAAATTACCTAGAACCGGTCTTTATCTGCACAGTTAAAGGCAGGCCATGGGACGATCCTGCAGTGTCCCTGTGGCAGTCAATGAAGGAAAGCACACAGCTACCTGGTAGTCAGTTGCACGAGTAAGTGGAATTCTATATTTTTAATTTAAGTACACCTACTTTATTGACATCAGATTTCTCACCTGGGAGGTCATTCTGACATTAGCTTACTGAGAACAAGACCCCGAGTTTGACTCCCCTTTCGTCCCTCCCAGTATCCAGGGTGATGCATTTCTACGTGGCCAGTAACCTCTAATACATTCCAGCTAGGAGGAGCACAAGGTAGTAAGGACTATTTACATGGCACATTTGCATGCCAATTAAACTGAGAACCATTCGAGGTTTTGCAATTTAAAAGAAGAAATGAAGAAAACTACTTTGGTCATCTGGATTTTCTTTTCTTTTTAAACCTCAATGACCAAGTAAAATGTTCCAAGAAAATGATGTTCACACCTCGCTTTAAATCTACTCACTGGATTCCTTTCCCAGTGCTGGTACACTCCAGTGACAGCGGGTGAGGGGTGTAACCGCTGCTCGTCTGTGTGTAGGAGCTCTGCTTGGCATGCCGACACTGGGGTGCCTGGGATGCTGGAGGCTGTTCCTACAGATTCGTGCATGCCTAGAATAGGGGCCTTCGGCAGCCAGGGTGGTGACAGATATACATGCCTCGTGCAGTTCTACCGAAGACACGCCAAATCACATCCGCTAATTTTTCCTGCATCACTTCGAGAACATAGTTTGCCTGCCTATGTGTGGTTTTTGAAATCTGGTGGAAAACAAGCCAATTCCTATTTGTTCCTGACAGTTTGGAAAGAATTATTTATTGCTTTTATGGGAATGTGCCTCTTCCCTCCCCTCATGCTGAACCTTAGCATTGTGCTCCCAGAATGATAATAATCTATTTCTTTCCTCACACTGCTGGGCCCGGGGTGACCCCGTCTGACCCAATTGAAATTGATTTTGTTGTTGAACTCCTCGCTAGTGCAAATTAATCTTAGATCCATACAAGATCAGGGAAGCAAGACAGAGAGTACAAAGACCTCAAGTGCTGAGGGAAAAATTAGTTCTGCAGAAGGTATTTTAAGTTTGGCAAGATAAATGGTCACAATGACTGGCTTTGATAGAACGTCTGCAGGAAGGGGAGGGCCTGACAGGGCCTCTGGAGAAAGGCTGTAATTTAATAGCCTAATTTCCTGCCCAGTCCTGCAAAAGTATCTGCCTGCTCCTGACAGCTGATGGAAATCACCAAGGGCTTGATTTGGTCCCCAGTGTGGGACAAGTTGAGACCCCTTTCCCTCTGACTGGGGCAACAGTGCTTTGGCACACAGAGGTGGGTCCTGTCTGCTCCTCATGGAACAGAAGCCATTCATTTTGTGAAATTCGTCCCGTGCCCACGCGGGCCCCGGCCTGTTGGCCCTGTGACACTCACGAGCTCCCCTTAGTGAGTGCAGGGAAGCAGCTTCAAAACTCACGGCTCCCCAGTAACTGGGACTGGGACTGGAGGCACCCTGCAGTGGGAGGGTTCCACTCCAGCCCACCTCGCTCATCTGGTTCCCTCTTCCTCACCACACTGACCCACATTCTGATTCTCATGAAAAGACAAGGCTGATTAGCTCCCTGCCACTTTGGCCTCCTTTCCACTCCTCGAGTGGCCTCCCTTTCAGCAGTGCCAGCTTTGACAGGCCTCGGAGACTTGGACCTCGGGTCCTGCTGGGCTTGGGTTATAGGCACTCCTCATGCCCGGGCACCAGGCTGACTTCCAGGGGGGAGCAGGTACAGGCCCAGGTCCCCCGCTCCTGCCACCGAACTGTGCTGAGGGCCAGGTCCCGAGCCAGGGGCCGGGCGACAGGCAGCAGGATCCATTGCTCTAGATCTGCCCGGGTCTCAGACTGCATCTTCATGCCCAAGCCATTGACCCTCTTCACAGCAATTTTTACAAGAGCAACCCTAATGCCAAGTTATGATTTAAGGTCGATAATGCTGAGATTTTTAAAGAGGTGTTTTTAGTGTTGTTGTTTTTTTATGTTTAACTGTGAAATATCAGTGTTTTAACATTGCTTATCTTAAAATTAATGAATTTGACTGAAAATGAATAAGATATTATTTTTTAAAATGTGTAATTTCATCTTACCAATGATAAGAACTTTCATTTGCTAAATTTCATGATTGATATATGTGTATACACACATTGAATATGTGTATATATGTAATATGTAATTAGTGGATAGTAATGGACTATCCACTCTTTTCTTGAAACAATAAATTTTAATTTCTATGCTTCTGTATGGATTCTGCAAGAACATTTTGGATGTATGTGTCATAGTCCAAATTGTATTATTATTGTATTGTATTATTGTATTATTATTGTATTGTATTGTGATATCACATCCCTTAGATAATATTCATATTTATATGAAATCATTAGCTTTGAAAATTTTCTGTTACTACAATTTCTAACATAAAAACATAAAGTATGATTCTATTTGTTGTCATGCTCTCTTGAAAAATGTTAGGTCAATTGTTAGGAGTGAGCAGAAAAGGTCCCCATTCGTGTTCCTGTGTGTGACTGCACTCAGCCAAGCTGCACCACTCTCGTGGCTCTTAAGACATGAGGCCGGGTGGGCTGAGATGTGGCTCAGTGGTGTAGTGCCGGGCTGCCATAGGGAAGGCCCGAGTCAAGCCCCAGCAAGACACAAAACACAGGCTTTGTGAAGCCTTCGTACTACATGTGAAGACTCCACAGAGTATTTGGGACAGTTATTGCTTTATTCAGTTTTCCACTGGTTAAGCAAATAATGTAGATGGGAAAGCTCACTGTGGTCAGGGAGGATCTATGATGAAACCTACAGCATGGGGCAGGACAGCTCTCCACAGCAGTTATGCAAAGAAGCAGTGTCACTGCTTGTGAAACCAAAACGACTCAGTCATTCCTGAATGGGTTGAACATTATGTTTACCCTGAAGTACTTTGAAAGAATAACATATCTATATATCTATATCTATGTATATGTATAAATTTTTGTTGTTGTTACCAGGGATTAAACCCCGGGGTGCTTAACCACATTGCCACATCCCTAGCCCTTTTTATTTTTTTTTATTTTGAGACAGGGTCTTGCTAAGTTGCTTAGGGCCTTCCTATGATTGTGAGGCTGACTTTGAGTTGAGATCCTCCTGCCTCAGCCTATTTGAGCTGCTGAGATTACAAGCATGCGCCACCATGCCTCACTAATATATATGGATTTTAAAAACATATTACAATGTGGAGAAAATGGCTACAGAGTGAAAGAGAGGCTGCAATACAGCCACCTCAAGAGATCTTTTGTAGATCTCTGGGGTTCCTTGGTGGAGGCCTCTGGGCCTTAGGAAGCTCCTTCTCCCTGAGAGGTGGCCTATGGCATGGACAAGCATATTTGAGGGCAGTGTTGTCCTGAGCAGTCTCAAATCCAGGTTGGCTGCAGTGGCCAACCTTTGGCCGGGTCTGCTATTTTTCTAAGAAGGATCTATAAATTGAATCTGCATTTTCTTGCACAGAGAGTGTACCAATAATTCTACTATATAGAGGTGCTCTCGAGGAATTCCCACGGTGCCCTGCTGGTGAGTTAACAGTTGTGCCCCGCACTTGAGGCACCATGGAGTCCGAGTGAGGGATGAACACTGAACTGTTTGATTTGTGGGTCTGCACAGCAGTTCCTGTCTCTTAACAGAAAAGAAGCCAGCATGAAAATAGCGCCCTCTGCCTTCGGCTAATGGGATGAGGCTCTCCACCCACTCAGGAAGGACAGGGTACGCCCCAGCCGCTGACCTCACAAATCCAGAACACCCAGAGAAAAGCCCAGAAGGGGTGATGGGTGGTTCTCTGGTTACTAACTGGTGCGAAGTGTTAGGATCAATCATGTGCAGTGTTTGCTGATTTAACCAGGAAGGCAGGTTGTGTTCACTTAGTCAAGGATGAAACTTCAGGGGCAATCGATACTGTAATTATAAAACCTAAAGAAACAACGAGGAAGGGAAGTCATAATTTATGGCACATCATGTCTTTCTGGTTTCTCTGGAACATTTCCCAAAACAATTACAGCTCATTTTTGTGCATTGTGCTTCACTCTGCAGATTTAGCATATAAATCAGATGATTATCTAATTGGATTTTGATTCATTCAAAAATTGTTAAATTTCCAATTTCTTCCTCTCACTGTGTATTTAGGAGTTATGATATATGAGACAAATAATTCAAACTATAATTAGGGCTCAAAAATAAAGCATATGTTACATTTAACCTTGAGTATGTGGGGGTTTAAGTGTTTAGTCAAGTTCTGTTTAACCTTGATATTAAGACTGAATGAGTAAAGCATCTGCTAATGAGGAAAAAGAGAAGAGATTCTAATTATGTACAAGATTCACAGCGCTGAGTTCACAGACTTAAAAATGTATCCATATAGTATTTGTAATATTGCAAACCAATATTGTGTCTTTTAAACGTTCCATGCAGCTTTGACAGGAGAAGCAAGGTGGGTCCCTACAGGATGTGGCTTCATCCCGCTTTGGTCCCCGCTGTGGGGTAGTGTGTGCCTCCTCTCCCTGCACATGGGTAACAGCAGGCCAACCCCCGGGAAGGCTGTGGACATGCCATGAGACACTTCATGCAAAATGCTCGCCACCGTCCCCTGGTACTCAGTCGGGACTCGGCAAACCTGAGTGACCGGCACCATCACCACTGGCTGCCAGTGATGCACGGGAGGGCGTAGGAAGTCCCAGGCCTATGCCACAACCTGAAGATCTCACTGAGCTCCAGCGTGAGGCCGCCTGCTTCCTGCCCTTGAAACACTCATTTCCCACTGGCTCCCCTGGGCCTGTCCCCAAGCCGTTTCCAGTTGAAGGAAACGTGGGAAGAACCCTCTCATTTGGATTTTGAGTCAGGCAGCATACGGGCCTAATGCCCTGGAAGTAAAGGCAGAGGTGAGGTCTGAAGGTGGAACACGCGAGGGGGGCAGAGGGCCAGTCCAGGAAGACGGGCAGCAGCACAGATGCACAGTGGGCAATGCCAGGTACGCAGGGACGCAGTGGCATGTCCTTGTCCTCTGTGGGCAGTCGGACCTCTTGTCACCACGTTTCCTGTGGCCGATCCTACTGTGGGAGCTTTAGACACTGGACCCAGCAGGAGAGGCATCTCCTGCTCACAGGGTGGGATCTCGGAGCCTGGCCTTGCACCTGCTCGGCTGTACCCAGGGAAGAAACGCACTGAGAGGGCAGCAGAGGAAACCCAGACCAGGGACGGGCGATGAGAGACGTGGAGGAGACTGGGTGGAACAAGCCAGGGCTCCCAAACAAGTCCCCAGGCCTGCAGGTCTGGGGGGCTCAATCCAGCCTCCGGGGCTTCTGGACCATCTCCGCCTCTTTCTCTCTCCTTCCTCTCTGTCTCTCTGTCTCCTTTGCTGTGCCTTGCTTTCTCCCTTGCCCTCCCACAGTAGATGCTGCCTGTTTTCACCCTGCTACAAGCGACGGATATGTCCCATTGAGTCCTTCCTCATAGTCACCCTCTCCTTGGGATTGGCCAGTTAGCTCCCATATCTGAACTTCTGTTCTGCTCTAAGCCACGGTGCTCAGAGAGATGCACAGTGCTCATGGCCCCTCGGACCATTTCTTCCCAGACCACTGGATTCATGGTCTTCAGCCATGTCCTTTGCCCCTTAAGGAGTTTTATTCCAAATGAAATCATACCTGGAATTGCCAGACTTAAGGCAAACAGCTGCCCTTGCAGGTGTGAAGGACGGTCTCCCTGTGACCACCATTGGCTTATTGGGAGGAAGGGAGTGCCTCTGTCCAGCTTGCCCAGGAGAGTTCTGGATTGTGCCTGCTGTCCTGCGGGTATTGGTGGTAGCAGCCCCTTCACTGCAGGAGAGTCAAGTCTGGGCCCCCAGTGCGGCCAGCTGACCTCCAGGGATGTGCCCACAGCCGCCTGCAGTTCGGGGCAGTGCAGACGGGGCCCAGATTTACTGGGTGTCCTCTTGGTTACAAGGTTCCCCCAATCTTCCCTCTTATCTAAGAATGAAGGAAGGAGAGTTCCTCAGTCCCTGGGGCAGGGTAATGATCTCCTGGGCTCAGAGAAAATAGCAGAGCAAGTGCGAAGAGCAGACCGCCGGGCGGTGGGTGAGTGCTGCTGCAGCGCTGAGTCATGAACAGGCTGACCTCAAGGGCACCACGGGCACCGTCCCCAACACCAACACCCGTGTCTACACAGGGTTATTTTTAGAAGCTATTGAGCCAGGCAGGTTGCAGGAGGCCAAGGTGTTTCAAACAGAAGAAGTCCGTTCTTTGTCAAATGGCTTCCTGCTCTTATCTGGGAACCCCTCGGGATCAGCGTAACCAGGAGCACAAAGTTCCCAAATGAAGGCTTCATCCGGGCTTCGTCACGGGTCCAACGCAGGGTGTGTGAATTGCCCACAGCCGTGAGCCCTGGGCTACATTTCACACTCCTTTATTTCACTCCTGTCCAGGCCTCTCTGGGCAGGGCAGGTGTTCCGGACAGCACAAGGGCCAGCTGGCCAGTCCTGAAGGTGGAGCTCCTTACCCTCAGGGCATGTTTTAAAGCCGGCACTGAAGCCACGTTGCTCACATCCAGGCCCTCCACCCCGTTAAACCAAGGTCTGACTACCACTAACGGGTTTTATGTTCAGCATCGAGTTCTAAATCATCTTCACACGTTGGGGGAAGAGGGCAAAGGACCCGCATTGAGGGGTGCAGTCAGAACCCCTTAAATTGTTACTCTTTCTGTCCTCCAGACCCTCCGTGGCCACCTTCCTGCTCCCCACCAGGTGATTCTTCACTCAGACGGGATGTCTGTGTCCTGGGCAGACAATGGCATCTGCAGCCCGTCACCCAGGACCTGCCTCGGCCTCCAGCTGACCCCCTTGCCTCTTGCTGCAGGAAAAAGGTTCCCTGGGACCCGATCCGCCGTGGTTAATGTAGTGCCATTTGTTCCCACAAGCCCTCCGGATGCTTCTGCACCATGAGACCTCCTGCTCTCCGTGTGCCCGCCTCTCCCAGTCTCGGATTCTCATCTGTAACTGCTCACCTTTGTGTCTACGGCACGTAGCTTATGAGTTGTATATAACTTTAGAGTCAGGGTGCGCCTTTGCTATGTGACTCCAGATTTATCCCTTCTTTAACTGCCTGCCCTCCAGCACCATGAGGGTCCATCCTTCTGCAGGTCAGTTCAGCGTTCAAGGTAAAAGGAAAGGAGCAGAGAGCAATCGGCCTTCTCGTTGACCCTCAAGGCGAACGGTGTTTTATTGTTTTATTACTGCCCAGCGCTCCCGGGATCCTCTAGGATGGAAGAGCACGCTGAAGAATTTAAGCAGCACCTAGGATACAGAAAAACTGCCAAACCAAGCCAAGCCGTGAGTACGTTATACCTATTTCTCATTTTAATGAGCTCCTCAGGGCAAAGGCAGTTAGAAGTTAATAAATTAGTAAATAAAAAATAAATAAATAAATAAGTAAAATCCCTACTTACAGGAGGCAAAACCTGAGATGCATCCTCAGGATAGATTGGATCCATTAATCGGCCTCTGAACAAATATAGGGCAAATCACCAGCAAGCCCACGTTTCAAGGGAATAGAGCAGAACTTGTTCAGTGCATCCCTGAGCACTCCTAGAAAACAAGCGGGTGAGAAACCAAGGCGTTTCCTTGCCGGCCCGTTTCCAGAGTGAAAGAAAGGCAGGTCTTGCATAGCTGGCTCCCACGCAGACAGCTGATCCTGGGGCTGGGCGGGCGGCCACACGTCAGTGAGCTCGGACTAGCTGACCATGTGCGTGTGTTTCATATTTCACATCCACAGCTGGCAGGGAGTTTCTCGGATTCTTTCCCTGGGGCATTAGAACTGCTCATCAGAAGATGCTTCTCCATGACAACACTCATGTCTGAATTCTCCTGATTTCCACGTTTTCTTAGCATACGGGGGAGAAAACGTAAATGAGATCCTTCAACGGTAGGTACGGGCTCTTTCCTAGCCATGCTGTGGAGCTTAAGTTTTCCCTGGGCTAACTTGACTTGTTTCATAGTTTTCACATATTTGTCTCTAGGAAATAAATCAGCTCCCTCACTAAAAAGACATTTTTGTCTTAATCATGTGGAAATTAGAGATAGATCTGTTGACAAGGGATGTGAAGCAGAATCGGAACTTCATGGTTCACTGATCATTGAAGGCGTTTGGAGTTAGCACATAGGTCCAGAGCCATTACAACCGTGGAACTGCGTGGGGGACACAGTTGCTCTTCTGTGCCTCTGTGGTGCCCTGTGCAGGACAGAGGAGATGGCCAGTACAACACAACACTGCTGGTCAGGGAGCCCGGCAAGAGCAATGTGGTACCCTCCTCTCAGGAATCCTTGATCCCCTAAGGAATTCTAAGGAGTCAGAGAGGAGGAATGATGTCCACACAGCAGGAAGAGTTCTTTTTGAAGGTAAGGTCCCTCCTTGGCCCATGCAAACAAACCTTCATCCCATTCCCTGAGCACAACAAGAAAACAACAAAAATAGCTTTTCTCCTACCAAACCCCTTGGGATCAGGCTGGGAGCCTGCCCTGCTCCTCAGGAAGGTGGCGAGTGAGTCGTGGTGGATTTCTCCCCACTTTCTCAATGGGTGTGTGGCCAGTCCTGGTGAGGAGTGCCCTGTCCTCTGAGGGCAACCACAAGACCCACAAAGCTCTGGTTTTTAAGGTATGGAATTCCATAAATGAGATATTGCCACCAAGCCTAGACCCCCCCAAAGGAAACACACTGACATGTTTTAATGAAGTTATCAAACTTCAACTCTGTGCCATCAAAGTCATACAAATCATTCAATAGCACCTTTGTACAAAATGGTCAGTAAGTGCAATGCATTTCCTGCAATCAGTCATGACAGCACTCAGCTGCAGTGGCCTGCAAATCGTCTTATTTTACATTTCCCTAATATCTTACATTACATGCCAGTCAATATTTAACCAACTTTTTCATGCCTGCTGCTCAAACTTTCTTGAATCAAATGCTGAGCACATGCTTCAAGGCAGAGCATACTGAATATCCTGCTACCCTACCCCACCAACCCCGCACACTGGAAGACAGTGGCACAGCAGAGACCTGTCGGGAACCCACAGGCCCACTGTTGGAATGTGATACAATATTCACCAACGCAATACTATCATCAAAAATATGCTTTTCTCGTCTTGGCATTATGTCTTTTTTTCTTGCACAGTGAAGTGTTTCTGAACTACATTTCCAAATTAATGCCTTTCATCAAATCGGCAAAGATTAATATAGATTTTTAGGCATTTTTTCATACTAAGGGCATTAAACATTCCTGTGCACAGCCTGGGGCACAGATTGTTGACCTGGTGTGGCCTGCTGAGTCCTTCCACCTGCAGAATCATCTCCACTCACCATCTCTGCCCAGTTGGCAGCAGTCATAGACATCTCCTAAGGGCCTCTGGGTAATGACCTTGTTCCAAGGAAGCCCCTGGGAGACTCACAGAGTTACACGTAGAAATATGTTTCATGCAGCAATGAAATAAAACTAGGTAAAATTCCAGGTGGGGGTCCACTCTGATTTGTCTATCTCGTGTTTTTCAAAGCTTCCTGTGCTGGACGCTTGGTCCCAAATATGATGATGTTGAGTAGTAGTGGACCTTTGAGGCAGGGGCTAGAGGAAGGCGGTAGACCACGGAGGCCCCACCCTCAGAAGGGACTGAGGTAGTTTTCACAGGAACAAGCAGTTCTCAGGGGAGCCAGCTGCCGTGAGCCAGGGCACCTCGCCTGCTGGGCCCCTTGTGCACAGAGCTCTCCCCTTTCTGCTGCTCCATGTTGCCACAGAGAGGCCCTCACCACACTCCAGGGCTTTCTGGCTTTCCCTGCCTCTTTTCCTTGTATCTTATAAAATGTACCAAGACAGAGATGAACTAAGAACCCCTGAAACAGAACACCAGCCCACCGAGGGGGCGCATCCCACCAACGCCCTCTGAGTGGAAACAAGCCTGTTGCAAAAGAGTATTTACCTTGTTCTTTAAATTAAAAGATGCGACCAGACACTGCATAATACCATGAACAGAGCCGCTTTGTCACCTGATGGAGAAGTTACATTTCCTTTGAGTTGTTTCCATACTTTTTCTGTTTTTCATTGAAAATTTGCTACTTTTAAACTTAGAAAAACAATTATCTTATAATATGAGTGAAGATATGTCCCCAAAATTTTATTCTTCAGGGGGTATTATAAAATATCATGATAACAAAAGAATATGATTAAGAGTTTTTCTTTTTTGTATTCCAACATCATTATATATTATTTTAATGTAATTCTTTTCTGCTGTTTATTTTTAAAGAGATACAACTTTTGCTTTATGAGAACATCTGCTAAAGAGAGCTTTGAACATGATACACTATCAGTTAATTGTATTTAATAATATATTTACAGTTGCCATCAAAAAAATTTGTATTTTATTCATTTTAACATCAAAAATAGTTTTCCTCATAAGAGATGCCAGAGTTAGAATTTTCCATGATTTTGGTTTGTATGTGGCTTTGGAATCACAACTAAACATCATGAGTCTCATGACTGTGATGGTACATTGCAGCACATAACTTTCTAACCACATCAACAAAGGACCTAAGGAACTTTTTAAAGATTATGCTTCTATCTTAGGTCATATAGGACTCACCCACAGGCAGTGCTTGATTTCCTATCGCCAACTGTCCCTCCAGCGAGTCAGCCTGAGAACCCAGTACCAGTGCCTGCTTCCTCAGGCCACAGTCAGTGCCCACTGTTGCAAGAGAGCATAGGAACTCCCCGTGGCTGCCATCACAAGCACCCCAAACTGGGTTGCTTTAAATAACCTGAATCTGTTCTCTGCCGGTTCTGAAGGACAGAGTCCAAAATAAAGTTGGGGTGGGGGCTGTGCTCCTGCTGAGATTGAGCACAACCCCTTGCTTCACCACGGCTCTCAGTGGTGGTCTCGCTCAGAGGCATCCTCGATTTGCAGCCACGTCCTATCTCTGCCTCAGTGTGTGCCTCATGTGCTGTCCTGACTCTCTCCATCTTCACGGGACACGACCTCTCCTTAGAAAGACACTGCCTATTGCATGTAAGCTCAGCAGAAATGTTTTGCCATAAAGAGATTGAAAGACCCTCCGACTCCCTGTCCAAGGAAAAGCACACGAGACATTGGCTGCAATGGCAAGAGGCGATTTATTGATACACAGGCGCCTGCGGGTGCTCAGCAAGACCTCAGCCGGGGCTTCGGCGAACTGGCACACCGGGCTTTGGGGCACAGATCTTTTATAGGGTAAAGGAGCAGGTTTCGCGCGCACGGTAAGCAACAGGTTTCTTACTGGTCTTTTTGAACCTAGCATATAGGTTACCTAAAAGGCAAGGTTGTTTTTCACTGTATGTTCCTGGAAACCACATGAAAACCACTTGTTTTTCACTGTATGTTTCCGTTTGCTCAACCGTGCAGGTTCTTTCCCAACCATCCTGTTCTTTTCTAATCGGTTACACTTAACTGATTATCTGAAAAACACATCTGACGCCTGTGCAGGTGCAAAAGCAAGCCCTGATGATTTTGTAACTGGGCCTAAAGTTATTGGGCTGGGGTCTCTCAAGATGATACCTGCAAAGAACCTGTCTCCAGTTAGGTCACACGGGACACACCAGGGCTTAGGACACCAGTACATTGGGATGGGGGACGCATCTGCACTCACAGCAGGTAGATTTTCTGGGAGGTAGAATCGAAGGTGAGTTTACTTGAAAGTGCTCTTGGGATCGACCGTGTTGGTGGGAGGGGAAAGTGCAGGGTTGCCGAGGGCAAATCTGGACTGTAGGTGTTCATCCTGAGAACAGATGCAGCTGCCTGTCCCGGAGCTCTGAACCTGGGAAGAGAGCCTTAGAATTGTCCCAGATTGGGGTGAAGAGGATTTGGAGTTTGCTAAGAGCCATAGCCAAGTAGTAATGATGCATGGCATTTTTGGTTGAAAGATGACTCCAGCAAGCCATTGAGATGATATGATTATGTTAAGATCTGCATTCAAATGGATATTAGACCCCTGCTGTTGACCTCAGCCTGCTCAGAACTCCTGGAGAGTTCCCATTGGTTGGGGAAGTGTGGTAGGAGGGAATTCCGGAGGACGGATTTCCTGTTGGTGTCCGGGAGAACACCCCGTGTGTGGGTCGGCATATTTCCCTGGAGCTTACAGGGCATTGGCGGGAGTTTCAAAAATAAAATTTGTTCCTGTTTGAGTGGCTCGTGATTTTTGTGCCCAGCCAGACTGCGGCAGGAGTTCAGTGACTGGCCAAGACCAGGGACATAATTTCTGTCCCCCAGGCAGCTCTCTGTGCCTGCAGTGGAGCAGCAGGGACCCGTCCTCTCTTCCCCTCACCCACGTTCTCACTTCCTGTCTCTTGACTCCCGTCCCATGGCTGCTGTGCTTCTCCAGTGGCCTGCTAGCCCACCTCCTTCACTATCTCCTTTGCCTTTGCTTCCAGCTGTGTTAGAGCAAGGAAGGAAAAAAATAAAGAATGCCAACAAGGCCCGAAAGAAAGAGAGAAAGCCCCTGGACTGTCCCGAGGGCAGATTCAGTGGCAGACGCTCCGTTCCAGGCCACTGCCTCTGGCTGTTGGCTCCCTCAGGGGCTTTAGACGGGAGGTCTGCGTCTCATGAACACTGAACTCGCTGGATTTCTCTTGCTGTCCTTTTTAAGTTCCAATTTTTCCTGGCGACGTCTGGAGCAGCAGATTTGGAGTCTTCTTCCTCAGAGGTGTAGTCTAACTTTTTATATTTTTTTCCTTTTATTTCAGATGACTAAAATACTTCCAGGTACAGAAAATACCTAAAGTACATTTCAGCCCTGCACAAACCCAGCACTGGAGCTCACACCTGGCTGGACTTGACCAGCTTACTGAGAGGCACCACCGCGGTTCAGAAGGTCTAAAGCTGACGCCAAGCTCTGCCCTGCTTACGCCCTGGCATGGCCCCTGAAGTGCCCTGCCTCGGCCCGACAGCCCCCATCTCACACCATTTGTTACTAATCTGCTGAAAACTTGGGGTCCTCACTGACCCTCTGCCCTCCACTTCCACACACCCTGTGGGCCTTGCTGCTGCTGAGTCTCAGGAGCCCTGGGTTCCTCTCCTGGTCAGCGCCACTGGCCTAACTCAAAGCTCCATCTTCCCCACCACAGCAGGAGCTCCTCGTGGTCCTTCAGGTGCCACAGCAGGAGATCCTCCTGGTCCTTCAGGTGCCACAGCAGGAGATCCTCCTGGTCCTTCAGGTGCCGCAGCAGGAGATCCTCGTGGCCCTTCAGGTGCCACAGCAGGAGATCCTCTTGGTCCTTCAGGTGCCACTCCCGGGTGCTCACACAGAGTGGACCATATCGCCCTCTGCCCAACAAAATTCAGTTTCCCTCCAGGGCATCTTTCTCACCGAAGCCCCCTCCTCGCGAGCCAGCGACCCAGGCCCTGGAACCCCTGGCGCCCCTGTTCTCAGCCTCCCAAGGAACCCTGAATGTTCCACCCTTCAGGTCTTCAGAAATGGTCTCAGTTTCTGTCGGGAGGACGCCGCACAGTGCCTGGAGTCTGGAATGCTCCCTGCTCTGTTCTCCTGGCCACCTCCTTTTATCCCTTCAGGTCTCCTTTTAACAGCTACTGTCACCAGCTCTTTCCACCCGCTCAGCTCTACATGCCTGTCCTCCTCTGTCACGGAACGAGGCTTTCTTCCTCAGAGTCCCAAGCACACACACTCACTGTTGCAAGAGTCTCTGTTAAACTGTCTCAGCAGAATTCTCAGGAATTACACAGGCTGTGCCTCTGTCGCATGTTGAACAAGGGCCTGGCACACGGTAACCACTTGACACAGATTCGTCTCTGCTTCAGGGATCACTCAGGGCGTGCCGGGCCTCGCCTGGCCCCCTTGACAGGGAAGAAATGGACATTCAGCCCAAGGAGCATCCACGTCGCCTCTGTGGGTCTTCAGGCCCAGAGAGCGCCAGGTTCCCACAGATGAAGAAAGCCCGCCAGGCACGGAGCAGCAGAACCCGTCAGATGCTGTGCAGGCGCTGGTGTCTTAGGAACAGATGGCTCTGGGGGCCTTTGGAGAGCCCCAGCCCTGGAAGTGGGGTCTCCCATAGTTCTTGTCCTCACACAGAGCTGAGCCCCTGCAGCGGAGCAGCCTGAACTCGCTGGCCCACACCCTGCACTCAACAGCACGGCTTCCCGCATGCTGGAGTCTTGGGCATCAGCAGGTGCGGTCACCTTCCAGCTCGACTCCTTCCACTGTCTGCATTTGTGGCTGAGCCTGATCAACCTCAGGGTGGGGGAGAGGGCTGGTGTGGTCTCCAGGAAACAGCTGGGAGTCGGAAACACTCTGCTGGAGGTCTACCTGTGCCGGGGTTTCTTTACCAACAGTGCACATCAGGAGAGGCTGCTGCGTGTCAAAGCTTCTGGAAAAGCTCTCTGCCCACTGACCCTTGGCAGAAACTTCCCTGCTTAATATCAAGAATTGGAATGAGATTAAGGATATTCCTTTGTCCATCGTTCTGTCTTTAACACATTGCAAGGCCAAAGACTGTGTCTCTAAAATATTCCCCGTAAAAATAATGCAGTGCGCCAGGACCTGTCCTCTGAAAAGATTGCATTTTCCTGGCTCCACAATGTCCTTGATAAACTGCTCAGGGTGGTGCGAGCACGTGGTCTCCAAGGCAGGCTGCTGTTAGCACTCAGCTGGCCATAAATTAAGTGCAACATGCCAAGTGGGTCTCCTGTTAAAAGAATCTCAGGAATAACCAGTCTTTACCACGAATCTGGAAAGAAAAGTTGCATAAATATCATTTATGAGCTCCTAAACTGAGGAAGGCATATAGAAAATCAGGAGAAAAAATGAGGAAATGCTGCAACCGTATCCTTGTAAGAAGAAAGCATGCACTTTTCCCCAATTGTCTCCAAAATTATGCAACCAAAGCAAAGGAGCTGTCAAATCCCTTTCTAATTAAATTCATACATTTGTTCCTCTTCAAAAATGGCCACACACTCCATCTGCTCGTGCAAAATGCCTGGTTTTCTCAGCCAGTATTCTCCTGCTAGGCTGTTCACACGGAGTCGAGGGGCACGGGGGCCTGAACCCTTCCAACAGCTCCCTGAAGAGAACTGAAAGAATGTTCCGTTTGCATTTGAGTTATTTATTTTCACTTTTATGATAAAAAGATCTAATACTGCATGAAAGTTAAATCATCAGAGGGTTCAAATTGCAGGCACAGGCCTGACAGGCTGAGGAACATTTTTAGTGGTATGATAATTTGGTTGAAATGCAGTGATTCTTTTTAACAGCTCATATTAAATCAGAAGAGTCGTTAACTACAGCTACTCAAAAAAAAAAAAAAATCTCAGACATTTCATGTGCATTCGCCCAGCGTGTGTGATGATCCACGGGCCGGTTGTCCTTGTTCCCTGGTACTCACACAAAACCCCTTGGTCACGCCTGCAGCCTAAGGAGGTGGGAGCCTCATGGTACCTCCTTCACCCTGCCCTGCTGCCTCCAGAAATTCTCCGGGAACTCTGATTTCTATCTGAGTTCAAGTGAAAATCTCTTGTGTGGGTCCCAAGACTCTTGTTCTACAAAAATTATGTCATTTTCTCTCTCAGATTCATCTCTTTCCTCATTCACTCCACAAATACTGTGCTATTTTTATCCTCCCAATCCTTCTGTGAGAATCTGATTCTCTCCTTCTCTCTGGCTTCCTAACCCCTTCCTCCCTTCCGTCCTTTATCTAGTAATGGATACAATCTCATCGTCTGTGATTACATAAACGGGCAAGTGGGGCTGTGATAACCCTGTGACAAGACCACGTCCCATCAGCTCAAGTTTAATCATTATCCTCATTATTGTTGCTATTTTTGTCAGTCATCAAAGCCAGAGTAAGTGCCTAATAATCTGGAAGGTTATTCTTGTTCTCAACAAATGCCATGGCAGGGGGTTTCAGGCAGGTTTTCTGAGAGTGAATCAGGTCACATGGAGCAACTCCACCTGCTCGCGGGCAGCGCCACCTCTCCTCGGCAGGCTGCGTGGCACAGACCACCTAAGTTACTGCCGTCCTCCTCCTCCCCCCTCTAATACCCTAGCTGTTCCCCTCGGAGTATGGAAAATGAGTCTCATCCTTGCCGTTCTGAGTGCTGACAGTACATTTCACTCAGTAGGTTTTTTGGAGAAGGCAAACAGCTGTCCCTGGTCATCATCACTAAAGTCGTCCACTCAGCAGAGTGCCAGCCCTGCGTCTTCCCTCCCCCTCGGATCCTGGCTGCTCCAGCGTCTCCTGTCCGTCTTCTCACACTTGGTGTAGGATGCCAAGCTGGTCAGTCATTTAGAGCGGGCGCCTGGTCTTCCCTTCTTCTGACTACTGCTGAAGTGGACTCTCTGGTTTCATTTGGTGTGTCCTCTTCTGCCAGCAAGATTCCCTCCTTCCTCTGGTGACCCCAAGGCTGCCCACACCACCAGACATGCTGGACCAGAATCCCCACATTCCCCAGACAAAGGGACTTGAGTCGTGTCTGCCTTCTGGAGACCGCAGAGTCTGCTCCGTGCTGTGCTGAGAACTCCAACAGCCTCGCACCCCTCTCTCTCCTCAGCCCAGGTGAGTGGCAGAACCCACGCCTGAGCAGGGAGATGCTCAAAGAGGTGGAATCCAGGCAGCTGGGTCCCTGAACAGTGGACACCATCCCCTAAGATCCCCTCCAGTGCGCCAGCCTTGTCCTCCTTTGCTCTCTGTTCCCTGGAAAGAGGAGGGAGATGTTCACCCACATGGACAGAACAAAGCAGCAGACCCCAGGAGGGGCAGTGGCTTCTGGGTGTCATTTAGTCTCTCAAATTATGTGAAATGCAGGAGCAGCAGCAAGTCGACCCAAGGGCAGGGGGAGTCCAAGTTTCCAGGGCCTTCTGCTGCATACAAATTCAGCAAAACTGGCAGCTCAAGAGAGGGCCAGGTGGACATTTTCTAGAAAGATGTAAACTTCTTGGTCAAAGTCCTTTGCAGGTAAAAGGAAGCACTTAGTGTCGGATGCCAAGATCATTGTACCTGTGCTGATGTCAGGCAATAGTCCTTGAATAACCAAGCTTTGATTTAGAAAAGTAGGACGCTACTGAGGAAGAGCTCAGCAGGATAGAGGTGGAGTCCGGGATAATGTCTGTGAAATGTCTCTCACAGGGTAGTTCATCAGCCACCAGGCGTTTGTAGACCTTCTTGTTGGAATCTTCACCATCACCCCAGCTTTGGAAGGTGTTAATTCCACATGGAGGAGAATCTGTAGCTGAGAAGTTTGGAAGCTCACCAGGTTCTTGCGTGTGAATTGCCAAGCCAGGACTCCAGCCAGGCTGCCTGACCCTGGCCCCCTCTCCTGCCTCACTCACCCCATAGCTGAAACACCCACTGGAGTCATTTAAGGACCAGCACACTTTCTTCTATTGATTCAGATTGTTCTGTAAATTTTCAAGAGGTGCTTACTTATTTCCTGAAAAGATTTTATCTTCTGTCCACCTAAAGCAGAAACATGGTCCCCCTCTTCAAATCCCCAGCAGCCCAGCAGGTGAGGGCCACTGACCATTCCCTTGCCCCACATCCCTGAAAGGTCTCAGTCAGGCTGATTTAGACTGTTGCACTATCCAGTGGCTTAAAGCTTAATCCTTTGATCCACTTGCCTCCTGCCATGTGGTGGGGTCTCTGCCCTGCCCTATCCCCCAAGAACCCAGGGTGTCCTTAGTCACCATCTCAGGGTGGCCCAAGATGTCATTGGCAAGCACTGTTGTTGTTACAGCCTGTAACCAACATGCACCCTCCTCACACCCTGTCTGCTGCCTGGAAGCAGCTGTGGGCTCCTAACTATAAGAGAGCAGCACGTATGTTCAGTCATGGGCCAGAGAGAGTAGAGAACCTGACCCTGGGTGCCCTGCAATCCCTCCACGCCCCCTTGTTACTCATTCACAGCACCTGACTCCCCATGACAGCCCAGTCTTAGGGACCTGGAACCTCTGAGGACTTCTTTTGTTGAAGTCCTCATTCCTTACTGTCCACCGCACCCCTCCTTGACCACACGGTCAGAGAAATGTGATATCTCGCAGAGGTCATCTTTTCACCCAGTATATCTGCTGTACTAAAGAGGAATTCAGCTTATTTGAATTATAGCCTCTGATATTAGGATGAAGACCTAATTGAAGTTCAAGAGACAGGAAATAGAAATTCTCTAGGTCTTATGTGTGACAAACCCACCATTTAATGAGAGATTCCAATGTTGCTGGAGGGGTGTAAACTTGATGATCCCCACAAAGTCTCAGAAGGAGAGGTGTATGCTTCCTATTTTTAACTGAAGCAACTGACGCCTTAGGAGTTTACTTATGGTCATGGTCAGTAATGGGAGTCAGGAGTAGGACCCGTTCTGCCTGTTAACAAAACACTCACCCCAACCACTGTTCCATTTGCCCTGTCCAGAGTGAAAAATGGGAATCATAGTAATTTAGGGCTGTTTTATTAATAGGCTGCATGGGGACAAGGACAACACAGAAGTTATTTATCTTGCCTTTGCAAGGCAGCCATCTGGATGCCAGAAGTCATTCAACACAGGACATCTTAGCATCACGTAGTAACCCTGGAGCTGAGTCCAATGATCCGAAGACCCCTCTTCCCTGCAAGATGATGAACACTGTCGAAATGCCTGCTCAGACTCCGGGTTGACACCTTCAGCTGCCTATGGCTTCAGTGGTTTTGATCATAAAGAAGTGATTCTTTCTCTGTCTGATCTGTTACTAAGATGTAGATATTTGACATTTGAGGGATGGCATTTTTGTGCCTTAGACATGATCTTTAGGCTAATCGGAAGGTAGAACAGAACTCCCGATCAAATGTTCCAAACAAATACAAAGGGCAGCAAATATCAGAGCCAAGTCCTGGGTATTGGGGCCCCAGCTATGTTTTGTATCACCTAGGTTAGCATCCATTTTCCCCAGCTTTATTGAAGTCAATTAACAAATAAAATTGTGTAGATTTAAGGTGTACGACTTTCATGTTTTGATACACATACCACTGAGAAGTGCTTACCACAGTCGGCAAACCCCTCACAGTTAGCATGTACTTTCTGTTTACTTTCTTGTGATGGAGACACATAAGATCCACACTCTCAGCAAACCTCAGGTACACAGCTCAGAATTGTGTGTCACATGGGTCACATCATAGACATGAGACCCTGGAGCCGACTCATCTTGACAAAGTAGAACTGTGCACCCTTGGAGTGGCGCGTCTGCTTCTCCAGCACCCACCAGCCCGCTCCCGTGACCCCTCTCCACTCTGTGTTTTCATAAGTCTGACTACTGAGTCCACAGGTGCGTGTGGTCATGCAGTCTGTCTTCTGTCTGGCTTGCTTCACTCAGAAAGTTTACCAGGTTCCTCTGTGTTACAAACACCAGGATTTTTTTCTTTTTAATATTTCTGAGAGTGTTTGTGGGGGGCTGGTTGGGGGGAACATTCTCTTTATCCATTCATCTGTCAACAGACATTTAGGTTGGAGCCACTAATTTTTTTTTTTTTTTAACCAGCTCCAGGCTTCCTCGTGGTTACTGTAGATGTGCAAACAGGTTGAATTTGCTAACCTAGCATAATGCCCACTGGAAGCAAACGTTTTCAGTGGTTTTGATCATAAAGAAGTGATTCTTTCTCTGTCTGATTTTTTCAAGGGTGTGAAAATATTATTAACAAATATAAAAAAAGCAAAAATATTCCTTCTGATAGGTGGAATAAGATCTGTAGCTCTTCTCTGTTTTTCTAACTCTGTGTCTCTTCCTTTCTGGGTGGCTGAACCCCCCAAAAGCAATTTTGAGTCACAGGAATACTATGAAAGCACTGTATTTTGAAATACCAGGAGAATTCAAGAGACATATATTTGTGTTACTTTAGTGAAAGGACACATATTTCTAAAATAATCAGCAGTTTCCAAATGTGTCAGAATACATTGTTACATATATTCTAAATATATTGTTCTGGTTCCACAAATCGCCACAGTTGTCTGGGTTAATTGATGGCAGTTGGATCTGACATTAGTCTTTCTGTCTTACACATATCTGTCTTACACATATAAAGAAAATCTGGGGCTGGGGTTGTAGCTCAGTGGTAGAGTGCTTGCTTCGCATGCGTGAGGCACTGGGTTTGATTCTCAGCACTGCATATAAACAAACTAATAAATAAAGGTCCATTAATAACAAATAAAATATTTAAAAAAGAAAATCTGGACTCATGCTAGTATGTACTGGAAAAGTGAGGGGTATTTTAATAGGCTTCCAGATAGCTGTGGATATTCTATTTAATTTACATCAAAATTCAGCAAATCACCATCTTACAGGTTTGGTTGCAGTGTGGCATCTGAAACCTTGTCAATGAACTCTGCACATTGCCTTTAGGAGGAGACAGCATACAGAAAACCATGGCTCTTTGCCACAGTACCATTACAAGGTCTCTGCACAGGGCCATTCAACAGTCATTGTAAAAGCAAACACACGCTTAGTACCTCTGGCACTTTGATAAAGACAGTTAATTTGATGATCAACTCACCCAAGAGTACTGCATAAGTGGTGAAGATCGTAAGTCCCAGATGAAACCATCAAGATCACGGTGGATAACTTACTTGATTGGTCTCAGTTTTCTGGTCTGTAAGTTGGGGACTCTAACATCAATGATTTCAATGGGTCACAGCAGGCCTTAAATCAGACATTCTCATAATGTGCCAGGCTTGTGAAAGTGGTTGACGTATTCAGATAATTATCTCTACTGAGTATATGTGCAAAAATTTGTGAAACTTCTTGTTAATTCATTTTTTATTCAGCATTTATTTGGCACCAGATATGCTTAAGTCTCCAGGGTTATAACAGCTAGTAGGACTTGGTATGTACTCCTAGGGAGCTCACACATGTGCAGTGAAGACAACACGAGTGTCATCCAGTACCTGCACAATAATGTTGGAGATAATACCCCGTATGAAGGACAAGGAAGGAGCCGCAGGAAGGAGCGTGCTACTTAAGGGCCTTGATCAGGGACATCTCTGTGGGCGTGACATGTGAACAGAAGATCATTCAAACAGTGAGCATGTGCACTTCTGAGAGTCAGGATCCAGGCCAACGAAGCAGCAGATGCCAAGGCACTGAGGTGCACTGTGCAGGCCAGCTGAGGATCAGGGGCCGGCTTCTGAAGAGAGGACGAGGGCCTCCTCCCAGGCTGTTGAAGTTCTGCTGCTTCATCTTCATTCTGTGTGAGCGCAGAAGCCATTCCTCATGGGGACAGTGTAGCTGTGACATTGTCAGGTTTACACACAGGTCTGCAGAAGAGCAAAGACAAATAATCAGCAAATTCATTCTTGGTACACTTTCTCTGCCACTGAGTCACAGCATCTTAACACTTAACAAACTATTAGGGCTCAAGACGAGGTACCTATAGATGAAACGTGGTCAAAGGCCAACTTTCAGACTCAGTCCCAACTCTGATTACAAACGAGACATTTTAAGGAAATATAAATTCAGAATAAAGTCTCCCACTAAAATTGCACAGGGGTTCTGTTGGGGGAGAGCCTTTTCCAGGGATCCTGGACTTTAATACCTAAGACAGCTCCATGGACTGTCCTATGGTCACACCTGGTACAGGTCCACATCACACTCATCAAATCAGCACATTTAAGACACTAAGATCCATGTGGGTAAACTGAACACACCTGCACTTTATTGCTTCTTTAATATTTGTCCCAGCAAATTAAAAATAGTCTTAAGCCCCCTTCTTAAAATCCATGTTAAATGCAAAGTCTTCTTAATGAGAAAGTATTCATTTATGTAAAAGCACATACACAAGCATCTTTCTGCAGAAAACTGTATCTCAAAATGTGCTTTGTATTGATTTATTTAAATGCTCATAAGGCTTGTTAGCAAAAATTGAAAGTGAGAGTTTTGAAAATTCATTTGGACAATAGTAAATGCAACATTTTAATTATTTTATTTATTTTACTGAGACAATATGCACAGCTCATGCTTTGCATCTTTTCAAATCTTTGGCAGCAAATATTCTGCAACATCTAAAGCAGATGGCCCACTAATTTTAAAGTCCCATGTTAGCCAAAAATATTGGAATATGGTAAAAGTTGAATTAATAAAATTATATGCAAACATCCAACAAAAACTAGTGCTTGTGCCAAATTCAATAAATACTCAGTTGGAGTTCTCCACTGTTAGATACTGCACACGCCATAATAAACATATTCTTTAAGGTTTCTGCAGGCCCCAGCATGGAAGCCAGATGGAAGGCTTTATTTAATCTGGCCCTATTAAGCCAGAGCATATTTCTCTCCCTGTTATCATGTGCCTGCATGATAGGTTTAAACTGTAATGCAGACAGGTCTCAAATATTAACCCCGTGTTGTAATCTGCCTTAAAAGACAGGATGCGTAGCTAGTGTGCCCCAGAGATGCCTGGGCTATGCCGTCCTGTGTGCCAGGCTCTCCTGTGCACCGAAGGGTGGTCAGGAGCAGCTGGCCCCCATCCAGTAGTCCTGGTTGGACCCCTGCCTGCCACCTGTAGTTGAGGCAGTCAAAAATGTCTCCAGTATCTCCAAATGTCCTTTTCATATCAAGAAATTAGAGTTATGGCACTGGCTTCTCATTAAGGGGTTACAGTGATAGACCTTTTGATGGAGAAAGAGAATTCCTCTGTCCATGAAGACTGTCACCACCAGACACACCACCATAGCTGCCACCAAAAAGAGATGTCTGTGGTGAGCCGTTCTAATTAGACCGTGGCCACCATTAGAAGATGGCGCCGGCTTCCACTGTGGCCTGTGATAAACAACTCCTTTTATGGAGAATTGGCGCGCAATCCCTTACCACCCTATGAGAAAGATCCACGTGGCAGCTTAGGATTGGTATGCGGGAGGCTTTATTAGGCTGTGCTTGGGCGTGGCGGGCGCGGGTCACTAGAAGATGATACATGAATCAAGGCCTGAATAAACTGCTGAAAGAAGAATCCTGTGTCGTGTTTTCCCTTGCCTGCGAGGGGCCGCGACAATTGGTGGCCCGGACGGGGAATTATATTCCTCGAACCCAGGATCCAGAACTTTCAGCAGTCAGGGTGGTGCACCGGTAAGTTCCCAGGTAAGTGGGAATCCGCAAGCTAATAGCGGGACGCTCCTTGGTAAAGAAAGAGAGAGCGAGAAAAGGGACGCTCCCCTGTAAAAGGAAGAGAGCGGGAAATTCATAGAACGGAACTCTCCCCTGTAAAAGGAAGAGAGCGGGGATTTTTGTACTTTCACTTTCTTTATAGTTTTGAAAACATTATGGGCGTTACTTCTTCAAGCCCAATTTTGTTGGCCCTAGATGGGTTG
>NW_025999977.1:58074578-58105915 GCF_001458135.2 Marmota marmota marmota
ACGAAAAAAGGCGTCGGCTGATATGGGACCAGGTCTAGGGAAGGGCCCTCCTTAGGACTGAACCATACATTGCAGCCACTTCTGCACAGTGGGATAGGACCTCTACTTTCGCCTGCATTGTTTTATAAAACAGAAGGGGGAACTGTGGTGAGCCGTTCTAATTAGACTGTGGCCGCCATTAGAAGATGGCACTGGCTTCCACTGTGGCCTGTGATAAACAACTCCTTTTATGGAGAATTGGCGTGCAATCCCTTACCACCCTCTGAGAAAGATCCACGTGGCAGCTTAGGATTGGTATGCGGGAGGCTTTATTAGGCTGTGCTTGGGCGTGGCGGGCGCGGGTTGCTAGAAGATGATACTTGAATCAAGGCCTGAATAAACTGCTGAAAGAAGAATCCTGTGTCGTGTTTTCCCTTGCCGGCGAGGGGTCGCGACAGATGTCTCCCTCCTATCAGGAAATAAAATCTAACACAATAGAATAAAACATGTATTTGTCCTCCACCAATTTATGTCTTGTAATTCCAACCAGAATTTCAATAAATGTTTGAAAGAAAACCTGGTGAATTCAAATATTTCCCCATTTATTTCTTCATTAAAGTTGATGTATATAACTGACTGAACCAAAAAGAGTGATTTTTCCGCATTTTTCGCCTTGCCTGTTTCCTCTCTAGTCTGGCTCCTATTTAACATCTTATAAGTTGTGTGATAGTTGTATTGGTAGCAGATTTCCAGCAAGGGTCCATTTCTCATTCTTGAGGAAAATGAGTCCTAAACACGTAAATGTGCAAGAAGAAAGATATAATTCTGCCATCGATAAGAGTTACTGAAGCTTTAATCAAAGATACTCCATGAATCTCTTAGAAATAACATTTAATCTATACACAGCCAGCAACCATGTTTCCCTGTTGGTGGAAATAAATGATTGTTTCAGTTCCATATTTTCAAATGAGAAATGGACACATGTATTCAAAATATTTTCTTTCTAGTGATTATATTGTTACTTTCAGAACCAGATTCCCAGCCTCCCCTGCTAACCTTGAAAACACAGAAGTGTCTCTTTAGGACATTCTGGGCCTCCGAACAGTTTCAGCCACCTAGTGAAAACCGGCATGTGGAGCAGCGGCTCCCCTGTCTGTGGGGCCTTCCTCCCCCACCTGTGCCCACACTGTGATTCTCTGCAGCTCTCAAACGCCAGGGAGCCTATAGAATTGATCTGTTGATAAGATCAGAGATTCATTCCTCGCCCATGCATTTCTAGGGCTTTTGAAAACTGAGTCCGTCTGTTGGAGAAGATGGGATGATGTGAACCGTGTCAGTAGATGCGCCTGTGCTGTCTCCACGTTCACCCAGTCCTGACTTCACCCTGAACATCCCAAGGGGTGAAGAAATCACATCGAGAAATCAGACTCATGGCCCACATTAAGACACATGTTCTTACTTGGTGTGGAAGGAACGGGGTTTGTGGTTTGCGGCCTGTGCTACAGGACTCTACTGGAGGGAGCCTGCATGCAGCGTTCCGCAAGGGGCACCTGCTTGAGGTCCTCCTCCACCAGGAGCTGAGTGCGCCTAGCTGGCTGGTAATGACCTGTCATTGACCTTTAGTGACATGGTCCTGTATTCCATGACACTGACAAGAACCGGCCTACTAGGCCCAAATAAAATCCAACTTAACCATTATCGGCCTTTCATAAGCAAGTGGTGGAGGTTCAAAAGGAATAGGAGAGTTTCAATATTTTGAACACGTGTGTACATTTCTCATTTGAAAATATGGAACTGAAACAATCATTTATTTCCAGAAAGTGAGTTCTCTTTTTGTGGTCCCGGGGATTGAACCCAGGGAGCTCTACCACTGAGCTACATCTTAGCTCACTTTTAAATTTTATTTTGAGACTGGGTCTTGCTAAATTGCCCAGCTGGCCTGGAATTTTAGATTCTCCTGCCTCAGCTGCCCAAGTAGCAGGGCTGACAGGTGCACGTCACCATGTCCAGACGGTCTCAGGTGTTCAGAGGTCCTGACAGCTCCTGCCTGTTTCTGAGATGTGTCCTCTAAACATGACTTCACTTGGCTGTGTAAGCATATCACAGAAACAGCAAATCTGACCGGATGGTGCCCCGATTCGTGGTCCAGTGGCCTTAACACCACTGGCACTCCCCAGTGTCACTGTGGGATCCTCCCCATACTGCCAGTTTGCCTTTGCTGTGGCCCGCAGAGCTGCAGGGACACTGAGCTACACATGCGGGCAGATCCTCTGCCTCCCCACCACCCCCACCCTTGCTCCCAGGCCTGGCCCTGCTCTCCTCCTGCAACACGCCATGGTCTCTGAGCTCTCTGCACGTCCCTGACAGGACCCTTTCCACCATCTCCCACGACCTCTCCCCCTCTCCCAGGCCCAGTTTCAGCAACCCAGCTTCTCCACACTGGACTCCAGCTCATCTTTCTTACCTGTAAAAGGGACTGAGCCTCTAGTCCCAAATCCCACAGGGGCTTCTTGTCTCAGTAAGTGATGTGCAATCCCCACATCCTGGCTGCCTCCTGATCTGCTCCACGTCCCCACCCACCCACGAAGTGTGGAACGGCCCCTGCCACACAACCCCACTTGCTCTGTGCTGGGGACCATGTTCTCTGCTGTCCCAGGGTTGGCACTTTCTGTTCCCTTTCTCAGAATGTTCTCCCACATCATCTGTTAACCTTTGTGTCCTAAAATCATAACTAGTATTACTACTCTGCTGCACCTGGTGACCACTTCTGTGTGCTCTGGGATTCCTGTGCCATCATCTGCATTTGACAGACAGAAGGAGGAGCACAGAGGTTTTCTCCCTAAATGTCAGGGTTCCTCAATGGATTTAAACACAGTAGCTGATCACCAAATCCTGGCTGTTGCCTTTGCACCAAGAGGGCTTCTTTCACAAATCCAAGAAAACCCCACCATCCAGGAGTCTGGCCTGAACCCTCCCCTCTAGGTCAATATGGACCCCAGGCACCCCAGATTTGCTCCCATGACAACTGAGATGTTCTGATTCTGTGTATATGTCCTCCTGTCCTATTCAGAGCTGCACGAGGAGGGGGTGTATTGTATTTAGATGCCAATCCTCAAGGACAAGCAAAGGATGGGGGATACCAGGGATTTGGAAATACTGCATGGGTGAGTGAATATGGAAACAGATTAAAAAGAAATAGAGAAAGTCGAGTCAGAGAATGGACCCTGGCCCACAGCTTGAACAGTTTCAGGGGCAAGACAAAGCTCCTTCTTCACCTTGATATGCACACACACACACACACACACACACAGAAAGATCAGCACATGTTCTCCTCAGACAATGAACTCCAGTCTTATAAAAAGAACATGTACTGATTATGTAATTTAATAATATATTAGAGAGACACTTGGTAGGTTAGAGATGTTGAAAAATCAGACAGGGTCTGTGCTAGATATCTGCTCTCTCCAGTAGCTTTAATTAACCCCTGTACTCGTTGCTCTCATTCTTAACAAGAGCAGCTCTCTCCTCTCCATCCTGTGTTTTAAATTCTGTCTCTGACTAAGGCTCTGGAGCTCAGGATGAATGTCCACCTCGGTAGGTATATTGTGTGCTCCTAGAAGAGGCTTACTTGGGTTCTCTCTATTCTTCTTGCCCACTGTGCATTTTCCCAAGGTGACTTCACTCTTCCTCTTCACAAGGCTGCCGTGCTTACCTACAGGGGGACATTTTTCTCCAGTGCCCCCCATGTTGTACAATTTATCCCACCACTCTCAACCCCCTCACCTGTGCATTTTTCTTCAGATTTTTCTTTTTGTACCCAGAAAAGTCAATTAAGGTGCTTCAGTATGCTAGCTCAGAAACTGTCTCTAAATATTGTCCCTCAAAATCAGAATCGGAAGTCACTGTATATCAAATTTGCAAACATCTCTGCCACCATGAGTTGGTTTGTTACAATTAATACTTGAGATAAAACATGTTTGCTTGCTGGATCTCCTTCAAGCAGATCATTTACTCTGTAAATGCATCAGTCTCATTTAATTGAGTGTCAATTTGAAATAAAGAATGCTGTATCTGGGGCTCTGAGTTTGCATTTAAAATTTCACTTGTATCTACCTGTGACAACATTGATTTGTAGAGTGAGAAAACAAGGTTAAATCTCTGCTTTCTCTTTGGAAATAAATTAGGTTATAAAGACTTTTAATAATGTGCTTCTGTTTTAGTCTTTATTATGCTTTTTGAAAGATATTTCATTATTTGTGGCAATCCCCAATTATTTGAGGGAAGAGAAGGAATTCCCTGTTTTCCTGTAAGTACTCTTCTGCCGGTGAGAGCTAAGGCAGAGAGTTAGTTTAAAGGCCTAACCGCCCCCCCCCCAGGGCTAGCTTTGACTCCCTAAAATGTTACTGTGAACACTGGGGCTGCTCCATACACCACTCCCATTTCCATTACTCGAGAAGTTCTGGGGGCCCAGCCAGGCACTCATTCCTCCTAAGGGGCATTCGGGCCACCAATCCATTCTGTGTCTGCAGGTGCCTCTCCGAAGGGAGGACTGGCAGATCAGCACTGACCTGAAGTGTGAAGCCCAGCGACTCACACTCAGGGAGACCATGACAAGAGAACTCAGTGGTGTGCACGTGAGCCTGTGGCAGAGCAGACAGTGGTTTCAGAAGAAGCAAGGCCATCTGCTCCAGTCTGCTTAAACCGGGGGACTCCAGCAACACGGGACTTCTCCAGTGGGACTCACAGGTCCGGAGCTGCAAAATAGGGAGCCTGGAGAGGTCCTCCTTTGACCTTTAATTTAGAGATTCTGCAGACACTGCCTACTGATGCAGGGTGGACTCACACTTTCAATTAAATAAGCAAAAGAGGGGCTGGGGTTGGGGCTGCGCAGTGGGGGGGCTTGCCTAGCATGTGTGTGGCCCTGGGTTCCATCCTCAGCACCACATAAAAATAGATAAATAAAATAAAGGTATTGTGTCCAACTACAACTAATAAACCAATAAATAAATAAGCAAAAGATAAAATTGTTATGACTGTGCAGACTTCTTAAAAGAACTGCGTAGCAAAAGCCTTCATTGCATTAGGAAGCACCATTCAGCCTCGTTTTTAAATATGCATCTATATTGCCTATTTAGGATTCCACATGTCTAGGAATCAGTTACTTATTTACATAGAATATGACCCATATTTCAAATGGAATTTTAGAGAGCTGAGCACTTGCCAAAATAGATGAGGTAAAATGAATAGAAATTTAAGGTGAAGAAATGATGCTGGGGTGAGTGTGCTAGACCTAAGGAACACTGCCAGTTCTTTTCCTGGCACCAAAGAGTCAGCCTAAAATCCAACTCTAAACTCAAGGGAAAGCAAGGCTACGAGCTACAGATCATATAAACGCCAAACCCTCAGTGTCTGCAAATGTCGCTCATTAGATGAACATGTTCGTACAAGTGACATCGTGGTCTACCTGTGTGTCTCTACTACCCTGCATCATCTATCTCCACTGGCACCAGCTCTGAAGGCACACTTGTGAGTCTAGGACCACGACAAGAGATGGTGGAAACTGCACCCAGGGAAATTCAGAACCACAAAGAACCTTAGGTATCCATCAGTCAATTCAACTACCCTTCCCAGGTGTGGAAATCAAGGCCCAGGGAGGGATGGACGTTTGCCCCCTGGTACTAGGGAACCTTGTGTCATTTTAGACTTGTGGGCATCTCTTTTCTACCTGGAAGACTCCCATAAGAACCCAAGGCTTTCTTTCAAAAGGAATGGAAACCCTGGGGGAGTATCACTTTATGTCAATGCACCCTTAAAACAACTGGGAAGAAAGAGGGGACCCAATGCCTTTCTCTACTTAGGTCTAAATGGCCACTGTCCTTTCTTGACCTTAACCCTGGCTTGGCTTTCCACTGACAGCAGGGGTTTGCGACCAGCCTCCTACACAGTCTAGAAGAATCCTGACGACAGAATCCGACTGGCCACGGAGAGCCTTCTGCAGAATGCTGGGGAGAAACCGTGGACCATAGGGATGACCCGAGCAGTACTGACAGACTTCCCCACCCTCACCTCGCCCAGTGCCTCGGGGTTTCTCGGTTGGCATATCAGCCTGCACCCGCTGGGCTGCATCGAAAGGCCGAGTACCAGAGATGACCCAGGGAGCTGCTGTTTAGGTCATGCCACAAAAGCACGGAAGCAGATTTTTTGAATATGAGTTCATGAAGGTCAATAAGTCCTTGAGGTGCAGATGGGACCCTGAACACCAGGTGAACAGACAGCTGAGGCACGGGAGAAGGAACAGAATCTTCTGGATATGAGGCCAGTTGTAGGGGGTGGCTTCAGGGTCAATAACAGAAGGAAAAGACATGGAGGACAAGAGGAGCAAAAGTGGACAAGGAAGAGCAGCGGGAACACGCCGGGCATCACGGGGCTCGGGGGAGTCTGAGCAAGTGGAGCCTTGATTCTGTCAAGGACTCTCACAGGCACTGGGCTTAGGACCAGCACATGCCCTTGCACCTGTCTACTTACAGGTGCCAGCTCATCAGTGCAGAGAGGTTCGAGGTGACAGGCTCGTGGACACTAGAACAGCTCAGAGCCTGCTCCCACATGTCCTGCAGAGCCTGGAACACAGCCAGGTTCTCCTGCCAGGCTGGTGCCTCCTCGCTCTGCACCTTCTGCCTCCTCGACCCAGGGTTCTGGAGTATGCACTTCCCCAGGTGTAGGGGGTCCAGTAGTAGACGGCATAGAGAAAAGACAGTGTCGGCTTCCAGACTGTCCCTGCAGGTAGGCACATGTAGGCAATAGCGGCCCATGCTGCCTTGCATGTGTGTGCACCACAAAACACTGGTGCCTGAGTAAGCACATGGGTGGGACTTCTCCATGTCCTAGAGAAGCCACCTGGGAAGGCCAGGCAGGAAGAGCGCTGTTTGAATGTGACCGTGGACACTTCCTGCTGGAGGAAGCAGCTGAGCTGGTCCCAGAGCGTGCATGGGAGTCCTGCAGGAATGGAGTCACAGCCCCTGGTGCTGAGTGGCCTGTCTGTGCCATGTCACACAGGAAGACAGGGAGGGGCAGGTGCTTGGGCAGAGCTTCTGGATGAGGGGAGCTGTGGAGTAGGCTCGGGTCCATCTGCCCCACAGGAAGTCTCTGCTGCAGGACTGACAGCCGTAGATCCCAAGGGAGAAGGCAGGCATTATCATTCTGAGGACACTGAGTTTTGCAACCAGAAACGACTGTAACAGCTCTGGGACGAGGTGATAGGTTAAGAGTCCGACCCGGCCCTGGGATTCCGTGGAGGGCCTTCAAGTGAGAGTCCATCAACACACTCCTGTGTCTACTATTTTGACAATTTCCAGGAAGCACAAACTCAGGATCCCTTATTTTATCCTCTGAAAATAAAACTCTAAAGTTCATCTCTTCTTCAGACCGTATGACCAAAATTCCAATATTCTCATTGTTTAAAACAACGTGATATGTAAAAGCACGTGTCGGTTTATGCTGAAAGAACAAAGGCACAGGAGAGCAGAAGGCCCCACGTACCTGAGCAGAGAGCCTGCCGCCTCCCGGACACGGGGCTGTGAGGTTCAGCCTCCAAACCGGCTCTTCCTGCAGCAGGAAGATGACAGGCAGCTCAGCGTCTCCACACGCAGCCAAGAGCGACGCAGCCGCTATAAGTGTGCAAGGGCTAGGTGACATTAATTCTTGTAAGTGTGTAAGTGTGTAAGTTAGAGTGTAAGAGCTTGGTCATATTAATTGCTCAAATCATTCTAATCTTGCGTCTTCAAAATTGTTATTGATTAACAAAGTAATTAGTTGCACTTGTAATTTTCTGTCTACTCATAAAAATAAAAAAATAGAGAGAAAAATATAAAGAAACAGAAAGCACATCATTCTTTTTTCTTTCTGGGACTTTGGAACCAAGGAGTTGTACTACGAGACAGAGAGTGCTGCTTACAAAAATCCAAATCAAACTTGAAGCAGTACTTATTCTAACAAAGTCTGAAAGCCATTCTAACTGTGAAGATTTAAGGTTGTCAATAGATTGATTCTTATCGAAGCATTAGAAACACTAATACATTGGCAAAGCTTTGTGCACATAAATGGACCTTGTGTTTATGCCCCAGAACAGAGTTCTGGGGAGGCGCCTGCCCCTCTTAGGATCCCAGGGTGCTTCCCGCCATCATGGAGGAACGAGCCTCCTTCCCTGTGATGTCCTCAGGACTCGGAGGAGACAGTGCAAGAGGGATCTCCTTGTCTGTGAAGCCAAGGTCTTCCTCATGGGCCCCTTCAGACTGTCCAGATGACAGTGGTCACAGAATGGCTCAGAGGAGGGACAGAGGTGTGCGATTATGCCTGGAAGGAGAGGAGGGTGAGGGCATCGGGGAACGCCCCCAGCTGCTAACACATCTGCTCCCCGCACATTTCCCTGAACACACTCAGGTGCAGCCAGGTAGGCAGTGCAGGGTGCTCTGATGGTCTGCTCCCCAGAAAAAAGCCTCCGCAGCCTGTGAAGGCTGACATGGGAGGCTGATTACAGAGAGGACTCGAGAGTTTATGGGTAAATTGTACATTGTTCGAAAAGGCAAATATGGAAACTAAGTCTCAAAAAATACTACCAAAATTAAACATTTGACTGAGAAAAATATCGACCACGTGAAAATGTCACGTGCAAATTTAGCTGAGAGTGCCCTGTGTGGCCAAATCCTTCCCAGGCTTTCAAACGGATCTCAGAATGGATTGAGATAGTATTTTTTTTTTTAAACAATGGATTGGTAGTAGAGAAGTGTTTATGTGCTACACAACTGTTGTCTCTATTTTATTGTTAAAGTCTGGCAGCTTTCATATCTGCAATTAGCAAAGAACAGACATGCATGAATAAAACATTTTCTAATAATCCTAACAGTTTTAATCACCTGATACTTACTTTACTTTGGGCTGCTTTAGCAGGACGCCATATACTGGGCAGCTTCCACAGAAGATCCTCTGTCCACATTGGAGGCTGGAAATCAAGGTTGAGGAGCCAGCAGGATTGGAGTCCAGTGAGTGCCAAATGGACATAGAAGTCATAGAAGGATGATGTCCCCTATGTCCTCACATGGCAGAAAGGGAGCAAGAGAGCTCTCTGTGGTCATATTTATAAGGGCTATAATAGCACACATGAAGTCTGCACACTCATGACCCAGTCATCCCCAAAGGCCCAACTCCCAGCATGATCACCCTGGGGCAGGATTTCAACATAGGAATTGGGGGAGCACAAACATTCAGTTCATTGAGATACCACAAAATATTTAATATGTAATCAATGAAACAGATCAATTTTACTATACAAAGCGTCAGTGCCCTCAAAATTGACTGTATGTTCTTTATTATAAGCCACTGATTTTGAATATTGAGGATCACATTATTGAAGGTAATAACACACCAACATGGTTTGCCTCAGAGGAAATAGAGTTTTTCTGAAGCTTGTTCTGAAGGGTTAAGAAACCATGAGAGCTATTCTCAAGTTGATATCATTTGGAGTTAGACACTGAGCTGCCCAAAAGTAGAAATCATTTTATTTTCTCTGGAGACTGTTTTTCTGGTAACTCGTGTCAGAATGTCTTTCTCTGCAGAGAGTCTGGGATCTCCAGAATGGGAAGCCTGTGCCCGTGTTGCTTCTGACATGCAAGGGTGGTGGGCAAGCTCCAGGGCTGATGTCAGAGGGGTGTGACAGGCCAGGTGAGCAGAGGTAAGCCAGGTCATCAAGCGACACCACGACAAGGGGACCTGGGCTTGGAGCAGAGGTTAGGCATCAAAGGAGCAGTTGGCTTGTGGCCTGGATTGTGTGCTGGTCCCAGGAGGAATAAAGTTGTGCAAGAGAGAAGTCATGGATGAGAGGTCATGGGGACCACTCAGAATGCACAGTTGCAAATTTGCAGCAGAGAAGCTCATCTCCAGGTCCAACCCAGCCCTGAGTCAGGAGACACCCTCAGAGTTTCTGCAAGCGTCTTTTGTACTCATTATCCAGCATGTCAAAATCCCCAGCCTCTTGATAACCTGAGTGTTTCACACTTGCTGGCCATTGTACATCTTCTTTGTAACCCAAGAGCATCCTTCCAGCTTCCAGGTGGACAGCCTGAGGGGGACAGTGGGGGTGGGGTCCTAAAACCAGGAGCTGTGGTGGGGCACATCCTTGTGAGTCCTAAATCACATTCTAGGTGCAAACTTCTACATGAAAAATGTCAAAATTATGGTGGACACTTTATGTCTACAGCATATGTATTATTTCAGCATCATTATCTGTCATACTTAAATAATCTTGAATTTTGAAGCTTTTATTTTGTATATATAACCAACTCAGATGTTCTTCTTTACTTTCATAGTTGCATAGATAAATATTAACCATGAGCACAGAGAAAGCCGAGCTGATTGTAACCAATGTCTGAAGAAGAAAACTATAAAGAATAATTTTTTAAATGCAAAGCAGGAGAAACAGTTTTGGGAGTCTGAGGTTCCTTGTGTGTTTCCCCAACCCCGTTGGGCATGATGTGTCCAGGGAGGTGTGGCAACTCCACAGCAACCCCACTCCCTGGGGAGCCACTGAGCTCCTGCCTCCCAGGGCTTAGGGTGTCAGGTGTCTAAAGAGCTTCACGGACCCTCAACACTGAGCACTGGCTTGCTCTCTTTCTCTGGGTCTGCCGCATTCTGCTGTGATTATTTACAAGCATCTTTACATAACGTCCTTGAACCTGCCAGAGTTATAACAAGTCATAGGACTGAGCAACAAATTGTTGAACTAAATCTAAAGACTCAACCAGCAACACAAAAGCAAGAACAAAAACTAAAATGATACAGAAAGAGAAGACAGCATTTTAGACCTAAAAGTTCTAGGAGGCAGACCAAAGCGTACATCTAAGGTTGAAACTCCACCCCCAGCAAGGAGGGACTGAAGGCTCTTATCAGGTGATCCACTGGTGCTGAGCACTGCTGTGACTAATGTCCTGTGCCGTATGACGGGGTGAGAAACTACCAAGTCTCTGGAAATGAATTTACAGCCATCAGTGAATACACAGTGAAAATATAGATGCTAATGTGAGATAAGTGAGGCAGTAAGAAAATACACATAATAGCCGGGAGAAAGAGGAAGCACTTTCCTTGGAGATTCACAGGGCAAATAGGATTCGGTCTATATATGAGTCCATGCAGGACTATGTAGGACTCCATGGCTTGGATAGCGAGCTGATCTGTGATGTGCGGGGTGCTGAAAAGGACAAGCCCAGGTATGGGGAGATGGTGCCATTCTGCAGGACCAGGTCCCAGAATGGCTAGAATGACCCAGGGGAGATGGTGCTGTTCTGCAGGACCAGACCCAGGATGGCTAGCAATGGCAGGGGTGAAGACAGTTACAAGGTGGCCCTGGTGGCGGAGTTCTGAAGGCTACACTCCTACTTGACCCTCTTGCGAAGCACTGATATCTCAGTTTTGCCTGTGGACATGTGGGTGCTTGTCTGAGTACTCACCACCCTGCGTCCCTCCTGCAGGCACACTCATGGGACCCTGGAGTAACAGTGCACACACGTGGCCATGTGAGAGCCACATGCCGGAGGAGTGTGGATGCCAGAGCCAGGATGTAAGGGGACGTTCCGGTCCAGCTCCTTAGTGAGGGAGTGGTCTTGGCATGCTGCTTAATGATTTGGGGTCTCAGCTGCTGACCCGAGCAGAGGGGATGGTAGAAAGAGCCTCACTGGGCTACGGTGGGTGGCGTAAAGTCCCAGGGAGCAGGCAGCTCAAGGGAAGTGTCTCCTCAGTTATATCCCAGACCTTCCCAGGAGAAGGTCAGCACCTGTGGGCATGGCTGGTTCCTTACACTCCTGTGACCTCTCAAGGAAACAGATAAGGAGCAATTCAGATGATTTTCTTTAAGTGTTAGATACAGAAAAACACTATGCGTGTTTAGGTCAACCCAACCGTGGGGATCCGATCGGTCTGTTCCTACCTCTGCTCTTCTCCACCATGCAAGCTACTAAGCCTCCTGCAGGGCCCTGTCCTCTCCCTGGCTCATGTGGCTGCTCGCTTCATCCTCTGCTCTCTCTAGTCACGCATGGTTTCTCTGAGACCCACGAGAGGTGGGCTCTGCTCCCTTGAATGGCACATGTGAGTGGAGTCTCATTGCCATGGGCACCTCCACTACCCATCCGTGAGCTCTGAGCATGCTGAGGTGGAGGGGGCGTGCTGTATCTGCCCCCCTGCACAGGGCTGTGCACAAGCATGTGCTTGGTGAGCGCTGGTGGAAACTGGCCCGCATGAAGACTCAGAGGCCAGGGACACATCACAGTCAATGCTCTTTCCCGTTCTCATTCCAGGTTGGAGATCTCTGCACGACTCGTCACCAGGGCAGAGTCTGTGAGCAGCTGGGCTCCTGTGCAGAGAGCAGGCTCCCCGTCCTTCAGCAATGGCAGCCTCAGACTCGCTTCCTCCATCTTCCCTCACTCCCACTTTTCTCCCCGAGAGCAAGAGTGTTTGAGACCTGCTGCAGGAGAACCTGAGCAGACTTGGAGCCACACCCTGGAGGCAATGTGCTAACTCAGCCGCAGCGATACTTCTGTCATGCAGGGAAGACAAACCAGTCAGGAGGACGTGGCTCGAGCTTTGTTCTGGAACAGGAAGGCAGGTCCCAGAGTATCATGGGTTTGTGGCTCAGAGCCCCTCCAAAGACAGATGACACTGTTTGACAGTTGAGAGACTCAGAGCTGCTTCAATGCCTGTGGGAAATATTTTGATACAAAGCTTTTCTGAAGCTAACCGTCTGATTTCTTGTAAAAGAGAAGTTATCTGGAAGAAGAACTCTGAGCAGTTTAGATAAATATTTTATAGAAAATTCCCCACATTAAAAAAAAATCCTCTCACTGCTCTTATCAAATAGGTTTGTGCTGGCCGTCCTCAGGGGGAATGATGGTTTATAGAGCACATCTCCCCAGATTCACCTGTTGGATCGACGGCTTGCAGAGAGCTTAATTTAAATGATTACGTATTTTCCTTTTTATCTTTATCCATCAGCCCGGCTCCGGGAGTGCATCGAACTAGTCTGTGAGACAGAACCTGGGCTGTCAGTATCCCCAGTAAGTCCCCTGCATCCGGTGAGACGGAACCCTAGGAAAACCTCGTCCTCCCTCCTTCCAGGCCACTCCTGTCTGCAGCTGGGAGAGAAACCCAGAGGGCGGATGTAACAACCCCAGCCCTACATCTCAGGGGAACTGTTATAGTTAAAGCTTCGTCCCAGGGTTTCATGAACTGACTTCCAGACCACTCACGTATCATCGAATCAGGCCTTTATTGAAGCACACGGTGGCGGCTGACCAGAACATAAAGCTGTTCCCCTGATCAGCCCCAAACAATTGCAAGGGCACTCCTTATAAGCCTGAAAACTGCAAAAGAGATGTTCAAGGGGTCTAGCCAATGCAAGCCAGCCAGGTTACAGAAGCGGGACAGTGCAGTCCGGCGGAGGGAACCCTAACCAATCACAGTTAGCCCAGTCACCCCAGTTACAGAAACAGAGCCCCGTTACCCTAGTTACAGAAACAATGCCCCATTAAGTAGTTCCCTGTTCTTAAAGGTTTCTATAGCAAAAGGAAAAGAACATCTTGCTCCAGTCATGACTCTTCTACTTGGCATGGTTGTTTTACAGGATGAAGTCATAAAACAAAATGGAGTCACATTTGCTCCTACTATCACAGAACCTGGCCCCAAAGAAAGGCGCTGTGGGACCTTCCAGCGCAGCCAGGGACTGCCCACCCAGGCAGCACAGGGGACCAACCGCCCTACTTCATTAAGTCGGTTTCCTGTGCTTTTCCTTTTCCCTTCTGTGCCTGTGTGGTCTTGTTCCACTGACTGGTACAGGTATTACTTACACACACACACACACACACACGCGCGCGCGCACACACACGCACTCGCACACACTCACGCACACTCACGCACACACACACTCACACACACGCACACACACACACTCACGCGCACTCACGCACACTCACACACGCACACTCACGCACACTCACACTCACACACACGCACACTCACACACACGCACACTCACACACACACACACACACACACTCACGGTGCCCAATCACAGACAATATTCAGCGTCTGTGGACCCCCGCGATGCACCGTTCTCTTCCATCTTGGTCATTCTCTCCCACTTGTTGGCTGTTCAGCTTCGGCATTCGAGCGCAGGGCTTTGGTGGGCTTGTCTGGGTTTGATGGCTCGTTTTCACCTTCGTTTTTTCCTTTCCTTTCTCCTTCTTCTCTTTCTCCCCCCTCTGATAGCCAGTTCTTCCTGTCTCCCTTCATTCTGTTACTTTTAATTATTCTTCTTTGTAACGTCACCTGCTGCTCCCACCCTGCTCCTCCTCTGTTCACTTTTTACATATTCAAACTCCCTCTTCCCTTCCGACCCCACTTCCTCTTCCCTAAGAGACTGCAATCTTGCTGCATTTAATAAACATCTAGTTTACAAGATTCCCGCCCACTCTCCATTGGTCCTGGGGATGGAAGAGCTGACTCCTGCTGCTAACCCTGGTCAGGTTCATGGCTGTTCCTTGGTGTCAGTGCTCAGTGCTGACTCCGGAATCCCTTTATGTGGCAGTTAGTGTTGTGGACATCGCAGGCATGGGGCATTTATTTTAACCCTGATTGGTGGTTGCTGCTGTTCTTGCTATGGCTGGTTTCCCTTTTTGAAGCAGGGCTGGGAAGTGATCAGGACACTACAAGTTTATAGGGTAGAAGCTGTGCTGATGAGCTACATCCACGACTAGGCCAAGGGACAACAAACTTCTCTCTGTGCACAATCTAGCCCCAGTCAAGCTCCAACAGGACTGGAACATATAGAATATGGGAGAGAAAACTCAAAACCAATGGCCAGGTCCCACATAGGAACAGCGAGAGGGAGACTCCAAGTTCCACCCCTGGACATCCACTCAAAAAGCAAAAACAGAGACAGAGCCCAAGAGGACAGTGCAGAGGGACCAAGAGTACTGCAGAAGCTCTCCAGGGGTGAATAAATCAGAAGTTCTACGGTAGCAAGCTCTGGAAGTTGAAATTAATACTTAGATTATTCTGACACTAAAAGATACCAACAACACAGGACTTCCTACAAAAAGATAACTGCACACAAAAGGACACTCATAAAAGAGGAATAGGAATAAATCTCAACAGATTTGCAAGTCCAAGATGTTGGAAAACAAAAGGAAACAGGCGAAGGAGTCCCCGTGTCCCCCAAATTTACAATTCCATGGAAATGAAACCCACAGATAAGGAAGTGGATGCAATTATAGAGAAAGATTATAAAAATTTGATTTCTAAAATGTTAAATTAACTACAGGAAGACCTAAGGAACTAATTAAGATAACAAATACAATACCCGAAAGACCATTGCAATAAAGAGGTAGAGATTTTGAAAAGCAATTAGTCAGAACCCCTGGAAATGAAAGACACAATGAATCAATAAAAAATGTATTTGAACCAAATTTACCACAACCAATAAGATTTTGTAGAGAAAAAAACTTCAGGTCTTAGAAACGGCATATGAGCTTGAACCCACAGTATTTAAAATAAAAGGCATCATGATCAGAACATTTAAGGATTCTGAGAGAACATGAAGAGTCCACATTAAGAGTCTTCAGGATAGAAGAGAGCATGGGATATAGGATGAAGATATTAAGAATTTTTTCAGTGAAATAATGGCAGAAAACTTTCCAAACTAGAAATGAGATGAACATTCACATACAGCAGGCATATAGAACTCCAAATAGGTAAATAAAAAGAACGTCTCCAAGATAGATGATAATCAAAATGCCTAAAATAAAGAAGGAAGAAGGAACATTAAGGCCATATGGGGAAAACATCAGGTCATATTTAGAAGTAAACCAATAAGGCTCATTCTGACTTTGCAACTCAGATGCTAAAATCAAGGAAGATTTGGAATTAGGTATTTCAAGCACTTAAGTAAACAATTACCAATCAAGATTTCTATAATCAGCAAAGCCATCTACCAGAATTGGAGGAAAAATGAAAACTTTACACAATAAGGAAAATGTAAGCTAGCACTACAAAAATATGTAATATATATTACATACAGAAAAATTCCAAAACAAACCTCAAAGCTCTCTGAAAGAGCAATTTAGTAAATGAGAATCAAGGCCAAATTAAAAGTAGGAAATAAACCAAAATTGTAAGAAATAAAAAAATCTATCTATAGTAACACTGGATATAAATGATCTGGACTCTCCAATTAAGACATAGATTGACAGAATGGATTTTTAAAAAAAAATCTGGCCATATGTTATTTTAAAGAGACTTATCCCATAGGAAAATACATTCACAGGTCGAAAATAAAAGGATAGGAAGATATTCTATGCAAATGGAGTCTAAACACAAGTGGGAGTAGCTATTCTTATGCTGACAATGCAGATTTCAGGCAAAAATCAATCAGAAGTGACAAAGTAGGTCACTGTGTAATGGTAAAGGAAACAATCCAACAAGAATATGTAAAAGAGTAAATATTTATTCCTCAAATGTTGGTGTACCTAATAACATAAAACAAACACTTCATGGCATTAAATCCAGATATATTGCAATAAAATAATACTTGTTTATTTCAACACATTCCTCTTATCAATAGAAAGGCCATTTAGAAATAAAAATAATGAATACTTCTGACAAAAATAATAATACAAATCAAATGGACCTAATAAACATTTACAGAATACCTCATTCAAAAACAGCTGAATTCATTTTCTTCTCAGCAGCTTCATGGAACATTTCCAAAGTAGATTGTATTCCAGGTCACAAATTAAGTCATAGTAAATATAAAAAACAATATAGACCCATGCATCTTATCAGATCAAAATGGAATGAAGTTAGAAATCAACAGAAAAAAAACTATAGAAACCAGATAAACATATGGAGATTAAAAAAATACCCTTTTAAATGAAAAATGGAGAACAGAAAAAATGATAGAAGAAATTTGAAAATTCCTGGAATCAAACAAGAACAATGATCCAACACACCACAAATCTCTAAGACACTATGAAGGCAGTTCTAAGAGAAAAGTTTATAGCAGTAAGTACCTGTATCGTAAAATAAAGGTAAAGAAAAAAACCCAGAAATATCCCACATAAATATTCTGTCGCTACTAGAATAGCTAGTGTCTGCCTTACTAGGTATCAAGACCCTTGTAAAGCAGGAACAAACTAATTTCAAAACCAGTAGAATATAATAAATAATTAAGATTAGAGCCCAAATTAATGACATAGAGAATAAAATAGATCACTATAACATGGAGGTAGTTCACTGAAAAGATAAACAAGATTGATAAATCCTTAGCCAAACTAATCAAATGAAAAAGAGTGGACACAAGTCAACAAAAATTGGTAAAATTCAGAAAATAATTAGGGACTATTTTTAAAACTTTTATTCCAATATATTAGAAAATGTAGAATATGGTTAAAATTTTCTAGATATTTATGATCTACCCAGATTGAACCAAGTGGATACAGAAAACTTAAATAAACTGGTATTGAGCAACAAGATTGAAATATTACTAAAAACCTTCCAACAACAACAACACAAAGCTCAGGATCACATAAATTCTCATCTGAATTCTACTGAATCTTTAAAAAGGAACTAACAAATTATTTCATGAAATAGAAAAGGAGGGAACACTCCCAAACTCATTCTTTGAAGCCAGTATCACCCTGACACCAAAATCAAAGAGAGATATTGAAGAGAGCAAACTACAGAACACTATCAGTGATGAGCTTAGACATAAAAATCCTTAATAGAACACCAGCAAACTGTATTCAAAAGCACATTAAGAGGGTTGTATATCATAATCTAGTGGGTTTCATATCAGGGAGGGTTCAATATACATAAATCAATAATGTAATTCATTACATGAATAGCATCCAGGAGCAAAATCACAAGATCATCTCAGCAGATGCAGAAAAAAACTTTTGACAAAATCTTGCATCCATTTATGTTATAAACAGTGAAGAAAATAGGTGTGAAAGGAACATATCTGAATAACATAAAAGCTATATATCACAAACCCATAGCCAACATTATAATGAAAGGGGAAAACTGAAAGCATTTTTTCTAAAATTAGGAACAAGACACGGATGTCCAAGCTCAGTACTCCTATAGCAAATAGACTGAAGAAGGAAATTGAAGGGATACAAATAGGAAAAGAAGAAGTCAAACCATCTGTTTGATTATGGCATGATTCTATTCTTAAAATTCTTGAACACTTCACTAGAAGATGTCTCTGTCTGATAAACAAATTCAGCAAAGTGGCAAGATACAAAGTTAATGCATGAACATCAGTAATATCACCTATATATGAATAATAAATTCAGAGAAAGGAATTAAGAAGATTATGCCACATAGCCTCAAAAAATAAAACAAAATACTTGGGAATAAATATAGCCAAGGAGGTGGAAGACCTCTATAGTGAAAATTAGAAAGCACTGAAGAAAAATAATTAAAGACCTTAGAAAATGAAAAGACCAACCATTTTCCTGGATAGATAGAATTAATGTCTTCAAAATGGAGATATTATTTAAAGCAATCTACAGATTCAATACGACCCCCATGAAAACACCATGAGATTCTTCACAGGACTGGAAACACAGTTCTAAACTTTCTATGAAAGAGTAAAGATCAAGAATACCCAAAGCAGTCCCAGGCAACAAGAGTGAGGATGCAGGCGATGCCTGACCTCAAGTCGTACTACAGGGGAGTCGTAACAAGAGAGCTTTGCCTTGGGAAAGAAGCGTTAGTGGACAGCAATGGACTAGGGCAGCAGACAGACACAAGTCCACGTGAGCACAGATGATCCTGGAAGAAGATGCTAAAAGCGTAAGTCGGAGGAAAGATGGCTCCTTTAACAAATAGTGCTGGGGAAACGGAATATTCAAGTCAAATATTGAAACTGCATCCCAACCTTTCACCCTGCACAAGATGGACTCAAAGTGGGTGCAAGGCCCAGGAATTAGACCAGAAAGAGAGAAGCTGCGAGAGGGAATCAAAGGCACCACCCTCCAACGTACTGCCTGGGTACCAACTTCCTTCCAAGACTGTGAAAGCTCAAACACAAAGCCAAGAGTCCCCAGGGGCATGGCACTAGATTAAAAAGATGCTGCATAGGAAAGGGAACAATGATCTCAAAAACACCAAAAAACTAACAACCCACTCAATCAATGGACAAAAGATCTACAAAGGCTTTTCTCAAAAAAAAAAAAAAATACAAATGGCCAACAAATATATGAAAGAAATGTTCAACCTTCTTAGCCATCAGGGAGAGATGAATCAAAACTACACTGGGATTTGCCCTCTCACCATCAGAATGGCATTCACCAAGAATACAAATAATGGTGATTTCTGGTGAGGATCAGGGAGAGAGGTATTTTTTACCTTATCAGTTCAATCACTTTGTAAAGTAGTATCAAAATTCCTCAAAAAACTAGAAATGGAAGCACCTCTCCCACTCTTCAGTATTATCCACAAAGAACTGAAATCGGCACCCTATTGTGATACATAAATTCCAGCGTTTATCGCAGCATACTTCACAATGGCCAGTTGTGAAACAGCTGAGGTGCCAGTCAAGAAAGGGTAAAGAAAATGTGGTGTATCTGTTCACTGTAGTCTACTCGACCATGAAGAAGAATCAATCATGTGATCTGCTGGTCTGTGGTGAGCTGGAGAACATCGTAGCGTAACAAAGATCTGCATCTGAGGAGGGAAAAAGGAAGGAGGAGGCCCAGAGAGGAGACCCACATGCAGCCAGAGCAGAGCAGGCTGAGCCCAGAGACAGGCCTTGCTGGGATGTGGGGCACACAGCTGATCGGAGGGAAGGGCCAGATTCTGGTGACGATGGCAGTTGGCACACGCTGCCTATGAATGAACTTGACCTCAGCTCATGGAAGGCCTTTGGACAGCCTCATGAAAACAGCAGTCTTTGTGGCTAGGGACAGCCCTGGGAGTCAAGGAGGGTGACAGACAACCACACCAGGTGGTGGGAGACGGACACTGTGTCGGCCAGGAGGGGGACAGTTTACTGTGCCCATGATAGGTTTACTCCCCCAGAGAAAGCTGTGCTTTCTCATCCCTACCATGGGAGTCTAATGTGGGACTCTGTTATGAAAATTACTAAGAAAATGTTCATAAAATGCTGTACAATTTTAAACTTTAAACATCATGATATATGCATAAGTACGTCTGTAATGTCCATGTATACAGTAGGTGGCTGTGCCAATGCGTTCACAGAGCAGGCCTGGGGCTGGAGGAGCATGTAGGGAAGGCAGGAAGCTGGGCTTCCTCGCTCTGGACGGCAGCACTCGTCCCAGGCCTCTCTGGTTTATCCTGGCTGTAAAGCGATACCCTGCTACTTCAGGACACAAGATGATGGAGTTTGGGTTTCCTGTAACATTGCTACAAAGCATGAATTTGTGGTGTTACTTTGTGATTTTCACAGCGTTCCTTATCGTCCAGATCATCCTACATGAGCTTTTCCCTTTTCAACAACAGGGAGCGTATCTGAAGTCCGTGGGGAGCAGGGTGCTGTAAGGATAATCCTGCCTTCAGAGGATACAAGATCAAAATCCCAAAGCCTCAGGTCCTCCCCAGACAATTTTAGCAGAGGCAGATATAGCACGTCGTGGACGGTAAGATAAAATGGCCAGAATCATTTTCATGGCAGAGTGGTTTTGATTGCAATCCCCATATGGATTTCACTGGTAGCCAAATTCATGGGAAGGTATAAAAGAAGGGAAAAGGAGAGTAGATGACCAGTCCTGGTGATGCGTAACCAGTCCTGGCGACCTCTAAACACCAACTCCCTACCAGGCTGAAGCTGCTTCCCAGGAGGGCCGGCTTCAGCTCAATACTGGATGGATAGATGAGGTTTCCTAGTACTCTCGAAGCCTGCGGATCATCCCAACCTGATCATTCTAGCTAGTTTAAGTCCTTAACGGGTGCAGTGCTGGCATGATTACATCATTTATCTAGCTGAAGGACTTCAGGACATTAGGAAAGAAAGTAAATGCAATGAAATCAGCGAAACCTTTAGTTACTGGTTAAAGACACAGCAGGTGTCCGGGCTGCTGACTCAGCCTTGAGCATCATCCTCTCCTGTGCTCCTGACTGCCAGGTTCTGCCACCGTCTGTAAGGCAAGTGGTTCTTCATTGAGAAATAAGATCATGGGCTGGGGATGCGGCTCAAGCGGTAGCGCGATCGCCTGGCATATGTGCGGCCTGGGTTCGATCCTCAGCACCACATACAGAAACAAAGATGTTGTGTCTGCCGAAAAACTAAAAAATAAATATTAAAAAAAAAAAGAGAAATAAGATCATCCTTCACTTTTAAACCATATTAAGTTCATTTAGAAACATGCACATGTAATTCTACCTGGTGTGTGTGTGTGCACGTGTGTGGTGTGGTATATATGTGTATGTGCATGTGTGGTGTGTGTGTGTGGTGTGTGTGTGTGGTGTGTGTGTGGTGTGGGTGTGTGTGGAATGTGTGTGAGAGTGTGCGTGTGTGGTGTGTGTGTGTGGTGTGTGTATGGTGTGTGTGTGTGGTATGTGTGTGGTGTGTGTGTGGTGTGTGTGGTGTGGTGTGTGTGTGTGGGGGTGGTGTGTGTGTGTGGTGTGTGTGTGTATGGTGTGTGTGTGGTATGTGTGGTGTGGTGTGTGTGGTGTGTGTGTGGTGTGTGTGGTGTGTGTGTGGTGTGTGTGTGCGTGTGCGTGTAGGAAAAGAGAAAGATTGAGCATCCCTATAAAGTTCATAAATCAAAAAGAGGTTTAAATGGGGCATAATAAAATAAAAACAGCATTTTCTTTAGAGAGTGAGATTATAAGTAATTTGTATATTGTCTTCATGCTTTTTTGTGTTTTTATCTTCCATAAAGGGGATATATTACATTTATTATTTGAAAATGGGAAAATGTTGATATGCCTTTTGTACTGACTTCTGTAGGTTTTCCTGTGTGCAGGAATTCTTCGGTGCTGACTACTTTTGAAACAGCATGAGGAACAGATCTTTCCTTTGCTGTTAAAAAGCATCTCCTCTTATCAGAGGTTAAAATGCACCATTTCATGCAATCCCCTGTCAAGGAACGTGGTATTTCCAAGAATCAAACATCTGAATCTCGCCAGCATTCTCTGCAAGGCCTGTTGGTCCCCACTGCAGCCGTATATCTAACTTAAAGTGAGCGCTCACCATCTGCTGGGCATGACCAGCACTAAGGGTTAAATTGCTCTTGGGCTTGGCTTGGCTCTCCTAGGGCAGGAGCAGCAGTCTGGATGGGCACCCCTAGAGTCAGGGAGACCAGCTAGGATCCAGCCTGGCATCTCCAGTTCTTCCCCTGAAGTCCTTGCCAGTGTCTCTGACGTACATTAGGAAAATGGGCAATAAGCGTGAAGCTGGGAAGCCCCTCCTCTAGCACCAGCATCTGACACCCCGCCCCTGCCAAACCCACGTAAGTGCCCCTTCTCCTCTATCAATTCTCCAGCCGCCCTGAAGGAGCAACAGGTCCCTCAACTTTTGAGCTTAGTATTCATTAGCTTTTAAAATGTGCTTCATGACAAGCAAGGATACCACTATGGTTTACACTTCTTCTCTCACGTAACCAGCATGACATCGGGCTGTGCACAGCCATGCGGGACTTGCCGAACCCTGGGTCTGGATCTCAGGTGCTGCTGGCTGGGCCTACAGGTGCTCTGGTTTCCTACTGCAGAACTCCCCTCTCTGTTTAAACCGCCACTTCCACTTCCATGTTCTGCTCCTAGGCACTGCGGCTGCAGTAACTTCAGATGAGAAGGGCGCTGTGAGTGGGGGCTGGTGACTGTGCCCAGGGGCACGCCTGCACTTTCACAAGGTGCACCCCAGGAAGCTGCGGCTGGGTCAGATGGGTCAGAGCACAGGCAAATGCCAAGGGCCACACTGGGTTGCCACGTGGCTACTCCACACACACCAAGCAGCGCTGTGAAGGAGCCCCGACCTGCCAACATCTGGGATCATCACACCTGTGATATTTTTGAATCCAAGGTCCACAGACTGGCAATACAGTGTGGTAGGAACTGGCATTTTTCTGAGTGAGACTGGTTCCAAGCTTTCCATCAGTGTTTCCTGTTCTGTGTAACAAGGTGCATCAGTTCTCGGGCTTCCCCTGGGCTGCTCCTGCTCCCTCAGGCCTCTTGTGCTGGGTGAGGGTATCTCCACCCAGAGTGTCACTTCTGTTATTTCTAGATATATTTTTAGGTGACATAGGGAACAACTTTTCCCATAGATCCTTGATTTATTGAAGAATTGCACTTTTCCAGATATACTGAACAAGTTCTGCACTCTTCAGTGGTCGCCATTTGGGTTTCCCACATTTTGAAAAACAACTTGACCGGGGCAGCGGCTGTACCATGCACTGAGCACATCTAAACCGCACAGTCCTGCAAGTTGTGAATCACGCGTCCACACAAGAGACCACGAGCAAAATGAAGACAATGAGCCACACACACACTCCCTGTCGCTGTCAGTTCCCTTCTGTGTTCCTGGCCCTGGCTCCCCTCCCTCCTTGGCACCGTTCACTTTCTGTCTCTGTAGATTAGTTTGCATCATGTAGAATGTTACAGGAACGTAATATTAAATTAATGCTTTTGTGCTGGTGTCTTTCATTCTCCTAACAGTCATTTGCTGATCATTCAAGTTGCTTCTGTAGCTATTAATTCACTTTTATTGCTAAGTATAATGCCACTGAGCAGATCTGCTAAAATATGTGCAGCAATTCCCCTTTTGATGGTCACTTACGTTATTTCTAGATTTTAGCCCTTATGTTGCTGCACTGAGCATTCGCATACGTGTGTATGACCCTAGGCTTTAATGTCCCCCATGTAACTGTCTGGGGGTAGAATGGTTGGGTCATAAGTTTTCCAAATCTGTTGTCCTATTTAAAATTTCCTACCTCTAGAGTTTCAGTTCTACTTTGGTCACATCCTTGCAATGAGTGTTATAATCTTTTCAATTATTTCTATTCTACTAAGCTAATTAAGATGCTCTAATAAATTATTGCCATGACAAAATTGGCATTTTTTATTTAAACTTTTATTTTAAAGACTATGATGTTAAACAACTAACTGTTCATGAGCTTACTTTCCATTTGTATGTTTCTTTGGTTAGTTATACGCTTAACTAATATTTTTCCTATTATTAAAAAAATGGCTTTCTTGTTTTCTTATAATCAAGTTTTGAGAGTCGTTGATGTACATAAAAGCTTTTTTTTAACCTGTTATATGATTTGCAATGATTTTTCAATCTGTAGTTTGCCATTTTATTCTATTAAAAGTTTATTTCAGAGTAAAGTTCTTTTGAACATTTGGATAGCTATAATTTATTTACTCAGAGTTATAGATTTCCATTCAGTTTCACTGATTTTTTTACTTCTGCTGTCATTTCGTACCACACAGGTTTTCTTCCACATGTGTGAAAAGGTCTCACTTTTGCCTTCTCTTTTGAGAGTTATTTCTGCTGAGTATAGATTTTAGATTGGCAATTGGATTAATCTGTTTTCCTTTCGGTAACTTGACAATTTTTGTTCACTGTGTTCTGGCTTATATTACTGCAAATGAAAAATTTTCCATCATTTTAAACTTATTTTTGTATACAAATTCTATCTTATTGCTTTGACTATTTTTAACATTATTTTTCTTTATCACTTGTCTTAAGAATTGCATCACAGGCCTGAGTGAGCTTTCTTCTTATACTTGGAGTTTCTGGAGCATCTTGGATACATGAGTTTACAGTTGCCATCAGAATTGAATTTTTTAGATAATTTTTCATGTTCTCTCCTTTCTTCTCCTTTAAGGAATGTAGCTACATCAAATGGACCGTTTGAATTTCCCCACAGTCCAGTGAGGCCCAGGTGATTTTCCAGCCATTTTCTCCCAGTGTTTTCCTCCCGTTTCTGCACAGAGTTTTTCTTACTTTGCTAAGCCGATGAGTGTATGCTCAGCAGGGACACGGGTCCTCACTCCCACTGATGGCACTTTCCGTCCAAGACAGGGGCATCTTCAACTCAAGAATTCCAGCGTTTCCTGCCTCTCCCTAAGTCCAGCCGACTGCCTGCTTCTTGAGCCTGTGGACTGTCATGATGAACCTTGTGGTGCCTGTGTCTGTGGATTTCAGACTCCTGTCCTCTCTGGTCGGTTTACTGACTTAGCTCTGCCTCTTGAAGGCTGCATTTTCCTGCCCCTTTCAATGCTACGCAACTTTTATTGGGCTGTTCTTCCTGTAGTCTAGTCTGTTTTCTGCTATTTTCTAACCTTTCTAAATATGCTTGAGTTTTATTCTGAAATGTGGGTGCGTTACAGGGTCTCTACTTGCTGGTTGGGAGCATGTGGTCTCTCAGGTCCTGTGACTGAGCCAAATCCTCTGCATCTGCATCTCCTGAGTTGGGAGGTCACTGCTCCCACTGGGACAAGCCGGCACCATTCCCAGCCCCACCTGAGCTCCGGGCCCTGCCCCCTGGGACATTCTAGGGAGCTCTCGCGGGCATTTCCCTGCCCTGCTCTGGCAGGTGTCCTGCCCACTGCTGAGCTCCCAGGACCCCGTCTGGGTGCTCTGCCACATGGCCAGCCACTCCTCTGTCCCTGGACACCAGGCTGTCTCACTAGCCTACCTGGCCTGTCTCCTCCACCACACTGGGAATGTTTTTCTGGGCAATATCCTGGGGAATCATAGTGTGAAAAATGCTTGCTTCCCATTTTCTAGGTCTCGCTGTGTCGGTGACTAATGTCTTGGCAATCAGCTTTACATGTTTTGTCTAATTGCTTTCTTAGCTGCTTCAGAGAGTGAGTGAATCTGTTCCTTGTTATTCCATTTGAAGTTGAAGCCAAATTACATTTGTTCAAACAATATACCTATCTGAGCTTGTTGACAAAACTCTTTCTTCCTTTCAAATCCTTATCTATTGGTTAGATTTTATTGTCTAATTTTTATGGTTAAGTTCATGATTTTTGTACTAATATTTCAATGAATTTTTCCATCCCCCCCTTTTACTACACTTGAGATTAAATTTTAACCTTTCAGTTTTTCTTTATCTAATAAAATATAAAAAACCTCTTTTTAAAATTTGAACATGCATAATTGAACAAATACTGAAGTTTTTGTCTTAAGCTCCATCCTAAGAATTGGAAAAAGCTTTAGAATCAATATGCTGCTTTTTCCTTTAACCAACTCTGAATCTGCACACATGCTGTTGGTGTTGTGGTACATTGATACAAATTCTTTTAACTTATTTATATTTATGCCTTTTCTTTCATATATAAAATAATTTTCTCCATAAATAATTTACAGCAACAATTTTTATTTCATTTTTTAAAGAAAAAGTCTCTTTTTTTCTCTCATTTCCATTATTATCTTGAAAATTTTTGTTTTAAGAAAACTGTGTTTTTTCTATTTTAAACTTCTTTCTGACATTGCAGTTTCACTGCAATTGATCTAAACATGATTTGCTTTTGATTTGTTGTATGTGGTTCACATTTGCTTCTTTGAATTTTGGATCTTAACTATAGATTCCTGTATTTCATTAGGCATTAAAAATTCATGTTATTGTGGGTTCAAATATTTCCTTCTCTCCACTTCTCCTTATCTCGTGGATTCTCCTTCACGTTTTCTGACTTATGCCACTGGGTTATGGTCTGTGTGATTTTTGTGGGATTGAGAATCTGGTTTTCTTTGTAATTTAGTCATCTGTTTAACAGTTAATTGTGTTAATGTGTGTTTGGGCTATGTACACATCAGACACACACATGTGGACATACACACTTATGTGTTTATGTGTAAATAACCGACACTGTCTTTGGTTATTTATCAAAGCTGTGCTTTCCTCTCAGTCGTTTCCTGTTGCTCACTCATTTCCTATTTAACAGCATACACTACCGCACTGCTCAGCCCTAAGGAAGGCTTACCTCCCTGTCTCCACACGGGGTCCACATGCGGACCTGCTGTCCCGGCTGACGAGCATGCACGATGCCAGCCCTGTGGTCACTCATATCCAGTCGATTTCAATGTGTGAGAACCAGAACCCTTAATCTAAGGACAGCTTTTCAGGGAGGACTTGTGTGTCCACTGCTCCTGAGCTCTGGGGGCACCACTGACAAGGGCCACTGCAGTCTGAGAGGAGGGAGAATGTTGAGGCCACTGAAATGGAAGGGAGATAGGTGGGGCAGGAGCTCCCACCGTGGAGGCCAGGAACTGTCTGGGAAAGACTTGAGCACCGTTCCTGGGGAGGAAAAAGGCTGAAGCCCTAAGGGCAGGTGTGATCCAGAACACACTGAATAGTGTGCCTGACCTTACAGAACTCCTAGAAGGTATATATATCCAAAGAAGGGTTTTTATGGAAAAGCCACAGGGGAAAATGTGACTGTGGTGAGAAGATGCATTGCCCTCAGTTTAAGTTCTGGTACACCCTGGCTAGAAAGAGAGAGGAAGTTGGCTTCCAGGCCCCAAGGCAGGACAGAACAGGGCCTGTCAAGGCGAGTGGTGACACTGGAGTAGAATCCTGCTTTCCTTGGGGATGGGAAAGCAGGGCACAGAATCCTCATTCCTCAGCCTCTGTACTGAAGGGTGATCCGCCATATTACAGCAGAAATGTCAGCAGGGTACCTTCCAGAAAGACCCCCTCTAGTGACTGACCCTTTGAGGAAGTGACTGCTCTTGGCTTCCTGACACTAAGGTCAGTGGCTAGGCCAGTAGTAGCCATTTCTGAACCTTAAAGAAGAGAATGAAATCAGCAGGAGATGAGGCACCCGGTCTCTGGCCACCTCTTGGGACTGCCACCTAGCGCCCCCATTCCAGGACAACCCTGCACCCCTGCGTGACACGGGGCCTTTCCTGACGGTCACAATCAACTTAAAAGGAAAATAACATCTACCCCAGGGAGGTGAAAAACACAAGATAGACTAAAGAATTCTCCAGAATTTAAAATGCCTGAAGAAGAATTTACTCTGTATAGCATTTCATGTCCGGGAAGCATTTCCATATGGCTTTCTTTCCAAAAGCACAATAATTTGTTTGTGAAATGTTTCTGAATTTCTAAAAGTCAACACTCAATTCAGAGTGTGCTTGTTGGTTCCAGTCCCTGTCTGTGTGTTAGGGACGGTGCACTTCTGGGCCCATGTTGCTGCCACGTGCTCAACTTTGTAGCTCAGTAGGAGAAAGGAGGGAAAGGAAGTGAAAGTCTACTGTTTCCCAGTAGCCAGCACTTTGGCTCTTGGTCTAGACGTCGCCATCTCCCTGCTGTTTTCTGATGGAAGCTGCAGCTGGTGAGACAGGACCCTCCCCCCTCCTGCCCTCTTCTCAGTGCCGGGTGCTATGGCTCCCCAGACCTGGCCCTGGACCAGAGCCTGTTTCCTCAGTGGTAAGCTAACCCCAGCCTCAGGAGCACACCTGCCCCCAGAGCTGTTAAGGAGGAAGCTTCTCTTTTAGACATAAGCAAATGACTTCTGCGCCCTTAGAAATGGAGCAGATTAACCAGCACCATCCTGGCTTTACAGATTCCCGTTCCCACATCAGCAGCTCCTGCCCTTCTAAGAAGTGACACTACAGGAGTGGACGCTGATGGGCAGGGAGCTGCTGCCACTCGGAGACGGTGACTTGGACTGAGGTCCTTAGCAAGTGTGCACAGATTTGCAAAGATTGAAGGGAGGAAGAGTGCTCACAGGTGACATGGCCTGCAGGGGGCAGGGAGCCTCTAAACATGCTGGGGGAGCAGCAGCACCCCTCTGGGGGGGACCCTGGGGGGAGATTGATCAACAGCCTTCAGACAAGCTTCCTCCGTGGCAGAGTGAGCATCAGGCCATAATTAGGCGTGTTCTAGCATTTCTGTAATTTCATCCAATTATAACTCTGAATGCAGCCATGATCCTAGTTTAAATTGTTTGTGATAACAATCAGCCTTGGACGGGGAACCTGTCTCCTGGGAAAGCCCTTGAGGCCCGGCACTCACTGAAGGTTCCAGCAGCATAAGAATGGAGCACCCCAGAGAAGGTTTCCTTCCAGGGAAAATTTTCAATTATGACCAGCAAATATTTATTAACCCTTTGTATTTTATGGAAGGCCAATTTAATTAGATGTGGTTCCTTCGCTCTAGAGGGTAGGTGAAGGCTGGGTCGGGAATTATACTAAACACAGAAGGAAGGTGTCAATCAATCAGCCTGCATCGGGGCTCAAGAAGAGGCCAAGGCCGGGGAGGTTTGAGAAACAGAAGCACAAGAGATGGAAGAGAAAGAGACCCCACAGCCCAGAGCACAGTCTGGGCTTTGGTTTACCACAACTGTGACCCTCGGCTGGGACAGCAGGTAGGTCTCCCACTGGAAGTGAAGCTATTATTTGAAATTTTATAAAGCTTGTGGCTGAAATAATTAAAGTCTTTGAAAGTATTTAAAATGTGCTCCATGAACCTCTCAAGGTCTCTAGAATTCTTTTGGAGAGAGTATAAAGTTAAAATTATTTTCATAATAACGTTAAGACACTATTTGCCTTTTAATTCTGGCTGGATCTGACCTGTTGGTGCAAAAGCTAAGGCAGGTCAAAGCGCTGGTGCCTCTGCAGCGAGTCCAGGAATTAAACCAAGCTGCACAGATGACCACGGTATTCCTCCCCAGCGCCCATCCCGAGTGGGAAATCCAGGCCCTCGTGGTAGTATCCTGGGAAAGCATTAAACGTCACTGACTGTGTCACATGTGAGGCCTTGAGCAAAATCTCCTTGTGTGGCTGTCCCCCCCTGCCTGGCGCTGCAGCTCAGAGCCCCTGTGACCACCGCAGCTGCTCCTGGACTGCAGGCTTCTACCATTTCCTGCAGAAGTGCCAAACCTGCACTTCTCAGATTGGGATATTTGATGGATGTTTTCTGAACAATGAGTGACATAATCCTCACAGCTACAAAGAATGAACTGGTACTATCATTTACCTATGATAGAATTCAAATTTTCAGAGCAAAATTTGGTATTTTAGAAAATGTACGATTGCCACTCTGACCTCAACAGCTTCCCCATATTTACAGTTCTTTTGAGGAGCTCTGTGGTGATACTAAGGAATGGGGTCTCAAGAGGTATTTAATGAAACATTTGAAAGACCTTGTAAGTGGGTAACAATTTTTTTAAATGACTAATGCATGTTACAGAATCATGGTAATAAATGATCTCTTTGTGGTTGGAGTTGGAGAATATCATGCTAAGCAAAATAAGCCAATCCCAAAAAAACAAAAGTCAAATGTTTTCTCTAATATGCGGATGCTAATTCACAATAAGGTGGGGGGCACTAGAGAGAAGTGATGGGAGGGGAGGGGAGGGGATGTGGGATAGGAAAGATAGTGGAATGAAACAGACATTATTACTGTATGTACATATGTGACTGCATGACCAATATGATTCTGCAACATGAACACTCAGAAAAATGAAATTATATCCTTTCTATGTATGATATATCAAAGTGCATAAATGCATTCTGCTTTTAGGCATAACTAATTAAAATAAATTAAAAATAAAAAATAAGTAAATAAATGATCCCTTTGAACTAGAAAACCGACAGGGATAATTTAAAGTAACAGTGTAAAATTATTAATGTGGTTTCAGATTTCACATTGCAACTAAATGTTGACAAACTTCCACTTGGTGAATTTCTGTTTGCAATTGAGTGAAATATTTATAAACATCTGAAAGTCTATTAAAAATCCCCTGCCTTTTCCAAGTACATATTTGTATGCCACTGGCTTTTTGGTTTAGATTTTAAGCAAATCAACACCTGACAATGGATCACCTCAGCAAGCACCTGTGACAGTGTGTGGTTACCTACAAACAAGGTCAGATGTTGAGGATGGGAAACAATGCCAGTCCTCTAAGTGTTTATTTTTTTTATTTTTCTGCTCCTGTTTTATTTTCAAACCCATTTTTTTTTTACAAAATTGGCTACATTTTTATGTAATCAGTACATCATTGTTACCATTGCATGAATTAATATACTTTAAATTCTTGGTTTTGATTTATTGTTGTATATAGCTATAACACATAAATAGAATACTTTTGTATTCTCAATCATTTTAACAGTATTATTAACACTGGGGGTGGCAGTGACACTCACTGTCATTCCAGAAACTTAGGAAGCTGAGACAGGAGAATCACAGGTTCAAATCCAGCCTCAGCAACTTAGCCACTTTAGTAATCCCATGTTTCAAAATAAAAAATAAAATGACTGGGGATGTAGCTCAGAGATAGAGCACTGCTGAGTTCAATCTACAGTACCAGAAAAAGAAAGGAAGGAAGGAAGGGAGGGA
>NW_025999977.1:58105935-58236098 GCF_001458135.2 Marmota marmota marmota
GGGAGGGAGGGAGGGAGGGAGGGAAAGAAAAAAAGAAAGAAAAAAACCCTATTATTAAATCCTGAGAAAAAAATGATTAGAGACAAATAGCTCTAAACTGCAAAAGTGCTTTTATTGGGGGACGATGGGCAGTGTATGTAGACTCTGGGGCCAAAGAGAAAAGCTTTTTGGTTTTACTGGACACAGGAGGCAGCAGTGGTTAGATGGACTCGGCAGAAGGCAGGAAGACCAATTAGAAGACCCGCTAACATAAGGCTCTGCCAGTAGGATCTTAGAATAGAAAATAAATGAGTGCTGCTGGAGCATTTGCAAGAACCAAGTTAAGTGGTGCATTAGATGAGGAAGTGCATCGTGCCCCAAGGAGGAGAGAAGCAGGCTCCTTCATGCTCTGAGGTAGGCAGACGGGGTAGAGGAGGGGCTGTGGTTCTCAGTCAGCGCTCCATGGAGTTGTATTTACAGAGACTCAAGAGGTGGACTGAGTGGGGTAAAGAGATTGCCTCCAGGCAGATTGAAGGTTGAATTCCACCTGAGAAGGACATCAGCGCTGGAGGCACATGGCCAATCTTATCACGAGAGAAGGGTTTCCAAGTTCTTCCTTGAAAAGGGAAAAGCATGATTGAGAGAAGTGGGTCTCTGAGGAATGGATACCTCAGCTGGTTCCATAATTTGGGCACTTGAATCGTGCAGCTATAAACACAGGTATGCATGTATCATTATAGGGTGCTGATTTCAGTTCTTTTGGATAAACATGAAGGAGTGGGTAGCTGGCTCCGATGGCTGCTCCATTCCCAGTCTTTTGAAGCATCTGCATGTTACTTTCCACAGTAGGTGAACTAATTGGCAGCTCCACCAGGAAGGTCTGCGTGCACCTTTCCCCTGACATCCTTACCTGCATTTGTATCACTCATATTTTTGATGAATGCCATTCTAAGTAAAGTGAGACATAATTTCAATGTCATTCTGATTTGCATTTCTCTGATTGCTAAGAACTACTGGATAAAGAAAATGTGACATATACACACAATGGAGTTTACTCAGCCATAAAGAAGCCTGAAATGATGGCATTTGCTGGTAAATGGATGGAGCTGAAGAACATCATGCTGAGTGAAATAAGCCAGACTCAGAAAGCCAAGGGTCAAAGGTTTCCCCTTCTATGTAGAAGCTAGAGAGAAGAAAGGCATTTTAAATGGGAGAGGCGTTTCATGAAGGGGAACCAGAAGGAGGGAAGAGGCCAGGGAAAGGGGAGGAACAGAAGAATCAAATTAACCAACTGCCTCATGTGCATGTGCAAACCTATCACCCTGAATTCCACTCAGTGTGTAACTATGTGGGGTGCACAGTGGGGGTGCAGGGAGAACTGGATCTCTGAAATTCCCACTTGGGAAAGACAAAGAATGCAAGGAAGAGCAACAAGAGGCATCAGGGCAGGGCTGTGCCACATCAAGAGGGAAGATTGCTGCAAAAGTGGCCTTTGTGAGACTTCTCCTAGGGACACACACACACACACACACACACACACACACACACACTGTTAAGAACACTGCAATTTTTTTTTTCTCTTGTGACATATTTTTAAGCAAAAACCATCACTAGCTGGGACACTGAATTATTTTTCCCAAGTGCAGCTAATTTCAAGAGGTGCATTCTCTTTTGTTTCACTGTATTTTAAAGATGCATCTAATGTTCAGGTACCCAAACAATCTCAAACCCAGTGCTGTGTTCCTGCAGCTCAGGGAACCAATTCCCAACTGCAACTGCAAAAAGCAAGGAAAGCCCTTCCTTCAGTTTTGCAGGTCAGAAATGTGCCTCGAGCACATCTGTGGACAAGAGCAGTGTGTATGGTCTCCAGGGGGTCCATGGAGGGTCTGTTTCCTTCACTTTCCAGGATCTAAAGGCCACTAGCATGTCTTGGCTCTTGGCCCCTTCCTGCTTCAAAGCCCAAACTGGTTAGCTGAGTCCTTCTTACATTTCCTCTCAGCAGGACCCCTCTGTCCTCCTCATTCAGGACTCTCCCTGGGTTAGGGCCGGTGATGAGCCCAGTTAGTCCTATCTGCCACATTAGTTCTCTGTTGCTATGTCTTCTGCCAAATGCACATGCTCCAGAGAGCAGGACGTGCACGCTGTGGGGGACACAGTTCTGCTGTCTCCTGAATGAGTGTTTCTTGGCTCCATATCTATTTATGGAAGAATGAGAAGCCACACAATAAACACAGCATTGCAGAATTCCCTGTGTGGCCAGCCTTGGGGCGCTGAAGAGGGAACCCAAGGCAACTGCTCTGCCACCAAACTGTGTCTGCCACCCTGAATTCCTTTGTTTGTTTGTTTTAATTAAATGTTACTGTGTTTAATGTTTTTAACTAGGGAATAATTTTATAAAGGCTTTGTATAAAATTTTAAAAATTCCTATTGAAATTATATTAATAAAAAATGCCAATCTCTGCTAAACAATTTCTCTGATGAAAAGTTGTCTTTGACAGAGAAAGGTTTCTAAACAGCTGCTGCGGCCAATGTGTGCTAGTCCAGCATGACACTGGCCCTGCTGCTCTGAGATCTCTTGTACTGCTGAATGTTACTTTTAAACATAATCATAAGTAATTTCATGATAACATTGTCTTACCCCTTGCTTAATTTAATGACATATGGTTTTATATTCCACAAAGTATTTTTGATGTGACATATGGTTGTTTTCCAGACCAGTTATTACAGATTAGTAGCATTTTATTAGTTAGAAAACAAAACAAAAAACTTAAAAGTGTGTTTCAGAGATGTCAAGTAATTTTCCCAATGTAGCACATCCTATAAAATATTAAAAATGGATCTAAGCACATATCTCTCCATTGGAGAGCTTTCTCTTTCCACCATGCCACTTTATTATCAAAATATGTAAATTGAAGTCAGCAGGTAGGGCTGATGTCAGGTCTGCTTATGACGCACAGTATTGTACTGCCTCTGAGGCCCCAAGGTCATGGAAATTGTCTCTGCTCACTGGAGGCCCCCAGTCACAGCTGATTTCTGAAGGTGTGTCTTGCGAGTGGGCCTCACGGCTGAGGCAGACAGGGTTTTTGCCTGACACAAGTGGCAGCTACTGTGAAAAGCAGAACAGCTGACGCGGGGTGGGATGATAGTGGGGAGCCCACGCACCCCTGCACTCCAGGCTTTGCTAGAAAATACCTCGAAGGGGACTCGGCAGAGCAGCAGAATTGTGGGCCCGTGCTGAGATCTCTGCCAGGGAAAGCAGAGTTCTCTTTGACCGTGTTCTGACGTACTGCAGGAGCTGATCCGTCCCTCCACCTTGGCTCTTGGTGACAGTGGACTAAGTGTCCAAAAGTAAACTTCAAAATGCATACTGCTTAATTTATCCTAACGCCATGAGAGATTTGAAGGACACGCGTGAAATAAGAGGAACATGCAGAGATCAAGACAAAAAGAGTCACCGAGGGAGCTGACGATAAATAAGTATGGCAGGCAGATCATCATGCATCCTTCTTGACTTGAAAGTCCAACCTCCTGCGGAACTGACTCCCTCTCCTGCTTTCACTTGTTAGAACTTGACCAATGTGGTGGCTTGTGTCTGAAGCACAGGCTTGGGCCACTTGTCATTCAGCTTCACAGTAGCAACCGGCATGAAGAGTCAGGAAGTACAGAAGTTTAAAAAATAAATAAAATAAAAGTAACTCACGATTTAATTTTTTTTTTTTGGTACCTAGGATTGAACTCAGGGGCACTCAACCACTGAGCCACGTCCCCAGCCTTGTTTGGTATTTTATTTAAAGACAGGGTCTCACTGAGTTGCTTAGTGCCTCACTTTTCTGAGGTTGGCTTTGAACTTGAGCTCTTTCTGCCTCTGCCTCCTGAGCCACTTAGGATTACAGGTGTGTGCCACCGCACGTGGCTCAAAATTCTTTTTTGACACTAACTTTGCCCAATTTAAGTCCTTGATTTCAGCATCTTAAACACACACAGAGCACCTGTGTTTGTGCCTAACGTCCCCACATGGAAAGCCGCGGGTTTGTTGCCAGGTCTGTGCACATTCAGTGTTGTGACTGCACATGAGCACACCTGCTGTGCCCTGTAGTAGGGTTAGACACAAAAGCAGGAGTGAAGTTGGGACAGCACAGTTACTGGGACACATTCCTCTGACCAAAGATCCTGACTTAACCCGGACTTACGCATGTGAGGCGGCTGCCTGGCTGCCCGTTCCTGGGCTCCTGATGGAGGAGCCATACAGGACGCACAGCGGTCAGCACACTTCACAGGGTCAGAGCCAGTGTTTGAGCCTGTGTGGGTCTCAGTCTTAGCTGCAGTCCTCGCTGTCAGCCCACAGGCCGCGGTGGGTGAGTGAGGCTGTGTTCCACTAAAACTTGATTGACCAAGGCAGGTGTTGGGTCCAATTGGGTCTGCAGACCACATCCTGCTGACCCACAGCTTATAGGTGAAGTGAAAGAACTTTACCTGCAATGAAGTTTAAAGTCTGAAGAAAACTGCCAGTGAGTACTCTGGACCCAGGCGGCAGGAGGAGGGATTCAGTGGAGGACTCTGTGGCAGGCGGTTCTATGTAAGAAACCTTGGGTGAAGAGTATCAGCTCACACTTTCCCATTCCCCAAGTCACAGCCAAACCTTCAGACCCTCCCTGTATTTCTGTTGTGCCTCCTCTTTAGTCCACACCCAAGACATCAAGCTCTGTACCAGTTCCCCCAGAAGATGCCTCCTGTGCATGTTTCCGTCCCACTCAGCACCAACACCCTGCTCAGGTCACCACGATGCCCTGTGGATCAGTGGTGGTTTTCCACTGGATCTTCCTGATTTCTACTCCAAATTCCTCATTACCCAGTAGTTAGGTGTATTAAAAAGAAACTAAAAGACTATCCAATGACTTCACACCTTTTCTTAAAACCCCACAATGAGTTCTCATTGCATTCATAAGAAATATAGGCAGAAAACAATTACTGTGGCCTGATTTCCCCCCTAGCAAGTAGAGATAGGAATGATAGATTCAAAAGTGAAATCAAACGCGAAGGGGCAATACTCTCTGAGGTCTCAGAAATTCCCTTTCTGAGACTTTTAAGTTGAAAATCTAATATCTAAGATATCAGTCAGGCCACCAAAGAGGAGTGCGAATGCATTAATCTGCAAAGGTGGCTGAATGATTTCTCCAGGCCTGTGTGTGCCTGTGCCTGCAGATGAGGGCATGTCTGTGTGATTCCTGTCCTGGAACCCATTTTCACTCCCTGGAATTCTCTCTCTTGAGGGACCAGTTTACTATGTTGAGTATGATGGTTTGTGAGCTCTGACGTGGCTTCTCAGGAGCATGACACCTTCCCTGTGCGTTCTCAGAGGCCAGCTGGCAGGTAAGGAGTCCAGCATGGTGGATGGTGGAGAGGCCCAGGCCATGCACAGAGCACTGAGCAAGCTCAGCTTGGGCACTGTGTGGAGGACGATAGGTCTGTTGTCCTCCACACAGTGCCCAAGCGGAGCTGGGAAGTGATGCAAAGGAGTCCCCGGGCCCAGATCCCACCAGCCCTTCTCACCGCACCTCTCCAGGATCTTGATAGCAAATCGCAGACATCGGCTTGGCAGGCCAATTAGAAAATGAATCTAAAGGACCCCTGAAAAGCCTCCATAGCCAGTCTCATCAACAGACAGGACAAAAGGGTACAGACATCAGTCCAACTGGGCCTGGTGGCTGGGAAACAAGTCCCGGAGAAGCCACGAGGCATTCCTGGGGTCTCTCAGGTGAAAGCAGAGGCAGGACTCCAGCCCACGTGCTGAGGTCAGCCTCGGTGTCCTGCCACAGGAGGCCACACCACCAATGCCCTTCACCTGCGCCAGACCAAACGGACCAGGAAGCTGGAGTATGGAGAGTGGCCGTCACTGCCAGGAGGGTGGTGAGTACCACTGAGATGTCTTGTGTATGGATGTGGTGACCCTGTTCACAGGAGGAGAATCAGAAACAAGGTCTTTCTCAGGTTGTGACGCTGGCGTTCACTGTGCACCATTTGCTCCTGGGAGGACTTCACACATAAGCCCTGGTTGTCTTCCTGAGGCACAGGTGTTCGTGAAATCCCAACCCTGTGGTATAACTGAACACCCTACTGCAAGAGTCCTCAGAAGGATCTTTAAAAGGTTTTATTTGTGTTTTCTGTTTTGAAAAGAAAATGAACAAAAATTGTGATTAAAACAACATATATTTACTTATTAAAAACTGCTAGATGGCAATTTTTATTGAGGAAAATCTGAAGAAGACCATTTAATGTAAAGCTTAATTATGAGCAGCCTGTACTTGCCTGCAGCAATATTTCATTTTCCTAAGTATTTAACCTTGTGCCTAAGTTTAACTACAATGCAACTACTTGATCATAGGATAATACCAGTATGCATTGTAACAGGAGAGAGGTGAGTTTCAGTTACCTGATTATAAGGTTAAAGTTTCTTAGATTAGGTACTAACATCATAAACATGCTAACGTTTTTGTTTTGTTATGTTTTTGAAGGAAGCACGCAATTTATCTGCTACTTCATCTCAGTGTGTGCATTTTGAAATTCTAGGCACACGGTCCTCTAATTCCATCTGTGTCTTCTGCCCCAGGTGCCAGTTAAAACTGAAAGTATCAGATAAACATTTCTCACATCGTGTAATCAAACACCCCCCATCTCGTGGTCCTTGGGCTGTAAACTTAATCCAGAAACAGCAGAATTTTCGGGGAGATGCTGGGAGGCATTTGGGTCACGAGGGCTCCTCCCTCATGAGTGACTGGTGGCTTTGAGAGGATGTGACGAGAGGACCTGGTCCCTTCCTAGTCTTCTGCTCCTTCCCTGTGAGGATGCAGCAAGGCCCTCAGTGCCCGCGGTGACTTCCCACCTGCAGAGCAGCGGGCAGCAGCTCCTGTCCTCTGTCCACTCCAGGCCCAGGCGGTCCGTGAAGCAGCACAGGTGCTCCAAGACAGGTGTGCAGGGACACCTCTGTGTGTGAGTTTCTTTCTTGTTATGTAAACATGGATGTTAAAAATAGCCATGTTATAGCTACACAGAAGAGTCCTAGAAAAACACACATAGCCCTCCCTGTCGAATGCCAACAAGACACACAAGATGAACACTTTCCTCAGACCAGGGGCGCGGGCACTTCCCGGACAGCTCGGAGACACGCGGGAGTGGTGCCAAAGTGTTCCCTTTCCTTTATGGAGTTACTTGTTGTCTGTCTCCAGTGTCATGAAATCCCAGATCTGGATGTTCATTCCAACGGCTGCCTTGTGCCGCGAAGCTGAAGCGCAGAAGAGGCCGTATCGGTGAGGGACTGCGAGATCGTAGACTAGCCTGGGGAGGGGACAAGAGGAAAACAAGGGAAAAGCGAACACAGTTTTGTAAGGTGAGCTCTTTGTGAAGCCAGTGCAGGGTTGAACAAGGAGCCTTGGTCGGCGAAGTCCTCACTGTGCCAGGACACGGTGTACCGGGACTTCATGTGGCACCCTGATGCATGTGGCTTGCACTTCTCAGGGGCCGATTCCAGAGACAGGGCTGGCTCCGGTGCCCCCAGACCCAACAGTTTATTTCTCACTCTGTGACATCTTGACGGAAGTCATATCCTTTTAGTGTTCTCATCAAAATGATGATGGTTTCTCAGTAAAGAGGTAATGGCTAGAATAAAATCTGCATTAAGCTGTCCTGTGGCAAGTGTCAGCCTGCTAGCTCAGGAGCTGATGGAGAGGCAGCCTGCATGTCTTGCCCGTCCCTCGCCACCTGCTCCCTAAGCTCAAGCGCCTTGGGGCTGTGGAAGAGTCCCAACAGTCCACCCCATTGAGAAGGAGGAATGGCAGGCAGCAGCAGGGGTTGCTTTGTGGACAGGTGGCACCTCCCTGGACACAGGGGAGCACAACTAGCATGAGCTCTTCTCTCTGTTGCCTCCTCCAAGGGCTCCCCCGGCTCCCTAGTCTTCAGTCCCTGACATCACTGGTCTTGAGAGGCACGATCTACTTGGGCGAGACAGGTTGCGTAGCTCGGTCCACAGCAGTGCCAGTTGAAGTGTCAAACACTGTTTCTCGCTGTGCCAGTCCAGCCTGGCTCTGCTTTCCACCATGCGACCAGCGCACTGGTTTCATTAATGAGGTTCTTGGCATAAAAGTTAGCTAGCGAGATCGAAATAAAACACACAGACTCAGTTACCTTTTTCTATGACCAGGTCCGAGATGGCTCCCCTCTCTGGTTTCCACCTCGAACCACCCGGTAGGGCAGCAAGGATTACTCAGGACTAGCAGGAGAGAGAGAGACGGAGCACGCCAGGGAGTAGCCTTTTATTGGGGAACAAGAAATTCAGGGGAGAATTCCATCCAATGAAGGTTGAGGGGGGCCGCACTCCAAGGTCAGGGTCAGTGATTGGCCCCGGGGGTCAGTGGTCAGTCACACCCCGACACGGACAGGCTCTCGCATCAGGAGAGGGCCGGGAAAGCTCCGACACAGTTAGCCAGAGCGCCTCAGACCCAAACAGGGAGTTGCCCAGTCACGTGTGAGAATGGCTTCCCACACTGCTTTCTTGGACAAACTGTTCTTTCAAAGACCAGCACACGGGTGAACTGCTTCCTTTCCCTCAGTACCTTATGGCAGCAAAGACGTTAAGTCCTCTAAACTAAAGCTAGCCTTGTCCAGTTGGAATATCAGGCCTGACTCAGAAGGCCAAGCCCCTGCAGGTTTGATATCCATTTAATATTAAAGGATTTTGTTCCTGACCCTTCTTCTGTCATTTCTTCTGCCCTTCAAGTCAACAAACAGCACATACTTCTGAGGTCCCAATATTCTGGACTTTCCCTTTATTTTCCATTTTTGTTTGCAAACCCATTTATTTTTTGCCTGAGTTTATTGTTTTCTGATATTTTGCTATACAAGGCCATAGTTTCCAAGAAAGCACAAGATATTTTTCTCTAATGACTCAACATAACACTAGGCTCAGGGGATACACAGTCTTCTTCCAAATGGCAGAAGCAGTGTTTTATCAAATATTTTGCTACTGCTTTATATGAGGATCTCTCTGAAATCAGATCCTTGGTCCGTGTTTTCTACCCATTAAACCAAAGCTGCACATTTTAGATTCTTGCTCTAGCAACAACCTGTATCTAGTGTTTCTTTTTTCATTACTAACACTGGTTGTCCATCAGGGAGTCTTCATGAGGCCAGGCCCTGGTACCCCACCTCTTTGGCTGCCCCAGGAAGTGGTTGTCCTCAGCTGCCAACACTGACTATTACTTGTCCTTAGAGGGTGTGATCTTGGCTGAGTCAAGGCAAACCAACTGGAACCCGTCCAAAAGTCACGCTGTGCCAGCTGGGCAGGGCACTGCCCTGCTCCATCTGGCACATCTCTGCTCAGAGACCCGCTGCTGGGGAGGCTCTGCTGTCCTCGCACACTGTGCCTCCAGCACTGAGTCCAGCCTTCCCAGGAAGCTGATGAAGGTGAATTATGCAGGTGATTGACTGTGTTCCCAGACTATCTGGTGTCTTTTCACAGGGTGGACAGGTGATGCCCACTGATCCCCGTCATCTCCTCACCTGTGCCTCTTCAGCTCTGCAGATCTCAAGAGCGAAGCTCACGGTTGCCTCTGTCTGCTCAGTCACTGATGAGTCAGTCCATGCTCAGCCCTAAACATCACACCAGGCCATATGGGGAGCTGCCCTGAGTTACCCCTGCTTGTAATGGAAAGGGCCTCCTCATGTTGGGCCTGGGGACAGGCTCAGGCTCCAGCCACAGGCCGCCATGTCACCGATAGGTGTGTACTTTTGCAGCTAAGAAGAAACACTTCATCTTCTTACTCTTTGCATTTCCAAGACGGTTTGTATTCTCTCCCCCAACTTAATTTATAATTGGCTGGGAGTAGATTCTAGAATAGTCACACCACTGTGCTTTATTGACTCCTAGTTCCCACTGTGAAATTGTTAAGTACAGTGACATTTAGGATTTCATTTCTGTCCAAGAGGACTATTTTGGTTGTGAGATTTTGGTTCTGTTTTTGGAAGTTTTGTTTTCTTTTAAAAAAACTTTTCTTTATTCTTAATGTATTGAAAGAATATATACATTATAGTTTTTTATTTCCATTTTATTTTAAGAAGATTCCAACTTGAATATTTCTGTTCTTTTTTTTCCATTTTCTGTTTCTTTTTCTGTAACGCATGTACATCAGATGCAGAGCTTTCTTGATTGATCCTCTCTTTGTTAGTTTTAGGGGCTGCCATAATTAGTGACTACAATCTGGGTGGCTAAAAAAACAACAGAAACTTGTTATCTCAGCGCTAGAGACTGGAGATCTGAGAGCCAGGTGTCAGCAAGGCTGTGCTCCCTACAATGGCTCTAGGGCACAGGTTTCCAGCCTCCTCTATCTTAGATTTCCTGGCTTGGAGACCCCTGGCTCCAGCCTGGCTTCCCTTATTACAAGGTGTCTCTCCTGCACCATGCGGAGACGGCCACTCCCTGTTCAGCCAGCATCTGGAGGATGGCTAGAGGTGGGTGGCTGCAGCTCCCAAGCCTGGTTTCTTGATGGATAAGGGTCATCACACAAAGAGCACAGCTTCGGTGGAGGTGGAGCTGGACTTTGTCTTCTCTCTTCTCTTCTCCTAGGAACCCCAGGCACACATAAGCATTGAGTCCTCTTAACTAATTACTGCTGCAAGGACCTGTCTTCACAAGGGTCACGTTCTGAGGCTGGGGAAGCAGAAGTTCCACTTATCTTGGTAGAAAACACAATTTAACCTACGACACTCTCTGGTCCCCTTTTATTTTGTTGTAATTCTTGTCCTTTTTTCCTTGTTGCTGCTTCTCTTTTTATTCTATATTCTGAGAGTTTTTTTCCCACTTTATTTCCCCACTTTTCTGGGATAGTTTCATTCTGGTGATGTGATACTTAATTTCCAGCAGGTTTCTTAGTTTTGAATTGTTGCTTTCCTGGATTTATTCCTGAAAATCTATTTAAATATAATTTTTAAAATGATAGCAGTTGTTTTAGTTAGCTTTTCCATTGCTGTGACCGAAAGACCTGACAAGAACAATTTTAGAGGATGGAAACCTTAGTTTGCACTCATGGATTCAGAGCTCTCAGGCCAAAGATGGCCAACTCCATCCTTCTCTGTTCCTCAGGACCTGAGGTGAGGCAGAACATCATGGCAGGAGAGTGTGGCAGAGGAAAGCAGCTGGGGACACTGTACCAGGAAGGAGAGAGAGAGAGAGAGAGAGAGAGAGAGAGAGAGAGAGAGAGAGAGAGAGGTCTTCACAACAGTCTCTGAGCCCCGTAGGCACACCCCCAATGACCTACCTCTCTGGCCACACCCCACCTACCCACAGTTCAGGCTCTCAGAACCCAATCGTCTCACCTGTGAACATGTATTGTCTCACACAAGAGCTTTGGGGGGACACCTAACATCTACAGCGTAACTTAAATTTCATCTCTGAGTTACTTTTTCTGGAATTGTTTTCTGTGTATCTTTTTCCTTTCTTTTATTCTCGGAAGTCTGCAATACTGGGTGATGGGTAGTTGCCCCTGCATTTTGAAAACAAGATGATGGAAAGTAACCTCTGATCCATGCATGTGGGAGAATTTGTGGTGAGCTATGTGTTGTATTTTCATGTAGAAATCTCTTATTTTTCAGTTATATCTCTCTTGTGTCTTACGAAGTCTGTCTGTATTGAGGAGGGGGGTCTCCAGATGGAGGAGACCTCTGACTTACTGATGGGTTAGGTAGTGGCTTCCATCTGCTCTAGTTAGTCTATATTTTTGAGGATTCTGAAAACAATACATCAGTACATATTGTACAGGATTGAAATATCACATGTTGCCTCATTAATATGTACAATTATTAAGTGATAACCAAAACATCAAAATATGCCTACAGAAGGAAATGTGAACTACCCTTATTAATTATCATTACATATTTTACATGTATCAAGTTGTAACACCATAATTTATAAATATGTACAATTAAAATGGTGATTTTTAATGATTCTGCAAGACACCCCCTATTCAAGAGTAGAATTTACTTCATGCACCACTGTTCCTGGCTTGTGCCACAGTCAGACAGCATAGCTTTGAGTGTCTCCTGTCTGACAATTTCATAAATCTTCACAGTGACACCCACATTGGCTGGTGCTCTCTCTCTCTCTCTCTCTCTCTCTCTCTCTCTCTCTCTCTCTCTCATATGTATATATATATGCTTTTCTGCCTCGAGGACCTCCAGGTAGGGCCGAGTGAGGGTCTGGAACCCAAGCAGAAAGCCAGAGTCACATGGATCTGAAGTGCTAGTCACAGGGCTGCAGGATGTCACAGTGGTGGATCAGAGAAGCCGCAGATGATAGGCTCCAACATCCAACATTAGCAAGTAGGGTTTGAGTCCAAGTCCATCAGCCTCAGGAGCCTGCGGCCTCTTCAGCACATGCTGTTTCCTCCAAATGCACAGCAGACTGCAGGCCCAGAGCCTCTTCCCACCCAGCGATGTGAGGAGCTCACAGCCTCAGGCACTCAGAGAGCAGGGTGGGACAAGAGAGCATCCTGCTCAATGCTCTAGTCCTCTGGGATCCCTCTGAGTACCCGGCCTGGACTGCATATGGCATCACAGGCTATGAAAGTTTCGGATCTTAATGTGCATGAAAAGAATGATGGAAACAGAGGAGACATCCAAGCTGGTCCTTCAATTTAGAATCATTCTGGGACAGGATCCTCTCTTAAGAAAGTTTGTGATGACATATATGAGTCATATTTGATTTTAGGGAAAATCCAGTAGAGTGTGTCCAAAAATTATATAAGCTACAAACATTTATAACATAAATTTTTAATCACGATTGCTTGTTACTTGAAGAAATAAACATAAAACAATAATAAAATAAAACATTTGTAGTTCAAGTTGCAAAGATTGTTGAAATAGTACTTCCCCACTGAGATGCTGGAAAGGGAAATTATAACAACTATTAGGGAAAAGTTAAGAAAGCATATGAATAATTTTAAGATGGAAATACACTCATGATGTATTTGCATCAAAGGATATTATATAAATACTAAAATTCTATTGATTTAGCGATATAACTTTTAATATTTATCAAAGAGCTAACACAAATTCAGGTGTATCCATCCTCTACTTCTGCAAGATAGTATTTAGGATGAAGTTGCAGGTGCATACCACCTGCTGGTGGGGGGTCCACGGCAGTTCTGCGGGTTCCCTTGGGCTCTCACCAAGCTTTGTTCCATCATGGTGCACTATCAGCAATAGCAGCGGGGCCACTTATCAGAGCAAGTATTTAAAATACCCCTTCCTGTCAGTCAGTCTGTAAACCCTGACCTAACGTCTAGGTGTACAGTGCTTTCTCCTGACTTTGCTCAGTCCTGTAAGAACAGCTGAGGAGCAGTCATCTTAAAATATACCTGGAATTCAAGAGCTATAAATAAGTGAGTTGGTGTCTCCAAAGTGCTTTCTGCAGGTAGCCTTCCCTCGGCCTTGGGCAGGGCCAGGAGCGCCTGGCCTCTTCTCTCCAGTCACTGTCTGGGGTCAGACAGTGACTGGACCATAAAGCAGCTGATGCTGAAAGTGTCTCCCTTGCAGATTTTAAATTCTCAGGAAAATTTTGCCAAACTACCTTTACCATTATTGATAGAACTTCTATAACACCTCTCCTGCTGCAGTACGCAGAGAAGACATTTCAATAAACTTGTGCTACTTTGAAATCTTCCATTATTTTGGCAGCAATTTAGAAAAAAAACTTTGGTCATATTACAAGATTAAGTGTATAAAGTGAAGAAAACTAAAAATTGATTTATGAATGTTCTACTTTTTAAAAAGTGTGATGAGATGTCTATATATTTCCTTAAAAAAAAACCCTTAAGTTTAATGGATAGATTTCCAACAATGTTCTTTTTCCAGAAATAATATAACATAATATTTAATTTCACACTTTTCCTGTCAAACTAAACTATATTTAGAAGTAGATCCCCCTCCCTATCTACTGAGGCACGTTAAGTGTTAATGTTCAAGGAATACAATTTTCATTAGTCCCATATTTCTTAAAGAGCTACACCAGAGACACAGAGTCCCAAGATTATTTCCAGTGGGAAAAAATATTTTCTCAAACAGGCACATTCAATCTTCATGATCACACACACATCTCTGTGTGTGCTTAATAAGCCCTTTCACGTTATTTCATCAGAAGGCCACACCACTCTGTGACGTAGTTGATTTTATTATTAACTACACATGGAAACCAGGGAAACAGTGGATGGGAACTAATTTAGCTAGGAGTGTTTGGGTGGAAAATATAATAATTTCATGCCAAATGAAAATAGCCCTTTCTTATGAGGACATAGGCGTAGTCTCGGGGGAAGCCATCTGTCCTTCCTCTCCATATTCCCTGTCTCTGCACACACAGCTTTGATCTCCCCACTCTCTCTGATGCCTCGATATTCTCTCTCTCTCTCTCTCTCTCTCTCTCTCTCTCTCTCTCTCACTCTCACTCTCTCCCCCCCACCCCCCACATGGAAGGACAAGGAAGATGACTAGACCTAGACCGTGCTTTAGGTTCATCAAGAGATACAAAGAATTTTCTTTAGTAAAAATTACACGAGGCATACTTCTTGTTGGCTGAGAAAAATAAATGATGCTTTTGTTATAAACTAAGTACTAAGATGCTCATGGCTGTTTAAGGAAAGCCTTAGGAGTTCAGAAATGTTGTGTTCACTTCCCGGCGCCTGGACTTGCAGGCACTCACCAGGCAAGCACTTTTGCTACTGTCCACTCTGAGGAGTTCTTTGTGAAGAAGTCCACTTTGTGGTGATTGGGTTTGGAAGTGAACTGATTGCTTCTTTCCGTAAGTGTCTGTGGAGTTCATTTTCCCAATCACTGGTTGGGTTATTTGTATGTTTTTTGTGATGAGTTGTGTACATATACAAGTGTGTAACAACGAATCCCACTATTGTATGTAATTATAAGTCACCAGTAAAAAGAAAAAAAGAAAGATACTTTTATTGTTTAATATCGTAAAAAAGAAGAGAAAAGCTTGAAATCGTATCTAGACCAGAAGTAACTCAGAAGAAACCCAGGCAGGGAAGGGACTTTTCAGTGCACAGACCCCATCACCTCCGCGTGTCTGAAGATACCGCCCGATGTTGCACCAGGCACCAAAGCTGTGGATGGTAGAGAAATATTCCCCAGGTTCTTATATGGGAAATAAGGCCATATGCTCTGATCTTTGTTTAAAATTGCTAGGTGAGGAGCATTTCGGTTTCCAACACACAAATAGCCCTGGAGACGGCCCATGCGTGGTCTCAGCTCTGCTTGGACTTATTTAATGAGCGCTGAAGGAAATCCGAGCTACAGGAATCGGCTTTATGACAATGTGCCTCTAAATGAAGTCACACACAAAGCCCCTGCAACAGTCCACGTGTAAAGATAACGAAGGCAACGTACAGTCATTGGAGCGTCCTTCCCTCCCGGGGACCTGGGGACAGTCCACTGGAAGTCAGGCCCTGTGTCCAGTGCTCACTGGTCTGTGACGTGGGCTCGCATTTATCACAGGATGAGATGAGACCCACTTTCTTGAAAAGCTCAGCTGCAGAAAGAGCACGGAGCCCGCATCTCTGGTGACTTTATTATGTGCTGCTCATTCCTTGGGGCCTGTCTCTGAAAGCACCTGTCTAGCGCACTTCCTGCTTGTGGCAATAGTGGTTCCACTGTCCCAGGGATGCTGCTTTAATTAGGACTAAACTTCTCCCGCTGAGATTACCTGTCTCTCTGGCACATTGCCATCCCAGGGCAGCAGACAGAGTGAGGCCGTTTCCGTAAGCAAGGATGAACATGTGTGTATGTGTGTATGTGTGTATGTGTGTATGTGTGTATGTGTGTATGTGTGTATGTTTGAAGTAGCTGATTGCCCGCAGAAGAAGAGGGGTTCAGGGAGAGGCGGCTCGCTTGGGAGGCTTCATGCACATGCAGGTGGGAAAGCTGAGGGACTCCTGTGCTCTGGTTGATAGGGTTATGGAAAGGAAAGTGTCTAAACAAAACAACCCTCTGGAAATATTTGAAGCACCAAATAAAACAACCCTATTTTCATGTACACTTACAGGAAAACAGCTTTTTCAGTGGGCTGTGCCCACTGAAGGTCAGGTGACCTTAGCACGGAGTGAGAAATTTTCAGACATTCAAGACATAGCAGACCCAGCAGAGATCAATAATTAAATCTAAAGTTGTGTAAATGGCAGCTTGTACATTGTGGTGATCAATTATTCCTTTAATTGATAATGAAATTAAAGTTCCTTTTTTATCTTGCTAATACACAGTATTAACTTACAACCATGACAACACAGAGATGTTAATAGTGCTGTTTTGTTTTTTCAAAAAATAAAAAGTTTAAAAATTCCTTGGAGCATATCTGTAATGGAACAAAAACAATTTGAAAAAATACCTCCAAAGCCCTTCATCAATTAAACCTGGTAGCTACTGATGAGAACCTGCCAATAGGCCCCAAGAGGAAACTCGGAATTCCAATGTCAATTTGGGACTTTAATTCTTATTGTAACAGGTGTGCTTTTAATCTAAACTGAAATACTTTATCTTGTACATTGCTTACTCCCAGTTGCTAATTGTTTTATAATTCCATTTTCTAAAACTTCATTGAGGTAAAGGAAAGTCATAGAAACTGTGATCATGAGGAGGAATTGCTGTTTGCTTGGACAGTTGCCCACTGGGTTTGCTCTGTGGACACCCCATCTTGAGCTCTGCTCTCATGGACACTAGCTGGAGTGGACGCTCTGTCCAGGACAGGGCTCCAGGAAGCTGTCCCGGTTGCTGGAAGCGTGTTCTGATTTTAATTTCCTTTCACCCATACAAATTATATCCAGAATAATTGTATTTGGTCTTTTGTAAAAAATGTTTTTGTTAACAAATCAATATGTGAATGACTCTATGTCAATTCGACTCTCATCTGTTCACTGGTGACATGTCAAGAGTGAGTCCAAATTGAAGGTGCATTTGTGCAAAGTTACAAAAGATGAAATTATTTCCATAGTTTCCAAACCAGAAATTTTCCAAAATCATTTTTCTTAAGAGTTTTTATATTTCTATTTACCATTTATTTGATAATAAATATTTATATAAACACATCAATCATCCTTAATAACATTCTCTTATTTTATTATTTATTAATAAATATCAAAATTCTTTATTCCCCAATTGTACTTTTAAGAGGGTTCAGATGTAGCTGCAACTTTTCCCTAAAACTTCCATACATAAAAGTACACACGTGTAAAATAGCAACAGTCCCGCAATAGATTTGGGCTTACATATAGAGGTTAATCATTAATTTTATCTTTTCCTAGACAGCTGACCATCTCTTATCAAATAAATGTATGGTTAAATATCAGAAATAGCTTCATATTGATGAAAAAAGGAACTCATAATTGGAAATTTTTATGTAAAATCTGAATTTCAAAGACTAAATACAAAAATGGTGTAATTTCAGATGAAGATTATGGAGTTGCAAAATCTAGTTGTGTGATAAATGTGCAATGTTGCTTTTCATCAATTTATATAGTTCAACATTTTCACTTGAATATTCCTTTAAAGTATTCTATAATTGTGCTCTGTCTTTTTATGTCAATATGCACGTTTAATGTTTAATTTACAACTAACCCAGAGCAAGAGTACGTGACTCCCTCACAGACCATTAGGGGGCGCTCTCCCCTCGTGGGAGGCTGGGCTGGGCGGCCAGAATGACACAGAACTCAGAACTGTGACCTCTGCAGTATTGTCAATAAGCAGTTGTCTTATCTGGTTCCCTGACCTCACCATGCGCCACAAGTGGAAGAATGATAAGCCTGGACAGTGTGTGGACCAGAGGCCCGGGCTGCTTCGGAACCACTGGACATCCTGATCTGTATTTCTGTCAGCCAGAGACACCTTTTCTCCTTGAAGCAAAAGGATGAGGGCAGAGAAAACATGATACGGATCGGAACCCAGTGCCTTTGAAAGCCAGGGAGCGAGGGGTGTGACCAGCTGGGTCTGCCAGCTGTTCTGTGGCGCCTTGCAGACGCCCTCATGCCCACCCCAACACACAGCATTCCCCAGTGGTTCTCTGGGGCGTCCAGCCTGGCGCTCTGTCTGGAGGCCAGATGGTGAGGTGGCATTGCCCTGCTCCTTCCTCCTGTTGCTTAGGCTGCTGTCTCCACTCAAGCTCTGTGGCGTCCATTGCGTGTGGCACTGAAGCACTGACTCCAAGACTCCGTGTAAACAGGCCCACTGCTTGTTGACAGACACCGTGGAGGGTCACTCAGCTGCGGTGCAACTCCCAAGGACACGCGTGCGTTTGGTCCCCCTTGGCCGTGGTTGAGGGTGTCAACAACTTCCAGTGTGCATGTACTGTGACTTGAGACTGTGGCAAAGACTGCGAGGCCGTCACCAAAGGGAATAGCTCCTCTTATTCCTGGCACATGGCCAGGACACACTCTGAGTCTCCCTTGGTGTCCACGATGCTCATGTGCCCAACCCAGAGAGAGAGAAGATGAGAGTGTCCAGGTCTGGCTCATAGGCACTTGCTCTGTGGGCCGCCATGATTTTATTCCTCTAAGAACAAGGACAGAAACGGTCTCTATGGCCACAGGACGTCCTCACAGGCGCTGCACCCCCTCTCTGCTCCCTCATGTGCGCACCCTGCACGGAGAACCCAAGTCCCAGGCCTGGGGGGCCTCCCACAGTGTGGCTCAGCCCAGTCTCTCCACACTCAATGCCAAGGGCCCCCCAAGCTCCACATAAGGCTGGCTCTAAAGGAGAACAGGCAGCCAGGGACAGCTGTTATCTCCTGGGACAAGATGGACACTCAGAACTCAACCGCTAGTTTGCCAGAAAAACCTAAGGGCACTCCACACACAGTAGGTCAGTGGAACAAGGGCCTCCCACAGCAGGTAGGTTAGCGGTAGGTCAGAGCAAGGCCACGGCAGTGGGGAAGCTGCACTCCCGGGCTGATTGGAACTCGCCAGCCTACGGGGAGAGCTGTCCTCATGTCCGGGGAGCTTCCTGCTGTGCCTAGCATCGACCCTTCAGAGGTGTCTTGGAGAAGTCCTGGGCAACCCTGGCAAGGGGCCTGGATGCTCTGCCTGGAGACATCCAAGGCAATAGCTGACCGGCTTGTTGGAAGATGGCGGGGGAGTTGGAAGGAGGACATCAGTGGGGATCCTTCCGTAGACTTTGGCATCCATCACGGACCCCACCTTGTGTAGATGACTTTTGACACACAGGCCTGCGAAGCCCTTGTCACCACAGTGAAAGAAGGAAACTTAGAGTAGCCCGAGAGCTCAGGCGATGCAGGCACCTCTGGACCAATAAGTCATCGTTATGCAAAAAGTTGAGTGTTTGCCTCTTCCCTGTGGTACCCCCTGTCTGATTCTTGGCCTCATAACTTCCTTCTTACATCTATACTGCACATGTCCAAAGCAGAATGCAGGACTTCCCCACCAGACTTGTGGGTCCAAGATCCTTGACCCCGGCTGACAGTGAGAAGCCCAGCAGCACCCCGCTTTGTCCCCTTCCTGACTGTACAACTCGCATCATGTGCCAGGTCTTGAGCACCTCTCAGGAAAATCCAGTTTCTGTCCCCTTCTACTTTGAGCAACTCTAGTCCAGCCCAAGCCACTGCCCTACCTCCTCAGCCAGCACATTGACCTGCATCAGTCAATGGCCTGCAGAGTGTCCACCACAGAAGAGTAGACCAAAAACAAAACAGAACAAAAGGTCTAAAACATTTTAATTAAAAAGAAAACATTACAAATGCATACGGAAACATGAGTGAATCTCACAGACACGGCACTGATCAAAAGAAGTCCAAGAAACCACAGATGAATTCATGAAGGTGGAGGTAAAGCGGGTGGTGGCCTTTGGTACCTATGATTGGAGAAGCTTCTGAGATTTCTGGACATGTCTACCATTAAATGTGGATAGTGGTTGACATGGGTGTGCACATGTGCAAAGATGACTGAGCCAGGCACTTAAAATCTGTGCAAGTTATTTCATGTACACTTATAATTTCATACCGAACTAAAACAAAGTGAAAAGTTAAATAATATGAACTAAATGTCACCCTGTGTAAAATCTTTAAAAGGTTCCCATTCCTTTATATAGAGAACGAAGTATCTCTTAATTTCGGAGGCTGTTGGCTTCTGCCCAGCAATGTCCCCAGAGCCCCATCCCTGGTAGTCTGGAAAAGCCACGTGCCTGCAGCTGCTGTCACCACGGGGGAGTGGACAGGTTACCTTATAGTGAAAAGTGCTTGTTTCCACTTCTCCAAGGGCGGCTAAGCACTGAATGAACAGAGCAGGGCAATTCTTACTCAAATCAGTTCATAAGTTCCAGTATCAAGTGAGAACTTACGTTATACTTGTGAAAATCAGCAACTATGGTTCCAATATGAAGTTAATATGAATAAAGGAAAAAAGAAAGCATTGAGTTAGGTAGAAGTTGAACAGAATTATTAATACAGAAAGGCAATATGAAACATCTAGGACTGAGACTGGAGAGTGAACAAAAATAGCATATTTTCATTGTTGGAAAATAGCAAAAAGCTGAAAGAAGCTTTCAAAGGTTTTACAAAGAAAGCTAATCAGGAAGGTTATTTGAGCTAATGTACATTGTTTGAGCTACTTTTCATTTTCCAGCATACAACTCACCATTCTGTCCACACCCCGCATATTTGTTGGACTAATGCCTGGCTGGTGGCAACACTGAGGTACATGAATGAAGGGCGTTGTAACAGCCGTATGCTGAAATAGTGTTACATTTAATGATAAAGTGAAACATAAAGCTATATATTTTATATCACAGCATGAAACTTCCCACACAATGTAGTAAGTGTAAAATATGACTGATACAGTGTTGATGACATTGGTGTTTTATAACTACTCTTACTTTTCAAAACTGACAACTTTATATTCACTGAACAACAAGAAAGAAGGAAAGAAAAGTTAGGTTGATAAATACTGGAGTCTTGAGTATTCATGATGTTTGTTATGATGTCTGCAGAAAGCAGCAAGCATTGTTCAGCTCCCTTACCACGGCTACAGTTGTCCCCGGCTTTCCTGGAATACCACCCCGTGGTGGCTTTCAGACTTAACCAGTTGAAACTCTCTGAGCTTGGCAGGTGCTCAGCAAACCAACGATGCCAGCTTTAGAAATGTTTCCATTGAAACAAAATAGCAATATCATTTGCATACCATTTATACGTATCATCATTTACTTATAAACGTCATTATTACTTACAACAACTCTGTGGGGTAGACCGCAGCGGCTCCACTATACATACACCGCAGGATCCTGGACCTACCGTTAATTCCGCCCATGCTAATGTGGGAACAGAGATTATTCTCAATGCAAAAGAAGACTTAGGTTCTGGGTGGAGTCCTGTCTCCCATCGACTGTTCACATTCTGCTTCAGCAGGTTACCGTAAGGCTTGCAGTTCTTGTGATTGATGCCATCTACTGGGGCGCAAACAGAAGGACTGTCACACCCAGCCATAGCATATGCATGGAGAGTCAGCTTGAGGAGAAAGAGGGACAAAAAGAAAGAAGCTGTGTCTCGAAAAACAGAGCCCTGGTCTGGATCTGGGGTCCCAACAGCTCTGCAATCCAGTGTCTCTGTTAGCCTTGATCTTCACATGGTAAAATGCAGGCAGAATAGCAGTGTTCTCATGCCTGTTCTTCAGGCTAATGTTTATCAACAGTCTAAAGATCAAATTTAAAAAATTATTTTGGAACTTAAGAGACCACGGTCTGCACCTTGCCTCAGTCACACATGAGCCATGAGACTATAGATATATCACACCATCTATTTAAGCACTGGCTCACGCATTTAAGAAGCTGGAGAAACAACTGCTTTGTGGGTTTGCAGAAGAGATCAGAGGTGGTACAGAGTCTGAGTCCAGTGTCTACAGTAATAGAGTTGTTGACCTAGAGCTGATTCTCCATTCTAGCTCATTCCGTCCACACAGGGCCTTAAAGTGCATCCACAGCTGGGCGTCTTTGTTTCCTATTCTGCTGCTTTACAATCCTAAGCAGGACTGGCTCTAGCGATATCAATAAGCCACCACAGCAGTTCTGTGCCTCGGAGACTCAAAGAGGTTTGATTAAGAGTCCTCCTGCCACTTTGCTGAATTCATTTATTAGTTCTAGTAGTTTCTTTGTAGNTTAAACAACAGCAGATGGGGTAGAGAGGGAAGATGAGAGGGAAGGGGAGGGGGGATAGTAGGGGATAGGAAAGGTAGCAGAATACAACAGTCATTAATATGGTATTATGTAAAAATGTGGATGTGTAACCGATGTGATTCTGCAACCTGTATTTGGGGTAAAAAATGGGAGTTCATAACCCACTTGAATCAAATGTATGGAAGATGATATGTCATGAGCTTTGTAATGTTTTGAACAACCAATAAAAAAAAAAAGCAAGCAAAAGATATAAAAAAAAAAGAGTCCTCCTGCACCTGCTTCAGCTGCACATAGCTGTGACACACGAAAGATCCACCTGGAGCTCCAGCAAGTTCAATGTGCAGATTCATGGTGCATTCCACCTTAAAACAGTGAGTGCCCTCCTTTCAAGATGGAAGTTCCCAGCAAGTGGCTGCCTTGAATTTCCTCCCGGTATGAGGGAGGAGTGGTGAGAGTGAAGTTTTAGAGAAGCAGAGTTAGGATGTGAGCTGAAGGAGGGTAACTCCCTCTCCGGCCCATAGACCACTCTCTTCAGCCCAGTCTCACCATGCTGCACGCTCCACTAGACACAGGTGGAGGGATCGTCAGCTCTGGAGGTTCAATTCCCAACTTCAAGTGGTGATTCCTCAAGAACTTATTCCTTGACCTTGGATATGACCTTCAACTTCTAAAACAGTTTCTTCTGTAAGATTGGTGTCATCTCTAATCTACTTATCTAAAACATTTCAAGGGAGCATCAAATGAATTAAGACACACGGGGTTGTTTTGTAAATAAAAATCCTTACACAATGGGGAAATGTTTTCAATAATTTTATATTATATTCTGGTTTATATTTTACATTACATTTTGTATTTTTTTGCTAATTTCCTGTATTATTCAGTTTCTTCAGATAGTTAAAATTCTTTTATAAGGATGAGATTAGATCTCATTGTCTTTCCAATTAGGTGAACTTCTTATGTAAAATTAATAGGATTATATAGAAAAGTAAATTTATGTAAATATCATGCAAATGATACCTCAGTGCACCTCTTTGAACTCTCCACTAATTTCAGAAAACTAGGCATTGCGCCTCCTATAGGAGCAGGCATCAGCTTCCACATGCGCGTGCTATGGCAGAATTAACCATATGCAGTATTATACCAGTGGTAAGCCAAGTTTCCTGTACATAAAAATGAATCGCTGTCTTAGGGTTGGCAATCCCTGGGATTACTCCAGCAGCTGCCCGGGAGTCGGATGTGATCCCAGGAGTTGTTGGAATTAGGACACGGTGGGGACAGAAGGAATGGTGGGAAGAGACTAGAAGTTCTGAGAAAAATGTCCCTGTTTTTATTTATTTATTTGCATTTTGTGTAATTGTGATCTATTACAATATCTATATCATCTACTAGCACTCTCTGATATTTAGTATTCTGTAAAAGTCACACTGAACATATTTATTTATTTAGTAGAGGTTTAATGATTACTTAATATGCACAAAATGGGATGCTAAGTACAAAAGGAAGGTCTTTGCTCTTGTGAAGTTCTTGGATAACAAGGGAGATAAGACAGGAAAGACTATATTAGAATTCATGACAGGAGATCACAACAGGTTCCAGAAGGCTTTGGGGAGGTGACAGTGCTGAAACAGTACACTGAAAGATAAACAGAACTGATCACCTTGATATCCATTAAGGGCTGTGTTAAAACCTCTTTTCACAAAGTATTAGTTTTCAGACAAATTTGATATTTAGGATCCTTCATGCCATTTCTATTGGTTTGACTTTTTATTAGAAAGATTTTTAATTGCTGTTTATCAAACATGTTCCAACATTTGTTTCTATGTGGTCTCTACATTTTCAATTTGCTAGATAAGTGATTTTCTGTATCTATTATAGGTCAGGCATTAGGATTACTAGGTGTTGGAAATATGAAAGTTAATAAGTAGGGTCATCTTTGGTTTTCTTAGGCATCTCAATTACAGGGGAAGGTAGGTATTAGGTAATTAAATATGAGATGACAGCAACTGCAAGAACGTTAAGTATAATATGGTATTATTTGTGGTGGCAACATTTACTATATAACTACACAACTGAGAGATAAGTAAACAAATTAGAAAGAGAGGTGCTTCAGGGACCCAAATGGTGAGGCCAGAGAACAGCAAGCGACAGAAGGAATGCCCACAGACGGGGCAGGACAGGCGCCAGAGCCAGCTGGTGGCTTTGCAGCCCAGTTTCCCTGCACCCAGGAACATGTGGAAGGTTTTAAGCAAGCATGTAGCATGACTACTTTTTTTTTTTCCTTTAATGGAATCCCACTAGCTTCCATGAAAAGAAAGAATTAGGAGAAGGCAAGAGTGTTTGTAAAGAGAAGAGTTAAAACATCTTGCATATGACAGTGGCAGGAGAGGGGCGGGCAGCAAAGCGCAGGGGACACGCTGGCAAAACTGTGATAAGACTGGCTGCCCTGGGCAGCATCCGGACGTGGGAACAGAAATCTGAGAGCCACTTCTGATATTCTGCCATGAACAGTCAGACGACCATAGGACGTCCGAGAAAGGTCTCCCCCTCCACCAACAGCGCTTGACCTGGCAGTCACGGACTGGCACCCTTGAGAAGCAGAGGAAAGGCGTCTATCTCGACAGGGAAGCAGGAGGCGCCCTGGTGAACAGAGGCGCAGGGAGAGCCACAGAGAATCAGGGGCAAGGAGAGGAACTGCGACCTGGAGGCGCACAGAGGGTAGGGGGGAAAGGAGTCGGAAAGGGCAGGTGGCTCCAGAGCCCGCGGTCCTCGTGGGCAGCCACGCCTCCGCTGTCTCTGGGTTCCTCTTCTCAGCTTCTCCCTCCTCTCCCCCAGCGAAGAGGAGGGAGAAAATAAAGAGGGAAACAAACACCTTCCAGGGAAAAGCAGCGAGCAGGGCTCCGCGTTCCCGCGTGCCTTGCGCAGACGCCCTGGCTGGCCGCAGGCCCACCGTCACTTACAGTCCTTAGAGCACAGGGTTTCCTAAGTGCAGCACCCTGTTGGGTTCGTGACAAAACCGAGGTGTGCAAAGGACAGGTCCATTCCCATCTCTAAACTCCCCTGCTGCCCTGCTCTGCCCCGGGCCTCACAGGGCTGCACGCTCTGCTCTCTTTCTCCAGCTCAGGAGCCCCTTGGAAGCCTCTGGGATCTTTTGGAACACAGGACTCCAGGGTGTCTCCATCCTCGGGTATGCACCTAGGACCCGGCCAGGTGCAGACTCACAAAAGCTGCAAATTGGAAATGGAGACACTTGATATACCTGAGAGCAAGCGTTGTCAGCCAGGGCCACAGGACTGTAGCTAGAACCAAAGGGTGAACAAACGACAAATAAACACTGAGTTTAGAGTTTCCTAATTACTGGCTTCAAAGAGGAAATCAAAACAAGTACAAAATACTTAGAAAATAACAGTGTATAAAAGATGAACTGATAGGTGAAACATATTAATTGTCTAACCAAACAGATATTAAAAATGGAATTAATCCCTCAGACCAAAAGTGCAAATTAAATAATCAGCTTCTGAGCTGTGCTGCTTTCTGGCCAGCAAGAACCCCTGCTTGCCTTCCCAGGCACACAACAGACACACACCTGCCGTTCAGAAACCCGGGCGCCCATGGCTTGACTGGATGCTCCCGGTGTGTCATGGGCACCTGAAGCTCTGAGATTCGAGGACCCTCAGGCCTTCTGTCCTCGGTCCAGTGCTGTGGGGGCCTGGGCACCACAGTTTCCTGCAGGACAGACAACTCACAATTGCACTCCTGCCAACCCCTGTGAGTCTGAAGCATCAGGACAAACAGAACTTCGAGGCCTTAGGCCACGCCAATGTAGCAGCTGCTTGTTGCAGATGGTCCCCCTGTGGTCTTGGACATGCCCGGTTCATGGGCAGTGCAGCTGCCCTGTGCCAGGCAGTGCTGAGCCTTGAGGGGAACACCTGCCCTGGCAGAGGTACAGGGATAGATTCACATGAGGAGAAGCTCTAAACCTAACAGTGGGAATTAGCAAGGTTCAATGGCTCATGCTACCCAAAAAGGCCTAAGACTGACAAATGTCTGATGTATTAAGTTAAAGAATTTGAGAAAAAATAAATAAGCAACTTCAGTGACAAGTGAGAGCCAATCACCACAATTCTAGAGTGGATTCACTTTCTAAGGTTCTGTGAGTGTACAATGTCATATAAAATTTTATGGTAATAAACTTGAAAATATACTGAAAAGTATTTACTCCAAAGTATTTTTTCCCCTGGGGAAATGTAGAATGATCAACAGAATTCTTCAGAGAATGTCTGGTCTGCAGGTTTTAGGAGGTCCACACATTCTTAAGGAATCCTTCCTAAACTGCTTTGAGTTTCAAAACACAATGGGGCCGCTGACTCATAATGGCATGGGGTGGGGGGGCATGGGAGGAATGGAGGAACTTTAGGTAGGGGTGGGAGGGGAAGAGAGGGGACAAGGGGGTAGGGACGATGGTGGGGTGAGTTAGAGTTCATTACCCTAGTACATGTATGAAGACACAGATGGTGTGGAAATACTTTGAGTACAATCAGTGACTTGAAAAACCGTGCTCTATATGTGTAATACGAAATGAATTGCATTCTGCCACCATGTATAACAAATTAGAATAAATACATAATTTTTAAAAAAGAAAATATATTTGAAATCTCGGGGGTCTTGGGAATGGGTCATTTGGTTACTTTATGTATATTACATATTATTTGGATAAATACATTGTTTTCCTAACTTTATCTTGCTTGGACAGATAATTGCTTGTGTTCTTCAATTCACACCAGGTTGAAAGTGGCACAATCAGGTGACGGTGAAAGGGGGAAATGGGTTTTTATTTTTTGATTGTGTGGCAGAGATACAAGTGCTTCTGATGTAAAATTAGTTGTATTGATATATTTTGTTGCTCTTGGAAATCCATTCAGTAAATAAAACAGGCTGTGCTGAGATGGTTCGCCACGTGGTTAAAAAAAAAAAAGCAATGGAGAGTGGAGAGTGCTTCACGGGCTGATGCCATGTCCATGACCCAACTTCCTGGCCGCGATGTCGGAGGTGGGGACTCCGGTGGCACTGGATGTAAGGGCTATTCCTTCAGGGGTATCAGTGCCCTCACAAAGGCACAAGAACAATTGTCCCTTGGCTCTATCTGCTAGGTGGGGACCGGGTGAGGAGACAGCTACCTGTAAGTCAGGAAGAGAGCCCTCACCAACACCAAACCTGCCTGCAGCCTGTCCTGGCCTCCAGTGGCATTAGTGTGAGAAATCTGTCTCTGCTATTTATTCTATTTTTGGTGCTGGGAGTTGAACCCAGAGGCACTTTACAACTGAGCTGCATTCCCAGCCCTTCTCATTTTTTAATTTTTTTTTTTTAATTTTGTGGACAGGGGCTCTCTAAGTTGCTTAGGGCCTCATTAAATTGCTGAGGCTGGCCTTGAACTTGGGATCCTCCTGCCTCGGCCTCCTGAGTCTCTGGGATTAGAGGTGTGTGTCACTGCACCTGGCCAGTCTCTGTTTTCTAAAACACACAGTCTATGAGAAGTTGTTATAGCAACTCAGGCTAAGAAGAAGATTGATGACACCATAGTAGCTATGCCTCCATGAAGGCAAATATGCATGTGCCTGTGCACACACACATCAAGACCACAAGAATGTGCCAATATTGCAAAAATATTATCACATGGTGCCTAATTAGGGGGTAGAACCCATCTAAGTGATAGAAGAGGAAATTCCTCTACTCTGTTTGGCAACAAAATTAATTTTAAAATATAAAATATTTTCCTGATTAGAGGAGATGTCAGTAATCATGATATGCAAGAGTGAGATCTTACTATGATAAATGGAATATATCTCACACTGGCTTCAAGTGTCCTAATTAATGTGAGACCCAGAGGAATTCCTACTAAAATCAGGCACAAAATTATCCGACTCATTATCAACCCTGTAATTCAACATTATTCTTGAAGTCACCACCAACATATTAGATAAGAAGTACGAATGTGTAGCACATACAAGAAAGAGGGTGTCACTGTTCTCCAAACATGTGATAAACAGAAAATCCGATAGCATCAAATGAGGAATGGTGCACATTTTCAAAATGTAATAAAGGGGAAATAATTAGATTTCATCTACTAGAGAGTGGATGTCCTACACGCACATGCTCCGGGGCAGGCGGTGGCGTACAGCGTGCATCCCCTGGATGAAAACAACAAAAAGAACAGGTGCGCTATCGTATGCCATTGGGACAATAGTGGAAGTATTCCTTAATGAGAACTGTCAGCCTGCCGTCAGCTGAGCTGTGAACGGCCCACCGCGGTCTCAGTCCTACTTCTGGATCCATGGCTGCTGCGCTTTATTTCCAGCTTTTTCTGTTCAGGACTTAAAGATAGGTGAGAATGTTGCAGTCTTTCTGACAAAAGTGTTGGTAAGAGTCACTGTCACTCTCTCTCAGCACACAGCTAGCTGAGCTGTTCCCAGCTCTGCAGGAGGTGAAGCAGAGCCCTCTGCTGTTCTAAAGGCGGGCCCTGCAGGACCAGCTCTCCTTGGCTGCCTCACTGGGAACCCATGTCTTCTGTTCCACCAGGACCGCCCCCTCCCAAATCTTGAGGACAGATGTTTCTGTTTTAGTTGGAGCAATAAATTTATGTGGCATAGCAGCAGATCTAAGTGTCTCCCACTTGCTTTCTATCTCCCAAGCTGACCACATGCTAACCCTGCTGGGTGGAGCATCCTAATGTCAACAAGTGCTTCCCAACTCCAAGAAGTCACTTCCCAAGTTTCCTGTTGGCACTGACCCCAGATCACAGCATTCCTGCTGAGTGGATCTGCGGGAGGAACTCACGGTGAGAGCAGGTCCAATCCCAACTGCACCCCGAGTAACTGTCACATTTCAGCTTCACTCTGGCCCCCAGGGAACTTGAGCTCCCAGGTGTCCAAGGCCCAGATGAGCATGCCTGCAGAGGAGGGACACCAGCTGCAAGCACTCCCTCTTCCCCAAGGCCTCACCCAGTTCTGCCTCTTTTATTGGATTGCTTTAAACGCTTCCTTCACTTAATGTTTCAAGGAACCAAGTGATGGACAAATATGGCTTAAATGTCACAAGATGCTTCACATAATACCTTTCACTTTCTCCCTGCTTGATTTGCTCCACATCCTTAATAATTTATGATCTATCTTTTGTCCAATTGTGCATCATTCCCCAAATCTTAATAACTTTTGATCAAAAGAATAAGCCTTAACTCAGCTATAAGCTGATTACATTTCCTGACCGTGTCTGTGTGTGTTGTGTACGTCTCTGTGTGTTGTTTTTGCTTTTTTGTTGTTTTGTTTTAGCAACAGCAGGTCATGTAAAAAAGAAAGGGAAACAGGAGAGTTTTCATAAGGAATAAATGCAGGCTGGTTCTTAGGATGTCCGTGTACCAGTAAGATCTTGTGAGCACTAATTGCTTTAAATACCACTCTTTAAAGTGTAGGGACAGTGAGTCTGTCCATTGCCTTATTATCCAAATCAGTATCGAGGCTTTGAAACTGGCCAGGACATGAGGACCTGGAAGATGCCCTTGTGGCAGTGAAACTAAAATGGAATATTAAATATTTAAAAAGTAGGTCAGACTTAGTAAATGCATTTTCGAGTAATCCAGCCTTTAAATTAAGCCACAGTGTGGGATAGATGAACTTGAAATGATGTGCCAGCAGCCAGCCAGACCACAGGATGCTCCTATTATGTCAAAATTCTATTTACACAGAACGAGCTTAATGCAAATTTACATTCCCAAACCGTGATAAGGACCCAGAAAACTAAATGCCTAATTCTCCCTCAGGAGACAAATGTGCAGGGAGGGTGGGATTATGCTGAGAGCTGGTGTCCTTCAGTCTGGGGTGCAGAGTCACAGAGAAAAGAGGTTGTAACACACATACCACTGTCTGAGAAGTGGAAATTCCCACCTCCTCCAGCCTCCCCATGGCGGGGCTGTCCCTGCTGTGCCAAGAGGAATGCGCTCCCATCCTGCTGGCAGGTTGGGCTTCTAGGAGGACCCCTGGCTCTGCAGGCTAGGAATGCAGCGGCCAAGTGGATGTGTGTTCCAGCCTTTCTCTGTCACTATTTTAGGATTGCACCAACTTCTCCTGAAGATCACCTTTCTGGGGAAAATGGGTGGCCCAGAACTTCTCTCCTTGAGTCAAAGACCAGAGGGCTTTTCCAATGCTTTTTTTCTTGAATAGAGCTGTAACTAACAAGGAGTGAATCAGGTCTGTGTTTGGACTCCATCCATCTACCCCAGTGCACTGCCCAGTACTGTGGGCAGTGGGGAGGATCCAGACTGATTTCCAACTCGGCTGGACCATCTTGATTGATCTGCACAAGTATGCAGGAAAACACCAGGTCGGTTCAATGGGAAGCAATTCTAGAATTCAAATGGCATCTGTGTTCTGACTACCAGGTGCACCACACAATCCCCTGGGGAGTTTTTCTAGCCATGGCTCAGGATCATCCACCATATGAGGCCCACTCCAGACCAGCTGCATGCAAACCTCTAGTTTTAGGGCCTATTAATGTGCTTTGAAATGCATCTCAGGTGACTGTTAAATTTCAACTAGAGGGAGGACACTCCTACCCCTGTCGGAAACATGAAATCAGTTTAGACATTCTTCATAAGAATGGGTCTACCTTCTAAGAATTATAATGCTTTGTAATTCACTGCCACAAAAGACAGTCTAATTCAGTCTTTAAAAACTCTATACTTTCTAAATTAATTCTTTATAGTGAAAAAAAAGAAAAAAAATACCCTCCCTGTAAGCTGCACCCTCTGATCCACTAGAGAACATGTTCACCCCTCTGTATTCGGGGTGGCTCTAGGTGCTATGGTTTTCCTTCTACAGCCCCTGGCAAGTGGCCCTTCTGGCCTCGGGCTGTGTCTACACCAAATGTGTTTCCTGGTCACCAACTTAAATGAGCACGCAAAGCGAGGGGAAAATCTTCACCTGTCACAGGTTACATATGAGGACTGGGTCTCCTGTGTAGACGCCACAGAAGGTCTTAGCAAAACCCTGAGAAGCAGTGGGGTCCAGCAGCCATTGTAGCATTTCTGGGGAGCATTGCTTAAACTTAAGATGCTCATTGTGTCTAAGCTCCCACTTGCTTTCTATCTCCCAAGCTGACCACATGCTAGTCTAAGTGAGGCCATGAACAGAAGTGAGTCTGCTGAGTCTGCATGTCCGTCTTCTCTGTATTCACAAGTTCCTGTGCACTACTGATGTACTTGGAAAGCCCAGAGAGTCATGATCTTCCTCCAGTATCCGGGGCTGTCTTCAGCTGAAGTGCGTTGATGCCTCTCCAGTGTCAGTGATGTCCGGCTTCTCTGGACCACCGGAGTTTTAGTCAGCTTTTTTCCACTCTGACCAAAAGACCTGACAAGAACAATTAGAGGAGGGAAAGACTATTTTGGGACAGTTTTAGAGTTTCAGCCCATGGTTGGTGACTCTAGCTCTGGGCTCCAAGGGGAGGCAGAGCATCATGGGCCGATGGGCATGGTGGAGGAAAGCAGCTCAGGACATGGCAACAAGAAGCAGAGAGCTCTGCTCATCAGACACTAAATATATACCCCAAAGGCACACCCCCAGGGACCAACCTCCTCCAGCCCCCGCCCTGCCCGCACTCCCCACCCCGTCAGGCCATCGGTGGAGGGTCAGGATGCAGCTCTCATGACCTAATCACTGCACCTCTGAATGCCCTTGCATTACTTTCCACATGAGGTTGGGGGGACACTTCAAATCCCACAGAAACAACTGGCCTTTCCTATATTTTAATAATTGATTTAAAAAACATCTGCTGGGAATGTAGCTCAGTGATAGTGAGCACTTGCCTAGCATACCAAAAAAGATCATAGACATTATTTTTAAATAGACTCACGCTCAGACATTTTAAATAAAATATACATTGAGGGAGAGTTCTTAATTTTAATTGTAATGCACTGTTAACTGTACGATAACAGGAATATTATATAATTTGAAGGCAAAAATTAACTTGTATTTAGAACTTAACAGTTTACACTGAGCTCTCAAATTATACCGTTTGATCCTAAATACCTCTTCATAGACAGGTGTCATCATTGTTATTATTTTATAGACATGAATACAAAGTTTTAGTAATGAAAACAATTAATAAATCATGGATTTATCTTGATTCTAAATTGATTTATCTTTTTCCACCATTTTATATAAAACAAACAAAAATAATATGTTGGGGAAGCCATCATTTTCTCTCCACTCACAACCTGTCCCATGTAGGCCTAACAAGACTGAAGGAAACACAATTAGTAGCTGTATCACCGTAGTAGGTTCAGAATGGTTTGTTGCTGTTTGAGGTTTTTGGGGGGCTACTGGGGATTGAACTCAGGGCACTCAACCACTGAGCCACATCCCCAGCCCTATTTTGAATTTTATTTAGAGACAGGGTCTCACTGAGTTGCTTAGTGCCTCGATGTTACTGAGGCTGGCTTTGAACTCACGATCCTCCTGCCTCAGCCTCTCGAGTTGCTGGTATTACCGGCGTACACCTCCACACCTGGCCATGCAGAATGTTTTCATGAAATGTGTCCTTGCGACTTCCTGGAAGCTAGATCTACAATTGCCCCTTACTGGATTCTGCTTTCTATCTGTACATGCACATATAAATTGTTACCCCTGGTCATGACATCTATTGATCTACTTTTAAAGAGCGATGGTCTTTACTGGTGAATTACACATACCTCTTGGAGGAGGCAGGCTCTTCTGGAGCCATCAGCAGCTCCTCTCTGGCCAGGGCTTCCCTTCCGTGTCTCAGCTTGGAACCTCCTCCACCCTGGCGCAGACCTCCCTCCATCTTGCATTAGACCACCAGGGTGCACTCCACTCACCCCACCTGCCTTCCCAGATGTGGATCCCAGCCCTGTGCTGTCTGCATTCTGGGTTCCCAGGAACCTTCTATTAAGTGAATCAATGACTGAAAATGCAAACCGGGGCCCATGGCAGGACAAGAGGACTGGTGCCTGGGGACAAGCCCTGTTTAATCTTCCTTCAAGGTAGGCTCAGGCCTCAGTAAGTGCAGGAAGAAGACCCAAGGCAGAAGAGGACCACAGGGGGCCGTGTGCTTTCTGAACTAGCAAATGACCCTCTGAAGTCTCAGACTAGCTCTGTATCCATTTGTCCTTCCATTCAACAAACAGCTCCAGGCCAGCTTCGTGTGCTGAGGGTCCTTCCCTTCTGATGGGATTAGAACAAACCATTGTCCTCTCACACCCCGTGTTCATGTCCCCGCCCAGGCTGAGTGTCAGCGGACGTCTTTCTGGAAAGGAAATGGAGGTCAGCATTCTCACAGCTCAAGTGTCAGGCAGGTAGCTGAGCTTCGGAAAGATAGAGGGGTGGTTGGCTTAGCTTGAATCTGAAAACAAACAAGTAAACAGAATATTCTGATTTTGTAAAATTATTGAGCAGATTTTTTTTTAAATCAAGGAGATTAAAATTAAAAATTAAAATAGAAAATCATGTTGGCCTTGTAACAACAAGGGCGAAAGCCACGGTTTGTAGCACACTAAAGAGTTAACTGATCAGATGAAGCCTGGTGAGAAGGGTTCACTCCCTCTGCCCTGAGGAAAGGGCAGGGGTTCTGGGGGACATCTAGTCACCAGAGCAATGCATTCTGTCCTAGAGATCCAGTGCTGAGGACACGTGGTGCTGGGGAGGGGCCGGGGCACCTGCGCAGGCACAGGTGTGCCCAGGGTGGGGTGAGGGTGGCCCTGTGCTTCTGAAGTCAGTGCCCTTGCCAGGGCCACTCAGCAGGCACCCAGACGGCAGCAGCTCTGACAGTGCAGGCCCCGCAGGGTGAGGTGTCACGCAGAGCACTGAGAGTGGGGCTGTCACTCAAGGAGTCATTAGCAATGAAAGGGAGGCTGTGTTGTCATCACACTGTGAGGAGGTTGGCTGCCGACCAAATTAGCTTGCTCAGGGAGTGTGAATCCAAATGACATGTAATCTGAATGTTAATGAAAATTCTCTCTCGCTGCAGGCTTCAGGGTCCGTCCAGAAAGCTGTCATCTGGAAGACGTTATCTTCTCTCTCATCCTCTCCCTCCCTCGTTTTGGCTTGCGTCTTCAGGTTTACATACAATGTAAAAATAATTTATTTTCAACCAGCAGTGCTTGGACAACTGATGTGCTGTGAATTCTAGAGCTGAGTCAGTGTGGGGCCTTCCAGAGGAGCGAGACTTCACGATGGGAATGTGGTTCTTTTCTTGGGTTCATGTCTATGTAACTGGAAAGCTCTGTTCCCAAGTGAAGACACTTCTCAGAAAAGGGATATGGTCGTCACAGTCAGTAGAATGGACGTCTGTTTTCTCCTGCATGTTATGACCCAGGTGGCTACCGTCTAAGGTGAGGAGGCATGAGGTGGCTCCTGGTTCAAATGGGCTGCCATATGTGACCACCTGGCACTACCTGCAAGGCCTCTCCCATTGCTAACATCAAGCAGGGTCATGTTCTTGATAGGGTATCTGTAAGAATTTTGATAGAAAATAGAGCAGGAGTGTGCAGATAAAGAATGAATTATATAGATGCAAAATCTATACTCTGAACTTTTGGTCTTGTGAGAAGAGATGCTTTGAGAAGTGAATATATCTAAAATGCTAAAACTAAAAACCGGGCTGTGGTTGTGGTTCAGTGGTAGAGCGCTTGCCTAGCACGTGCAGGACCCTGGGTTCAATCTTCAGCACCACATAAAAACAAATAAATAAAATATAGGTATTGTGTCCAACTACAACTAAAAAGAAAATAAATATTTAAAAATAAATAATAATAATAATAATAATAATAATAATAATAATAATAATAAAAACCAGCAATCCCTTGGTTAGCCACAGTCCTGTCCATGGGTCATGGGGAGGAGCCAGAAGGAGTGACTACAAGCTTTGTGGAACCTCTTTCTCTCTTTCACTTGTTTTGTAAATATAATGAAATTGGGATTGTCCAATGGAAATTGAGCCTGTAGTTTATGGAATAGAGAAACCATTCTGCATCATAACAGAGGCAAATGGAGTCCCAGTCTTCTTAACAAAAAGATATGAAAACCATATGACATTGGGGACTACTTCAAGATGGTGGAACAGAGAGGGTCACTTTCCTGGCTGCTGCAGAGCATGAAACCAGAAAGCAGACAGGCAGCTTCTCTGGAAGGTGGGTGGGTGGAAGTCAAAGCAGGGGAGGCTTCACTAGAATTTAATACTGGACACTCAACACAGATCAGGGACTCAGGAGGTTGGATACAATGAAATAAGGAAGAAACCCTCAGTGCCACAGCCACTGTCGCAGCCAGAGACCACCCAGAGGAAAAGGAAGGAATGGAGAATTACAGGAACCTGTGTTTTTAGGAGGAAGGAGGCCTGTCTGGACACAGAGAGTTTGGAGCTCAAAGACACTGTGTGCCTTAACTGAAAGGTGTGCTGCACCAGACCCTCGTAGGTAAAAGAAGCCACATCCCTCCCAGATGCACATGGAGGACGAGGAAGGAACAAGTCTGTGGCCGCAGCATGGGGGCTGGCAGCGGGGGGAGCAAACCTGCTTTGGGCCTGAAATGCAGGCCTGGAAACCCACCTGCCTAACAGAGAGTGTGCCTCAGTGGCCAGGGGAAAATCACACTCGGAGAGAGGCTTACACAGGGCACAACTGGTTGTGGAAACCCACACAAGTCCTCCTCCTCCCCTTGCAATCCTGCTGCTTATAGGATCTGCTGGAAGAGATGTAACTGGCCAGGGAAGAGAAGGAAGGGGCAGGAGAGACTGAACTTCAGGACTGAACCTGAGACCAGGGAACATGGGGTCCACAGGGACGGAGTAGACTAAGAATTAGCTCTTCCACCACCTGAGTGGACCCCAGGGCAGATCTCTGGGTCGTAGTCTTCCAGTGTGGGCTAGGAAATGCTGGGCCATGGAGGTGTGCCGGTTTAAAATCTCCCGGCCAATGGGCATTCTGCAAAAGCCCTGGACCATCCCTAAGCCCAAACCCCACGTGTAGGAGTTTCACCTGTGATACCAGATTGCTGGAGTGATATCACATAAACTGGACTTCAGGCCAAAGTTAATCAGAAGGGACAAAAGAGGACATTTCATACTGCTTAAGGGAATTAATTATACATCAACAAGACACAGCAATCATACATATTTATGACCAAAACAATGGAGCATCTATGTGAATCAAACAAACCCTTCTCAATTTCATGAATTACCTAGACCACAACATAATAATTCTGGGTGACTTTGACAAACCTCTCTCACCACTGGACAGATCCTCCAAAACAAATCTAAATAAAGAAGCTTTAGAAGTAAAAGATATAATTCAAAATCAATTTAACAGATATAGAGAATATTTCATCCATCTATGACTAAATACATTTTCTTCTCAGCAGCACATGATCCTTTTCTAAAATAGACCATATCTTATGCCACAAAGCAACTCTAAGCAAATACCAAAAAATAGAGATAATGCCTTGCCTTTTGATTTTGTCATATTTTTCTTTTCTTGTGCATACACTTAATACTATAAATTTCATGCTAGGCTCTACTTCATTGCATCTACAAAACTTTTAAGTTACATTTTTATTCTTACTTAGTTACAATTAGGAAAATTCATTTAAGACTTCTTTCTTGATTCATGTTTTATTACAAGTATTTTGTTTAATCTCCCAACATTTGGATGTCGCAGCTGTCTTCTTGTTGTCAATTTCCAATTTGATTCCAAAACTTTCCTATTTTGTTTGACTTCTATTCTTTCAAATTTATTTAGTTTTTTTAAATATCATTATTAGTCGTTGTTCTGTGTGAGCTTGAGCAGAATGCATATTTGGCGGTTATTGGATTGAGTACTCTCTATGTCAATTAAATCAAGCAATTGATGTTACTGTGCTATTTAAATAAATCCTTATGGATTTCCTGTTTATGGCCTGTATCAACAACTGGAAAAGAGTGTTGACATCTCCAACCACAATAGTGGATCTGTCCATTTCTCCTTGCAACTATAGCTTTTTGTCTCACATATTTGGATTCTGCTGTTAGATACATTCATGCTAAGAACTCATACATAGTTTTAGAAAATTGGTCCCTGTGCCATGATGTAGTGTCCATCTTTTCTTTGCATAATTTTTTCAGAATATTCTGTTTGATGATTTTCCTCATCATGCAGACTCTTGTGGTGAGATTAACGTGACTACTCCAGCCATTTTTATTTAGATTTGGCCCGGCAAGTCTTTTTCTACTCCTTTCTTTTTATTTCTATGTCTGTATTAAAGTAGATTTCTCATATACAACAGATAAATAGATTTAATATTTTTATATACTTTGAAAAACTCTGTTTTGAATAGAGTACAGACATGGTTCATAATACTATGGTTATCAGTTTTATCCTTTGTATCAGCTGTAGATTTGTTGCACCTGTTTCCAATTTCTTCTTTCATTTTCAAAAATCTTCCCTTGACTTATCTGTGTTTTAATTGAATATTTTATGTGAATTAACTCTCTCTTATCTCTTAATATATCAATTGTGGGTTTTTTTCCAAATTATTTTAGTGTTTTTCTTAAGGTTCACAATATAGTTCGGGTAATTTACAAAATAGCATTCTCAGTTCAACCCCGATCTCTATAACATCACAGCCATTTGTTTCACATATCCATTACTAGCCATCCCAACAGATCACTCCTATTATTTCCTTTTCCATTCAGTCAATTTGAGAAGAGGAAAAACTGCATAATCAATTGGTTTGTACTTTATTTATTTGCCTTCTGGTGCTTGTCACTTCTTTATGTAGAACCAAATTTCTGACATATCATTTTACTTCTGTCTGGAGATGTCCTTTTAGCATTCATTCAATTATTCATTCAAAAGTGGAAAAGAAATAGAGACCCTCACAAACAAAAAACAATAGAGGGAATTCAGGTTTCTTCCTTTTAATCTGTATTTCTTTTTTTTTTCTTGTCTTATTGCACTAGTTACGTCCAATAAAAGTTGAATAAAAATTGTCATAAACAATATTCTTATTTTGTTCCTGATCTTAGGGGAAACATACTTCATTTTTGAGCATTAAATACCCAAGTAATTGTAAGAATTTCATAAGTTCTCCCTGTCTGGTTGAGAAACTTGGTATCTGAAGTTTATATGGACAGAATATTGAATTCTGCTAAATGATTTGCTTTGCATTTAATGAGATAATTGGTGTTTTCTAATTTTCCTCTTCCAGTTTGTTAATATAGTGGATTTCATTTATTGGCTTATGGATGTTGAACCATCTGTGCATTCCTAGGATGCATGCTACATGGTTTTAGCACTGAAGATCCATCCGTGTTTTGTTGTTTTCTTTCCCTGGGTCTCTCTTTGCCTTTTTTAGTTTTAAGTAAGTACTGGCCTTAAAGTGAGTTGAAAAGTAATGGTGCTTCTACAATTTTCAGCATATATATTTATATATTAGTATTATTTATTTTCCTTAAGTGTCTGATAAAATTAATATGGATGTCACCTGAGTAAGTAAATAGAAAAGCTTTAAAGTACAAATTTAATTATACTTCTTTAAAAGATATGGACTATTCAGGTTTTGTGTGAAGTTTTCAAGTTAAAAGGCTATTAAGGATATCCCTTTATTTACCATTTAACTGTCCAGAAAATATGCATTGATATCATTTCTCAGTTTCCTAATATTGATAATTTGTTTTAATTCATTTATTCCTGCTCACTGTAGCTAAAGATTTTTGAATTATATTGATCTTTTCAGTAAGTCAAAATAATTTTCAATGATTTTTCTCTCTACTTCTTCTGTTCTTTTTTTTAAAAAAATTATGCTGCTGTCATTCTTATTTTTCTAATTCTATTTGCTTTTGGCTTAGCATCACCTCCTTTGCCTCTGTTGTCTACTTATTTGAAGTGGAACATAAGTAAATTGATTTGATATGTTTCATATTTTAAAATAACCATGGAGTGCTATAAATATCCTTCTAAATAAAGATTAAGCAGCAGATCAGGAATGATGATATCATATGTTTTCACTTTCATCTAATTCAAAATTATTTTTAATATCCCCTTGGTTATTTTTCTTAACCAAGGAGGTAATTCAGCAGTTTTGTATTTTTCAGGTTTGGGGGATAACAATATATCATTTGGTTATTGACTTCTGATTTAATTAAGTGGTCTCAGAAAATATATCATACAATAATTGGATTATTTCAAATTAATTCTTTACAAACTCATTTAATCATATATTTAATTTTCACAGCTCCAGAAATAATCCAGCTTGGTAAATGTCTCATGTGCACTTGAAATAATGTCTACTTTGCTACCTTGAGTGCAGTATCTTATAACCATCACGTCGAGTAAACTGATAGAGTTATTTGGGTCATTTATAATTTTACAGATTTTCTGACTAACTGTCCTAGCTATAGTTGAGAGTGAATATTCATATCTATAAGCATAAATTTGGATTTATTTATTTTTGCTTCTAGTTGCATTGGTTTTTGCTTCATGTGCTTATCATTATATTCTATCCTGGTGATAAATTCTTTACTCTAATATTACTTTGTTAAACATTAATACATTATTAACATATTTTTCCTTTTTAGTTTTAATTTTTGGTTTTTTTTCAGTGCTGTTGGTTTAGTACATCTACTTCCACCATTTTCTGTAAAACTAGCTGTGTTTATAATGTGGTGCATCCCTGTATGTAGCATGCAACTGTAGCTCACTTTGTTACCCAACCTGTTATCCAAGTCTGATTTTAGTTGAGGTGTTTACTTCACTCCATTTATACAATGGTTGACCTGCCTGAATTGAAGTCTAGCACAGTCCTATGCTCCCTGTTGCACCCACCTGTCATTTCCTTTCCTTTTTATATTTTTCTGTCCTCTTTTAATTATTTTACTACTTTTGTTGACTTTTAATCTGTAACTATTTTTGTTTTAATTTCCATATGCTTCTTAGAACATATTTTTTAGTTTTGTTATTTAAATTTATCTTAGTTGACATATATACATAAAAATTGTATATATGTATGCAGTGCCACGTGATGCTTCAGTCCATGTATATATTGTATAATGTTAAATTATGGAAAATGTATCTATCTCCTCAAAGATTTATCATTCTTGTTGGTGAAAATGTTTAAATCCTTTCTTCTAGCTTTTTGGTATGTACAGTTCATTATCATTATCAATAAGCACCCTGCCATGAATAGCACACCAGCACTCTTACCTTACCTAACTGTAATGTATAACCTATCAACCACCTCTACTGCCCGTTCTTGCTTACTCTCTCAGCCTCTGGTATCTACCATTTCACTCTGGACTTACTTGAAATCAATACTTGAAGATTTCATGTATGAGTGAAATCATGAAATATTTGTTTTCCTTTGCCAGGCTAATTTCACATGGCAAAATGGTCTCATTCCAGCCATGTTGTCATGAATGACAGAATTGTGTTGTTCATCATTGCTTAATACTACTACATTTTAGCAGAATTTTCTTATGTAGCCATAAGTTGATGGACACCTGGGTTGTTTCCACTTCTTGGCTTTTGTGAATAGTACTACAGTTAACATAGACCTGCAGATGTCTTTTCAACTTCATTTTCTTTGGCTGTATACTCAAGAGTGGGATTGCTGGATCGTACGGTAGTTCTAATTTTAAGTGTAGAGGAAAAACCTCTTTTTCATATTGGCTGTAGTAATTTACAATTCCACCCACAGTGCACAGGGCTTATCGTTTCTACACATCCTCAGTAACCCTGCTACCTTAAGTCTTTTTGACAATAGGCATTTTTAATGGAGTGAGGCAATGTCTCATTGTGGGTTTGATTTGCAGGTACCTGATGATTAGTGATGGTGACCTTTATGATTTCCATAAACTTATTGTCCATTTGTATATGTTCTTTTAAGGAACATCTATTTAGCTATTTAGGCACACTGCTCATTTTAATATTTTTATTTGTTCTAATTAGTTATACATAACAGTAGAATGTATTTTGAAACATTATACATAATGGACTATAACTTCTCATTCTTCTGGTTGTAGATTCAAACTGGTCATGTAATCACAGATGTACATAAGGTAATTATATTTAATTCATTCCACTATCCTTCCTACCCCATACCCTCTCCTCTCCCTTCACTCCCCTCTTCCTAATCCAAAGTAGCTATTTTTCATAGCCGCCCCCCTTATTGTGAATTAACATTTGCATATCAGAGAAAACATTTAGCCTTTGTTTTTAAGGATTGTGCATATATGCCACATTTTCTTTATCCATTCATCTGTTGAAGAGCATCTAGGTTGGTTCTATAGTTTGGCTATTGTGATTTGAGCTGTTATAAACATCAATGTGGCTGCCTTATTACAGTATGCTGATTTTAAGACCTTGGATATAAACTGAGGAATGGGATAGCTTGGTCAAATGGTGATTCCATTCCAAGTTTTCTGAGGAATCTCCATACTGTTTTCCATAATGGTTGCACCAGTTTGCAGTCCCACCAGCAACGTATGAGTGTGCCTTTTCCGCACATCCTTGCCAATACTTATTGTTGCTTGTATTCTTGATAATTACCATTTTGACTAGAGTGAGATGAAATCTTAGAGTAGGTTTGATTTGCATTTCTCTAATTGCTAGAGATAAGAGCCTACACAACTGGAGAAAATCTTTACCACAATCACCGCAGAGTATTAATCTCTAAAATACATAAAGAATACAAAAACTTAACACTAAAAAAGCAAATAATCCAATCAATCAATAAAGGGGCTAGGGAACTGAATGGACACTTCACAGAAGAAGAAATAGAATTTACAACAAATATATAAAAAATGTTCAACATCTCCAGCAATTAGAGAAATCCAAAACATTACTCATTCTTTTAATTGAGCTTTTTCAGTTTTTTTTCTTTTGAGGTTTCAGAATATTTTTCAATATTAACCCTTTGTTAGATGTATAGTTTGCAAATATTTTATCCACTGAAGCCTTTAATCCATGTAGAGATGATTCTTTTCCCCCACTGGTGAGAATCCAGGGCTAGTTTCATTCTTCTCTCGGTGGATGGAAAACTTTTCCAGCAACATTAACTGAAAAGACTTTCTCTAATGCGTGCTGTTTGCATTTTCATTATTAATAGATGGCTATAGGTTTTTGGTTACCTCTAGGTTCTCCATTCTGCTCCTGTCCCCACGTCTAATTTTACACCGACTCACTGATGCTCGGTCAGGACAGCTTTGCAGCATGTTTTGAGGTCAGGTAGAGCAACACCTCCTGCTTTGTTCTTGTTGCTGAAGACAGCTGTGCTTATTCAGGATTTTTATGATTCCAGAAAAAAACTTTAGAATTGTTTTTCTAGTTCTATAAATGATGTTATTGTTATATTTATAAAGGTTTCCTGAGTCTGTAGATCACTTTATTTTGGACATTTTAACAATACGGAGACATCCATTCCATTTATGTGATCTCTTTCCATTTGTGTCCTTCTCAATTTCTTTCTCAGTGTTTCAAAGTTCTCACTGTAGAGATTATTCACCTCCTTTGATAAATGTGTTTGTAGGTTTTCAAAATGAGTTTTTGTTCAGATAGTGTGCTATTAGAATTTTTAAAGGTATTATTTTTATATATTTTGTATTTTACAACAGTCAATTTCACTTATTAGTTATAAGAGTATTTTTGATGGAGTATTTGAACTTTTTCATATGAGATCATGTCATCTACAAACAAAGTTAATATTTCACTTTTTCTTTTCCATTCTAGATGCCCTTTCTTTCTTTCTTGACTGATTTCTTGGTTGTGTTAATTAGCTTTTCCTCTCCATGGCCAAATTTCCCAAGAAGAACAATCTAGAGGAGGAAAAGTCTATTTTAGCTCCTGGTTTCAGAGGCTTAGTACATGGTCAGCTGGCTCTACTGCTCTGAGCCTAAGGTTAGGCAGAACATCATGGTGGAAAAGCTCAGCCCGGGAGCACTACTCAGCTCATGCTGACCAGAAACAGAGAGAGAGAGGAAGGGGCTACAGAGAAGACAGAGTTTCCAGGACATCCCCAGTGACCACCCCCTCCAGTATTGCCCCATCTGTCTATGGTTACCACCCAGGAGAAAAGTCCTTTCAAATGAATAACCCATGGTGCGGTTTAATCCAATGAGGTCACACCTCCTATAATCTAATCATACAGCTCTGAACATCCCTTCATTAACACCTAATATGAAAATCAAAACAGCAGTGTAGGGCTTCCTGTGCTGTACCAAATGCAAGTGGAGAGAGTAGACCTGCTGGCTTTGCTCTGCTCTTAGGATGCTTCCACATTCCCCCTTTCAGGGTTGTGGGGTGTTGGCTTGTGGAGGGTGACCTGCACTCTTCTCAGGTGCATCACGTCTATATCTCATTAGTTCAGAGGTTTGATCATGCAAGGATGCTGAATTTTACCAAATGACTATCCTGCATCCATTAAGATGATTATAGGTTTTTGTCCTTCCTTCTGCTGACCAGGTGTACACTTTAATTGACTTGCATATGTTGCCCTCTTTGCATCCCTGGGGTGAGCTGCACCTGATCATGGGGAATGATAGTCCTAATGCACTGTGCAGCTCAGACTGCAGGTGCCTTATTTAAGAAGTTTGCCTCTGTGTCTGTCAGGACAGTGGCCTGTAGGTTTTTGGTGGTGGTGGTGGTGGTGGTGGTGTCCTTGTCCAGAGTTGGTATCAGTGTAATGCTTCCCTTCTAGAAGGAGTTGGAACAATTGCCGTCTCTCCAAATTTTGGGAATAACCTAAGAAAAATTGGTGTCAGTTGCACGTGATTGAACTCAGTGGTGAAGCCCTCTGTTCTGGACTTTTCTTCGATGGGTGACTTTTGGCTGCTGATTCAAGGTCATATATATTATTTTCTATTCAGGGTTTCTATTTCTTTTTGATTGGTTCTTTCTGTGGTTTATGAAAATTCTCCATTTCTTCTTGGCTATTTATTTACAGTTGTTCATGATAGTCTCTAATCATTTATTTTATATTTGTGTGGTGACAATTGTGAGGTCTCCCTTGTCGTCTTTGATTTCATTGATTTGAGTCTTCTATTTTTTCTTATATAATCAGGCTAAAGATATGTCAATATTCTTTATCTTTTGGAAAAAGCAGATCTTTATTTTATTGATTTTTTGCATTGCTTTTTAGTCTCTATTTCATTTATTTCTACTCTGATCCTTATCATGTATTTCCTTCTACAAACCCATGGTCAATCAGTACTTGTCTCCCTCCTCCCCTGAGACACAGTGGCAGGTTGCCTATTTGAGACCTTCTGCTTTGGTCATAAGCTTCCAGTGCTACCAACTACCTATTGCCATCGCTTTTCCTGTCTCTACGTTATGGGTGCTGTGCTCCCATTTCACTTTATTTCAAGAAGTGTTTTCATTTCCGTCCTAATTTCTTCCTTAATCAACTTCAAAGTTAAGATACTTAATTTCTGTGACTTGAATAGTTTCCAAAGTATTTCTGGTTTTGTCATCTAAAAACAAAAACACGCTTGATAGGATTTCAATTCTTTGAGAACTTTAGAGTTTTGTTTTGTGGACTATCATAACATCTATCCTGGATACCATTCCATGTGCTATTGAGAAGAAAGTATATCATGCAGTTTTTAGAAGAAATGCAAATTAATTCTGTTATTTTATTGATTTTTTTTTTTGCATGGATAATCTGCACATTGATTAAAGTCTGGTTTAGGTCCTCCACCATTATTGAATAGGACTCAATCTCTTCCTTTACACTTATTAACATTTCCTTTTTTTAGATGGGTACTCTGATTTTGAATATGTATGTATTGAAAATTTTTGTCTGCTTTTTTGAATCAATTCCTTCTTATTATAAAATGACTTTCCTTGTTTATTTTATTGCTTTTGTCTTAAAATTTATTTTATCTGATGTAAGTATGTGTTCTTCATTATTCCCTTTGCATGAATAACTGATCTCTTTAGGACCTCTTAGTGTCATCTCTTGCTCTAGGACTCAGTGTTGAACCCAAATTTTAGAAATTAAAGAAAATCCAAGGGGCACATAGAGGATTACTTGCAAAACCAACTGTCTCCTTTGTCCAAAGTCTGAGGTCTCAGAACAAATGCATACTTATGGAGGATCTGCTCTGAAGGTTAGAGAGTTCCACCTGCAACAGCAGTTCAGCTCGCTCTCCCCAGGTTCCAGGCTGATTCTGAAACATATAGACTATTGTTTAACAAACTCTGATTCAGATCACATAGAATTCACATAGTATTTTGTCTCGTCCTTCTTGTAAATAATTTCTAAGATTATGGTTTTAGTGTTCTTTATTCTTTCTGTTATATAAAATATCTGGAAAAAATCACAATATATATCCTTGTCAGGCTTTTGTGCCCACTAACATTCTATGGATGCTGTGTTTATATTGCTGATTAAGAAAACGTTACAGTTCATAAGACTTAGGAGGAGCTGGGGGGCAGGCTGGCTTGATCTCACACAGGACGTTGATTCAGAGTAGCCACAAGAATGTATGAAAATGCCAAATTTGTTGAAAACACTTCCATTTCAATATTTCAATAGACTTTGTCTACTTCATTCTCTTTGTAAATAAAAAGCATTCCCTACCTTTGTAAAACAGTAAAGGGAAAAAATAAGAAAAAAAAAAGTATCAGCAACAAGGCAATCATTTTAGAATTCAATTCTATCCAGATGTGGATTGGAAAAAAAAAATCCCTGAGGAATTTGTGTGCATAAAATTCGGCATGCTAACAGTCCTGTGGGAAAGCATCTGCAATATTGTTTTCATGAAGAAGCAATCTCCACATTCTAACAGCCAATATGTGAGGAGATAAGTGTGGAATGGAAAACTCAGTAATTTTAAAAATAATTTCACCTTTAAAATTCCTGCTGCGGGAGGCCCAAATTATGACTGGCTGTCTTGGAAACCACCAATCAACTCCGCAACCCTTGCACTGATGGGGCAGGTCCACATAGGCAGACCGTCCCTGTCACTTCAGCCAGCTCTGGGCCCTCCTGCCCAGCCCACGCAGCACGCGTCCACTCCCCAGCTCCTGCCCCCACTTCTCAGACAGGCTGCACACCTGAGGGAAAGGTTAAAGGAGCAAATCGAATTTTCACAAATGTACTGCTTTTGCTTCCCATCAGAGAGCGCCTGAGAGGGATTAGGAACGTGAAGAGTGGATCATTAAATTTGCACTGCAGGCTCCTTGAACTGGAGTTTGCTTTTAAAAATAAAAGGCATAGATGCGGTGCTCCACAGGGCACGAGAGTTCATGCCGTTTCAGTTTCCACACTGATTTCTATTCAGTGAAAAATACAAATTGCCGTTAAACAGAAATGCAATGAATGAGGCCCGAAAAGGGCAAAAGTAAGCAGATAGAGTTGGGGTGCCCACCTTCATGATGCCCTCCCTGTTCACAGAGCATTTATTTAAGCCCCCTGCCTTCACCTCCCTAGTATAACCCAATGGCTCCTCGTGCCTCCTTTCAGACACCCCCAGCATAGCTGCAGCATTCTGCGGATGCCGCTAAACCACACCTGGGAGAGGAAGGTTATACACTCTCATTTGTTGTAACAATTCTCAGAGGGACTAATTAAGAGAATTCTGGATATTTATGCTTTTCCAAAACTGTATACATACTCTCATGCAGACCTTGCAAAACTGTTGGCATTGCAAGAGCTCTTCGCTTGAGTTTTTAAGTAGTCTGATAAAAATATAATGTGTTTAAATGTCAATATACACAAATAAAATCTGATGTTATTCGAAAAATACAGATTAAAATATTGAATTTAAATTTTCATGAGAAAAGAATGTCACAGGTGATAGTGTGATATCTGGGTTTGAATGGATTGTGTTCCTTCACTGTGCAAATGTGTGTAAGAATTGGAAAAATGGAAACTTACTAACAACTATTTTTGGTCTCTAACCTCTAGTGCATATTCTGTAAAAACTTTAGAAATATTTAAAATGAATTAATTTTTTCTGTATCAAAATATGACAATATAAATTAGGTAAAATTACATCATATAAGTGGAGCATATAAATACTAAAATTCTAGTTCATGCTATATATTTTAAGTTACTGATAACTTTGACATTATATTTCTTGGGAGGCAAGAAAAAGTAACCACATACACATCTACACAGTTCCTATTTTCTGACTAAAAGAATATAGATTCTGTACAAAGCAAGAATAAAAATCATGGTTCCAAAATCTTTAAGATGTTTATTACTTATGGTTATGCCTAAATGACTGATAAAATATAACAGTATGAACAAATAATGTGGACCGGGCACAGCGGGGCACGCCTACAATCCTAGAGACTCAGGAGGCTGAGGCAAAGGATTGTGGGTTCAAAGCCAGCCTCAGCATAAGCAAGCCTCTAAGCAACTCAGTGAGACCCTGTCTCTAAATAAAACACAAAATAGGGCTGGGGATGTGGCTCAGTGGCCAAGTGCCCCTAAGTTCAATCCCCAGTACCACCCCCCCCCCCCCAAAAAAAAAAGTGAACAAATAATGTGGAAAAATTTTAAAGTGAGACTAAGTAAAAACTAAGAATATAATTTCAATGTCTCTATTAGTGACTTTATTTTTGAAAGGATTAAAATTATATATAACTGTTTAGCTTTTCCTTTCTAAAGGTATAAGGAAATCTGATTTACTATGCCTCATAGTGTTTCAACCTGAATAACATTTTGCTAAACAATGTATCTGACTTTGTACCTCATGAAATGTGTGTGCTAATTGCTAGTCACTCCCACTGGCTAGGTTTGCGTTTGATAAAGAATGTACATACTTAGCATTCACTGAGCATGACACCTTTTCAGAAGTGATTTCTGCCTCAGATTCTGGAAAAGAAACAGGAGGTTCTCCCTGCCTGCTCTGTCCCCCTGAATGCTCTTCTAAACTTGGAAAGAGACCGTGAACCATTTCTTTGCGGACTCTGCAAACTGAACAGCAGCAAGCAGAGCAAAGAAGGGTGGGTTAATGCACCAAAGGGCTTGGGATGAGTTTTGCATCTGGCTTTTTTTCTTGGGTTTTCCAACCTGGAATAAGACCTCCAGGGACCTGGAAGTGGGCACGAATGGGGAAGCAGAGCTACAGGAGGAGACCGCAGCTGTGGGCAGTGGGGCCTGGCTGCTGGGCAGGGATAGCTGCTGTGGTGCGGGAGGCTCTGAAGCTCTAGGGAAACAATTTCCTATTGGAGGGTGAGGGTCTGGAGAGTGGTGTGTGCACCTCATGTCCCATTGCCTAAAGACACATGTCAGTGCTGTCGCAGGAAGTAGGACCCAGCAGGGTACCAAGAGCCCTGGTTTCAGGAAGAGGGGGCAGAAAGGGAGCCTTGGTAAGTTAAGACCCAGGGAGATTACAGAAGTGAGGGGCTTGGGGTCACAACTCTCGACATTGCTCCTATCCCTAAGCTCCTGCAGGGATTGTGGGCCTGATCAATAGAGCAGGGCTTGAGGATGAGCTAAGGAAAGGTATTCTGCCAGGTTCTAGATGCAACTTTGGGTGGCTCACCATGAGAAATGGCTGGGGTGTCCCGAAAAGGCTTCAAAAGCTGAGCTCAACCTTGGAGCCACAGCCCATAGGAGTGAGCCAGAACGTGTGGCCGAAACTGAGCCGATGATTGTCCACTAGATCAAAAATACCAGCCCCATACAACACCTATAGTTTATAATAGAAAATCCAAAATGCACAGAGTATGACCTAAAGGCACTGGGCATACAAAGAATCACAAACATCTCAGTGTGTGTAAAATGCAATCATTTGACAAACACCAATGGTGAGATGTGGGGATTATCAAACAAAGTCATGAAATCAACTATTGTTTGTTTCCTTGTAGAAGGAAATGAACTAGGACAAGGTTGAAACAATATTAATTTAGGAAACATTGTTAATAAAATTAAGGGAGAAGATATCAAGAAAAATGGAAAAAAAGTTTTAGAAATTTAAAAAATCAATAATAAAAGAAAAACATTTTAAATGGACTTGATACAATAATGGATATATCAAAGGAAAATAATTCCAAAAATATTAAACAGTTTCAGGAACCTGTAGCACCCAGGGGCTACAGTCTGAGGCACCACACCAGGCACAGCTGCCCTCCTGGCACCAGGGGCTACAGTCTGAGGCACCACACCAGGCACAGCTGCCCTCCTGGCACCAGGGGCTACAGTCTGAGGCACCTCCTTCAGACCTGAGCTGTTCTGAGAGCTGTCATTTCTTTCTCTTTCTGTTCTGTCATTCCATCAGTTTGAAGTGGGTCCTTACATGGAAATTGACAGTTGACTAGAGCCTGACTTTGATCACGTACATGCTACTAACTTGGCTTCCTAGTCTGTATCTGATGAACACTCTTGGAGAGACAAATTAAAGATTCCTCCTTGGGAAAATTGTTAAAACAATGTTTATACATTTGATTCTAGACTTTTTCTAAAATCACTCAGGACATTCATACCAGTATGGTACTGGCATGGTGATAAATACTTGAGATGTTAAAAAGATGGATTGCATTATAATTGCTCCCAGAAATAAGTCATATATAATTGCAATTACATACACATCAATAAATACATATATAATGCTGTTGGCATGAAGAGGCAGAAAACCTATCTTTTGCTACCAGAAATGTAAATCCCTGAATCTGATTTTGCTTGTGTATTCATTCAAAAGGAAATGATTGACAGTTGTGTGCCAGGTTTTAAAAAAGGCTCTAGATTTACAAACAGGATGAGGGGTTTATTTACTGAGTTCAGGTTGTCCACCGAGACATTCTCCAGGGATGCAGCTTCTGTTCTGAAGTGGACAAGGCCAGAGGTCGTGGACAGAAAGGCTGTGTGCAGGCCAGGGACAAGGCTGTGTGCCCTGAGGCACGCTTCCCAAAGAGGGTCCTGAGTGGAGCAGCAGAGGAGGAGAGGGTGCTACTGGCACCTGTCAGGTCCAGGTAGAGGCCCGGGACGGTGGTAAAGATGCCACGGTGCACAGAAGGCTCCCCACAGCACCGGCTTCCCTGCCCAGCCTCCCACGGTGCTCAGGCCAAAGACTTCATGACGGACACCCACACAGGCTGTGATGAGCGGCTGTGAAGTCCACCAATGCAACAGCTGTCCACCAAGGTCATCCATCTGGCTGCGATTGCAAGCTAATCATTTCTCTGTGACTGACCGGATGTGACACACTCTGCCGTTATGACTGTAGGACAGGGTGTCCCCTCAGCTGGGACATTCCAGGATACCCAGTAGGGGCCTGACAGTACCAAGCCCTGGACATATTGTTTGTTTGTTTGGTTTTTTTTTGCATAGACACACCCATGATAAAGTTTAGTCCATAATTTCTCTGTTAGAGAGCAACAACAATTTAAATAAAATACAACAGTTCCACCAGTACACTTTCATGCAAGTTATGAAAATGTGGTCTTTCTCTCTACTGCATTATAAATCTTAGCGACCTCAGCATATATTTCTTCTCTCTCCTCTCAGAATGTTCTCCATTTCACATAAACGAAGGACTTTGCAGCTTCTCTGTGACATATCCAAATCACCACCATCACTACTCTCGTGCTTTGCAGATGTGATGGAGTAAAATAAGTGCCACTTGAATACAAGCAGTGCAAAACTGTGACAGGTAGTTTAAGAGCACTGACTGGTTACTAGTCAGTAACACTGGTTACTGACAAATAACGGCCAGCAGCACATATAGGGTGCTCACGGGACTCGGGGACTATTCACCTTCTGGGCAGGGCACAGCAGGGCAGCTACTCAGAATGGCACACAATTTAAAAATTTCTCTCTGTTGGAATTTTACATTTAATGTTTCCAGACTGCGGTTGACAGTACATAACTAAAATCTCAGAGTGAAACCATGGACAAGGGGGAGCTAGTGCACCATGTGGGAAAGGGATTCTCAGAAACTTTCAGATTTATATATATATATATACGTGTGTACATATATATCATTATATATATGCATATATATATATATAATATATATATATATANATATATATATATATATATATATATATATATATATCTCAAACAAACAATTTTTTCTTTAGTGGCAGGTGCTATAAACCCTAAATTATCATATTCTATATTGTAACTGTATCTATTGGTACAGATCCAAAAATTAATTATATCCCAGTGAATTATGAGAATCGTTCTGGTTGTGCAGATGGGGCAAGTTATAGAAAATAGTTATGTGACTCTCCCAAGGCTTTTCCAAGGATGAAATTAAAGTTCCAAAATTTAAAAACATGCTGTGCACAAACCAGCACATCACTGCACACTAGTTTGCAATTATAAACGCCCTGAGCCAATCAATTAATGCTTAGGGGAAAATGAGAGCATCTTTCCTTATTTACCTTTTTTTTTGCTGTTTTATCCACATTAATCCTGGCTTCTGCTCTTCCAGGATTTTGTCTGAGAAATAATTTGACACATACATTCTTCTACCCTCGCTAGTACATCATTTGATATTGAAAAATTAATGAACCTTCCCTCAACAGCCAGATAGGCCAAAAAAGCAGATGTAGCAATAACAAAGGATTAAACTTTAGCTAAGATATAGATCCCACACCCTTAAAACACACTTTTCGTGTTTTCAATGATGGAAATGTTCTTCCATCTAATGAGACAGAGCATTCTATCCTTTCTGATAATTTTGAAAGCAACTGATATAGACATCTAAATTTTTTTTTCATGTGGACAATTAATACTACCTAAAAAAAAAAAAAAAAAAAACAAACAAACAAAAAACCAAGATTTCCATGTAAGATTCCAAATGACCTTCACAGGTACAGGTTAGATTTTCCTTGTTGCAAATAGTTTGTTGGAACAGACAGACATATGCTGACAAGATCACAGAAAGGTTATGCTTATTTTGGGTGTCCACATATTCTGTCCAAGAACCTCTCTGCCCATTTATTATCATTATCATTATGATGATGATGATGATGATGTGTGGTGATGGGGATTGAACCCAGAGCCTTGTGCATGTGAGGCAAGCACTCTACCAACTGAGCTGTGTCCCCAGCCCCTCTCTCTGGGAGCCAATTCACCTTCCCCTCGACTGGCTCCTGTAAATGAGCCCTGAGCCTACCTGGTGGCATGGACACTGGGCCGGCCTTCCTGGCCACCCTGCCTGGAAACCCCTTTCCTCCTTGCTCTGTGTAAATTGCTTTCCCTGGTCCTGTCCCGCCTCCCCGCAGTCCCATGTCTCTGTGACGGTTAGTCCCCCACCACGACCCCAGCCTTCCCGTGGCCTTCTGAACCTCTCTGTCGGTGCTCCCCTCCAAGGTGCATTAGCAGTGGCTCCCTGAGGGCTTCTCTGGATCCGGGACGCCACGCCGACACCGTGAGGACCTCTGCCCCGTCCTGGCTGCGCAGCTCATCACCGGGCTCCTTGTTCCACCAGAGCAGCTCGCCCAGAGCTTCCTGCACTGAAGCTGTCTGTCCATGAAGATGGACAACGGACTTTGGCCCAGGATGTATTCTTCCGAGGCCTTATTAGATCCTAGTACATACCACTGAGGATGGTTAAAATGAATCAAAATCACAAGATGTGTCAGAGCAAATGTGCCAATCTTGGCCTTCACACCACTGTGAGCCTTAAGCAAATAGGATCACTTCAGGGGACAGTGTGAAGTTCAAGTCACCTGTTGCTCATGATCCAATGTTTTCACTCCTAGGTGATGCCTAAATGCATGAATACAGAGCAGCAGTAAGTTGCAAACTAACAGGTGAAGTGGGTAAGTAAGCGTGAATGCTTTACCTGACGGAATATGACACAGCAGTGAAAGAGATGATCTGAGGAAGACTTCTGTATGTGCCTGGTACACTGTCCTGTAAAAGAACTCAGACACAACAAGGGACTTCCTGATTACTTATTTCAGATAAAGTTTTAAAAACACCATCAAATTGAACCAGACATTTTTAAGATACATGCTGAGGTGGTAGAATAACAAAGAAAAGCAGGAAAGTGATTGCCCTCAGAGGTTGGTGGTGGCTCTGTGGCTTGGATGGCTGGCAGCACAGGGGCCCTGGCATGTTGCCATGCTTCCTGATCAGGCCCCGGGAGCACTGGGCTGTGGAACTCACTGAGTGATGGCAGGTTCCTTGTTGCCTCTGTGGCCCAAGATGGTTGCATTTAGAGGGGAAACCCATTTATCAGGCTCTGGGGAAGGCAACGCCCCTGGTGCCTAGTGGCTTCTAGAAGCAGAAGCACTGATTTTTCTGATTACAGTGACATCACCTACATGTCCTCAGATCCCTCCGTGGTTTGAAACAAGGGAAGGCTCTGCTTTACTTTGGGTTCCAAACCCAGCAGGCTGCCTGGGTCTTGGCCTCTCCAGCTCTCTGGCCCTGAAGCCAGAGGGAGCCACCTATTTTAGTAAAGTGACCTCAGATTCATGCCAGGGTCAGGCTGTCCTCTTAGCACGACTGGCTCTGGCCCTCATGATTCTATGTTAAAAACAGGGTGAGCGTGGGGCTGGATTGGTTCATGATGATGTTCTGGTGCCAGTTCCTTAGTTGTGGCAGTGGGGTGTAGGAGGTTCCTCTGCATGGCCTCTCCCACTCCCCCATAACTCTGCAGTTACTCCAAATACCAGGTCTGTCTTTCTCCTGGAAGGCCACAAACCTGCCGAGGGTCCTCCTCTGCTGCTCCACAGGAGCTCCTGAGAGAAGCGGAGAGTCACGGGGAAGCACCAACACTTTAAGTTCTCCCTTAACAGCGGGGGACTTGAAGACGTCCAGAGAGTTGGAAAGCCCAGGCATTTACAGGGGCACCTCCTGGCCTGTCTCCTTGGTGCTCTGCAGAGGGAGGAGGGGCCGAGGCCGTGGTGAGGCGGGAAGAAGGGAGGGGCGCATGCTGGGGTCCCAACTCCATGTCTCCTCACCCGCAGGGGAGGCCTGGAGCTTTGGTGGAGGAAACAGAAATATTTCTAGGGGAAGGGGCAGCACCGAAATATTAGACAGTCCTCATGGCCTAGATTTAAGCCCTGACTTTCAATTCCACTTAAAAAATACAGTTAATATTTTGATCTCAGTCTGTTTCATTTCTATATTTACTTTCCCTTTGATTATAAACTTGGAAGGAGGTTCTGCTTTTCTGGGAAGAATTTGGTCTCAGGGCAGTGATCATTTAAGACTGTTAACCTACTTTACTCAGTTCTGATTCTATCGGCCAATTCCAATTTGCTAACATCTGAACAAAGTTCAAAACCCAGACTGCACATATTCCTACTCAGACAGATGCAAACGAAATAGGAAGAAAATAGTTCATAATATTTCTTTTTTAATTTCAAAAAATTAATGGACAAATACAAATTGCACGTTTGTGGTACAACATGCATACATGGTGGCATGGTTGAATCAAGGTGATTAACATGAACACTAGTTCCTCTACTTGCTGTTTGTGCTGAGAACACTGAGCATCTGTTCTCTTACCAAGAATACAACACACTGTCACTATGACCTTTAAGATGTGCAATGGGTCTCTTGAACTTTTCTTCCTGTCAAACTGAAATCTTGGGTCATTTCCTCAACATCTCCCCAGCCCTCCTCCAGCTCTGGTAATTACCGTTCTACTCTCTGCTTCTATGAATCTGCTTTTTCAGATTCTATATGCAACTGAGGACAAGCAGCATATGTCTTTGTGCACCTGGCTTGATTCACTTCATGCAAAAACATCTTCCAGATGCATGCTCGCTGCAGCAAATGACAGAATTCCCTTCTTTTTGAAGGCTAGATAGTATTCCCTTGTGCAAATACCACACTTGTTGATGCACACTTAGGTGAGTCCAGATCTTGGCTGTGGTGAATGATGCAGGAAAGGACATGGGCACACAGATGTCTCTTCAACATATTTACTTCATTTCCTTTGCATATAGGCCAAGTAGCTGGACTGCTGGAACATATGGTAGTTGTGGTTCCATTTTTTTTTGGCACCTCCTGTTTTCCATACCAACTCCATGACACCTGCATTAATTTACTTCCCCACCCAGTCTACAAGGGTTTCCTTTTCAACTCATTTCCACCAACTCTTGTACCTTGTCATTTTGATGACAGTCATTCAATCAGATGTGAGGAGATACACCCTGTAGGTTACTTTGAACTTCCCCTAAGATTAGTGATATACCTTTGATACACAAGTGGCTTTTCATATACCTGTTGGCCACTTGTATGTCTTCTTTTGAGATATGTCTGTTTAAGTTCATGCCTTCTTTATTGAATCATTTGTTTTCTTGATACTGACTTGTTGGAGTTCCTTACGTAGTTTGGAACTGATACCTTATAAAGATGCATGGTTTGCAAATGTCTTCTTTCATTCCATAGATGTCTCTTCTGATCATATTTCTGATATGACTTTGAAAATGCAATTTGAATTGTGGTATCTTCCATCCCCTTATAAAGGTCTCCTCCTCCTCCTTCATCTCTTCCTCCTCCTCTTCCTTCATCTCCTTCTCCTCCTCTTTCTTCATCTCCTTCTTCTCCTCCTCCTCCATCTCCTCCTCCTCCTTCTTCATCTCCTCCTCCTCCTCCATCTCCTCTTCCTCTCTTCCTTCATCTCCTTCTCCTCCTCCTCTTTCATCTCCTCCTCCTTCTTCATCTCTTCCTCCTCCTCCTGCTGCTGCTGCTCCTCCTCCTCCTCCTTCATTTCATCCTCTTTCTCCTCCTCCTCCTCCCCCTCCTCTTCCTCGTCCTCTCCTTCTCCTCTTTCATTCTCAACCTCTTTCTATCTCTTCCCCTTCTTCTATTTTTTTTTTAAACCAGGAATTGAACCCAGAGGGTCGTAACAAAACTGAGCAATCCCCATCCATTTTCATTTATTTATTTTTGAGACAGGATCTCACTAGTTTGCTTAGGATCTTACTGAGTTGCTGAGGCTGGCATTGAACTTGTGATCCTCCTGCCTCAGCCTCCCAAGCCACTAGGATTACAGGCATGTGCCACCACACCCAGCTAGAAAGTCTTCTTGACTGGCTTTCACAATAAATATAAATGGATGGATAAATAGATTAACTATGTGGATGGATAGATCTCAAGATAGTGTATGAGTCATCTTTTTGTCACTGTGATCAAAACACCTGACATGAATAACTTAGAGGAGGAAAAGTTTATTTTGCCTCACAGTTTCAGAGGTTCAGTTCATCATGGGCCAACTCATTGCTCTGGGCCCCAAGGTGAAGGACATCATGTCAGAGGTCACGGCAGAGGAAAGCAGCTCAGCTCCTGACAGCCAGGAAGCAGAGAGAGCCTGCCTGCCCAGGGGCCAGGGATGGCGTAATCCCAACTCACCCGCCTCCTCCAGCCCACCCCACCTGCCTAGAGTTACCACCCATGAAGTCACTTGAATCATTAATCCACCAAATGGATTAATCTTCAATGAGTGTACAGTTCTCATAATCTTATCATTTCACCTCTGAACTGATTTGTCTCACTCACTAGTTTTAAAGGGACATCTCACTTCCAAACCAAGAAAGATAGCTAGATAGATAATATATAGTATTTTATTTAAATCACAGTACTTAAGAAATTTCAAAATTTTAAAAAATGTAATTATGGTGAATCTTTGAAAATTTGTATATGTGCATTTGAATTTATTTTCTTACTAATTACACCATAAATTAAAAAATGATACTTTATGCATCTAGAATATTTATGTTTACTATACTATTAATATTCATTAAGTATCTTACCCTTTTTTAGCCTATCCTCAGAAATTTCAACGTGATGATTGTAAAACAATCATTTTGTTTTGTTAAAACTAAAATAGAAAATTAGACATGATTTTTTTTTGCCTGATTTGCCATCTACATGTGAAATGCATTTTTACCCTATGACTTTAGAATCGAGTTTGTCGCTCTCATATTATATTTTTTGGGCCCATTGATCTCTCAGACCCTCCAGACTGCTTCCCATAGAAACTTGAATTTGGGACCAAGTTTTTTTCTTTATTTTCATCAAGGCTTAAGGAGAAATGGAAACAATGGATAGTAGATGATAAATAGTAGGCATATAGGTAGGTACGTAGGTAGGGAGATTGATAGATGGATGGATGGGTAGATAGAATGGATGATAGATGGATGGATGATAGATCGTAGATTTTTAAATCTCCAGGTATTCTTAGAGGTTAAGAGCCCTATTTTATCCTTTTCTTCTGTTAATAACACCAAAAATGACTATTATGGTATTTTTAAAGCTAAATAATGACAGTTTTTCCTAAAAAAAATAAAAGTGGAAGATTAGAAGCAGAAAACATTGAAGTCTCTCTGAGCGCAGTGAGATCCTGGTGTGACAAATCTAATTGATAGTGTAAAAAATAAGCAAAACGTGATTTCCTAAGTGCCTACTAGGGACATCTGGCTCTGTTTCCCTCCTTCCTTTGTTGGCAGATTCAGCTCCCGGAGTCCTGCAGAGTCAGATCAGGGGCTGAAGTCCTTGTGGCAATGGCCACTGTAGATGGGGCTGGAGCATTGGCAGCAGAACCGCGTCCCAGAGAGAGCAGAGAACAGGCAGGAGAGTGGAGTGGGCTGCGGCAGGGAAGGGGTGACAGGGACTCACAGGACTCCCGCAGAGCCCTGTTAGGAACGTGAGGAGGCAGAATCTGCCACCTCGGGGGCAGGGCAGGGTGGGCACCTGCATGTGAACCTCTAATCAACACTTGTGTGAGGAGAGCCCAGGAGGAGGTGGACACTGCTGGAGTTAGGAGCTGCTGGATGAAGTGCGCCTCTTCCCTCTCTGCCCTTCCTCCAGGACTTCTTGGTTCTGTTTGTCTGTGTGCGTGCTGGTATCAAGATCCCTGTCAGCAGATTTCCTTGGCAATAGCCATTTTCTGTCTGTAGTCAGATGCAGAGACCATGTTGGTATGCAGAAGGGAGTGCCTTTTCCCAGTCCCACCTCATCTGGTGGTGCCGCAGTCTGGCTGGGCACAAATCACGAGCCACTGAAGCAGGAACAAACTTTATTTCTGAACTCCACCAGCACACTCCACACAAGCGCCCGGGAACTCCCCAAACGCCTCGCGGCTCCTCCAGGAACCAGCAACTGGAAAAATCCCTCCTCCAGCACTTCCCCAACCAATGGGAACTCTCCGGGAATCCCCACGAGAGCTCAAGCGGAACTCAACGGGAACTCCGCCAGAACTCAAAAGTCATCATCTTCATGGCTCGCTAGCGTCACCTCTCAACCACTACTTCTGGCAAAAATGCCATGCACCATCCCGACTCGGCTGTGGCCCTCAACATGGTGGTCTTTTCTTCCACCCATGGCTGTCTTCTTCCTCGGCACCTGAAACCAAAGCATAACTGAGAACGCCAAAGATGTGCTGCAGACGTGGTGCTCCCACCCAGTGGGGCTTGTCTGGCCTCCGCGGTGGGGGAGCGGCTGCTGGGGCACTCCACAGACAGACTGCAGTGAACACAGTGGGCGCTGAGCAGTCCCTTCCTGGCCCGCACAGGCTCCACCCCCATGGAGGGAGGAGGACCACTACCTCCCCTGACAGTGGAGAGCAGGGAGCGCTCAGCCTCTGCATCTCTGAATCTGGGGAGTGATGAAAGGAAGATGTGAAGCCTCTCACGACACTTTCCCCCGAGATCCACATCAAGAAGAAAGCCAGCGTGCACTCGGGAGCAGAGGTGGGGAAGAGAGGGCTTCACCAGACCTTTCATTTGTCTTTTAATTAATACCAACTGAGTCTGATTCTTGCATTACATCTTCAGGAATTTTATTATTCTCTCTCTTCTGAGTGAAAATTGAGAAATTTGTCTCACTGTATGTCTTGTCTTCACCACATGACATTTTAGTGTGAAGATGGGCACAGGCACATTGCCACTTGCCAGTGACAGATGCTGCCTCCAATGCCCAAATTTAAAGATATTAGCAACCTTTTCTTCATTATGAAAGATGTGCTGCAATTCCATAAAACGCTGATACTAACAAATATTAATGCACAATGCAAGATCTTTTCCTTTAAATAAAATCTCATGACAACTGTAGGGAATGTCTAGAATTCTCTGCCAGTTTGGGGCTGATGTGATCAGTCCAGCACTAACTGAAAGGCTGTGTGTTATTAGAGCTAGACTTTCACGCTTGCCACAGTCAGACAGTGCTCACTTTTGAGGTGAGCAAATTAAAGATTAATTTCTATAGCTGCAAGAAGACAGCAGTAGGAGCCTAATCTGTCCATGCGGAGTATGGTCCCCTCATTCCAGGGTGGATGCGGATCAGCACCCAATACAGCCAGCTTGGGCCAGAGGGCGGGTGTCTCAGTGGCTTCCCACACTCAGTGTCATTTTATCATTCCTCCTGGGCTCCATTTCTTCCACAGTCAAAGACAGACTTCACGTTCGCCTCTTAGTCAGGGATGTGCAGAAATCAGGGATTTTGGAATCACCGTAAAGATGAGCCGAAGACATTATTCTACTTGTTAGCCCAGCCCTCATGACAGGCATGGACACTGCTGTCCATCACAGGCTGGCACAGAGTTGACACATGCAGCCAGCTGGCCTTTGGCACCATGCAGAAAGTGCTCAAGATGGACTAAAGTCAACCTGGTGAAACAGAACAGTCGGTTAAATAGCAATTCCACTTTTCTAGTAAATGCAATGCTAAGGATGGCGATACTGTGAGGCTGGTGGAGGGGAAGGTGGAGAGGCTCAACTACCCACCACACCTGAACTCAGCACTTCGCAAGGAAGCAGAATGGACCCCTCTGCAGGCTGCAGCATTCCACTCCACTGCAAAACAAAGCGGCTTTGGCACCTCTTGGCCTTCCGCTGGGGGAGCCTGTCCTTCCCTCCCTTGCACCTCATCATCCTGCTCTGCTGCTGGTGAGAGTCACTGCCTTGGGGCCTGCAGACTCCACGGGTGCAGCACTGCCCGGCTTCATCCCCCCAACACTCTGCTCTGCTCTCCTCAGATTGGACATCACACCCCGACGAGGTTCGGCTCTGGACTGTCCCTCAGCCTCAGTGCCGGAGTGTGATCCACATATGGCAAGGTTCAGAGGTGTGATAACAGGATTTAAGAAAAACAAAGACTTACCATGAGAGCAGTTTGGTGAACTGCAGGAGCACAAGGATAAGATCATTCAAAGTCCTTTATGAAACCAAGACGGAAACCCCCTGTACCCATCCTCTCCCCTCCAGGAATGCACCCCACCGTCACTGTGCTGCGGACGCAGGAGGTAAGACTGCGGGTTCCGAGCAGCTTCCCTTCTGAACCTGGTCTCCTGGATGCAGCCAGACCACCTGTCAGGTGTGCGTCTGTGAGCACATCTGTGCCTTCCAGTGTGACAGGAGCAGGGAGGCCTGTCCCAAGACCCACGCAGGTGCAATGGCACTGTCCGGTCAGGATCAGCAGCCGAGCGCTGCAGGACGGCACCTGTCAGGGAGAATGACCGTGATCGGAAATTTAGTGAATGTGAGCTCATGAGGAGAAGTTACGCTTTCTTTTGGCAAAAAGCAAAATAAGGCAAATGGAAATGCCAGGGAAGTGGAAAACCCACCAGAAAACCCAGGTCCAAATCTAACGCTTGGAAGTTCCTCCAGTAGGAAATGCTAGCACCTGGGTCTCTGAGCAGACACCCCGAATCAATTTTTGGCGAACTCTTGTATTGTTCTTCTGTTCCTACGGAAAGGTGGCATGTGACATTATATTTGTGACCTGACAATTGTTTGATGAAGATAGAATGACGCAATGACACCAGAAACTTCTTCACGTGCTTGACACTGGAAAGGAGGAAAGACTGGAATCTATATTCTTCACTCCGAAGACAAAAGAATACCTTCTGGTTACAGTGACACAAATGCTGTTTGTGAGATTTGCAACTTTAGTGCTAACCTGAGGGCAAATCAGAAGCTTAGCCTTGGTATAAAGTGGAAATGTTATGGGATAAGAGGGATCAAGCTGGCAGGATTTGGGAATGGAGAGAAATGGCACAAAGAAATGTGCCCTGATTAACCTGATGAACACTCCAGGCAAGATTGCTGCAACAAGATACAGTATTTACTTTTATTATCTTGGGGTATTATTTAAGTTTACCAAATAACCACTCAAGATCTAAAACTAATAATTAATAACCATCAAATATGGAGGAGAGCGTACAGAAGGAGAATCCAGAAAAAAGATCTCTTGGGCTTTGGAGGTAGAGAGTCGAGTACACTAACTCTAAATCGGATGGAACACTGTGGGTTCGAACTCATTTTAACTGTGGGGCTTAAGCATTGTTGGGGGAGAGAGAGGGAAGGATGGGGAGATGAAGAGCCGTTGGGGAGCAGCAGGACTACCTGCCGCTTGGAGAATGCATGCTTTGCATGGCCTTGGGGCCCAGGGGAGAGAAAGAGGGACCAACCAGATCATTGTATTAACTTGGTTACAACCTCATAATGTTCCTTTTCATATTATTTTATAGCACTTAGATAGCCAGACTTCACCCTAGCCCTAGTAACTCTGGTGAACTCTGTGTACCCGACGAAGGAATCTGCCACCATACAATGCAGCCTAACACGTGGAAGTTAAATAATTTTTCTTGTAACCGTTCCTTCTGTGCACAATGAATGCCTGCTGTTGCTGCCCTGTAGGAACCGTCAATCCTGAGAGTAGACTTCCATGCAGTCTGATGTGGCTATGGAGTGACAATTATTTATGGCACCGTAGTTAATTAGAAGGTCAGCTGGGAAAGGCAAAGTATTGGAAATGCCCAGCATAATTCACAAATGAACAAGAAAATAATCTTTTTTTTTCCCGGATAGCTGGGAGTTACTATGGTTTGTACATACAAAATTTTTCCCCAAATATCATGGAAGGACAGTGCCTTGGAGACACAATATTGTAAAGATGTAGCTAACAACCTTTTTTAGCACCCAAATATGATTCAAAAGGATTAAATAAATGTATTCATAGATTTTCAACCAATCAAGTCACAAAGCCAATTTCAACATTAATTTTCCAGAAAACTTAATTAGACAGCCCCAAGCTCTGACTTCTTATCAATTAGCAGGGCTGCAAAAATCTGGAGCTAATTTTACATCATATTAATCAACACATCTCATGTAGGAAAACAGACTTTACTATGGTCTCTGGGCTGAAAACTAAAACGGTAACCACAGTTGATTTTACTAGCAGTGAAATAAACCAACACGTTTTAGCTTAAAAAGATCAGAACTTTAATTAGTTAATTCTCAGTTTTGCTGGTTGACCAGAATCAGAAGAGGCAGGGAGATTCTTCAGAACAGGGGAGAGCTGGGGACTGAGTGCTGAATGACAGCTTTTAAAGATGGAAGAGGAGAACCGGAAGGGAAGTGGCTTCAAGGGGAAATGGGAAGCAAGATGGAAGCCGCACCCTGCAAGCACCAATCCCCTGAAGGAAGGTGGCCCCAGGGGCGTGCGCAGGAAGGCCCCCAGGCCAGGTGAGGAGTCCTGGGCTCCTGTCCCAGCTTCCCCCACAGCATTACCACCAACCCTCTGACAACACTGAGCCTGGATGAAAACCTGTGAAACAGACAAAAAATGGAGTTAGTAGAATCCACTTTGCTGTGAAAAGAACACTCAATGGATTCAACATCTGAAACCCATCGTCTGTAGGTTTGAAGAACAGAAGAAGCCAATTTTGGAAAGGAATACAAATTAATTCCAGTATAAAAACTATTTTAACTTTGGAATTGTCCTGATATTTGTCAAACTCATATGTCATTGAGGTTGATTCTAAATGCAAAGTAAAATTGGTTCTATGTGTTAAAATGTGCACACTATGTAGAGGCTGAGTCCGAAAGAATTCCCAGATGGTATTGTATTTAATTCTATTAAAATGCACTGAATAAGTCTATTTTATAAGCCCTTCTTTTCTCCCCTTTTTTCTCTTCTTTTTTGTTCAAAATCCAGTCGCCATAGAACTAGAAAACAATGACATTTTTAAAATTTGATTCCCAAAGTAGGGAAGGGAGATTCCACCACAGCATTCGTCTCTCACAGGACTCCAAACCATTCCTTGCCCGCTCTCCCCACGACCTTGGCCATCTATCTGTGGAAAATCTGCTCTCTTACCTAACCCAGCCATCATCTCGGACCACAGCCCCCAGGGTGCTGGCGGAGAGGTCTCAGCTGCACTGTGCGGTGCCCCTGGGTGCTGACTGCATAACCCATGCCCACCCCTTGCCGCTGGCACAATCGCAAGCTGCTGTGCGGTCACAGGGTGTTCTCTTCCTTTCCTCTTGCAGAGCTGCCAGCCTGCAGTGGTCGGTAGGAATGTGCTGCCTCACTGCAGGGAGGTGGTGCAGCAGAGTTGTTCTGAGTACACGGCACACCCACTAGCCCTGCTAGGAGCTGGAGGGAGAAGGGGCCCGTCAGAGACTGAGGGACCGTAATCCTCAGCAGAAGGAAGTGAGGCACCACAGGAGCCGGGCAGACTGGGACCCCCTGTCTCCAAGCCGGGCGCTGCAGAGGTGGCCGATGGCTCCGAAACTGCCCTGGACTGTCACTTAGGCATTTCCCTTCACTGATGTTGATAAGCGATTTGAGGAAGGTGGAATTTGCTAATGCTGGAAAAATAACTTAAAAAGTAAACAGTTATAAATAACTAATTATTTTAATCATTAAAATGATATGCTATTGAAGAGTCAACTTAAGATTCAGTTGGATATAGGGGTTTCCGTTTCTTCTCCCTTTCCTGTACCTTATAATTTCAGTACAGCACAGGAGTGATTTTACTGTGGACTTGATGAATGTCCCCATTTTAAATGGCGCCTTTGTATTACTGTCACACAAAATAACAGGGTTCCTTACACCACTTTCCTATATACACGTGGACATAATTGGCCAGTCTCATTGCTGGTACCTGCCCATGTTCCTTCCTCTTCAACCTCCTGTGACCCACTTTCTCAACTCTACTGACCTCCCTTCCACATCACTCTTTCAGGTGGTGCACTATAATCACACACACATGCACACACATGCCTGCAGGATCCATCGTGTGTGTCAGGACATGGACACGGCACCCTCCGAGGCACTTCCATGAACCCCTCCCCCTTACCCCCTTCCTATTTTCTCTTGGTGTCCCTTCTATTGTCATAAGAGCCCTTTTAGTCACTCCCACCCACCCCATCAGCTTCCACAGATGAGAGGACACATCAGTCCCTGACTTTCTGAGTCTGGCTTACTTCACTCAGCGTGATCTTAGTTCTCTGGTACCATTCATTTGCCACCAAATGCCATAATTTCCTTCTTTTTATGACTGAATAAAACTCCATTATGTATATGGACCACAGATTGTATCTGTTTGTCTGTCAATGGACTCCTAGGTCCATGCTGGTCTACTGTGGACCCTGCTTCTGTAAGCATTGGTGTGGCTGTGTCCCTACAGCATGTGGATCTCAGGTGCTTGGGATAAACAGGAGAGTGGGACAGCTGGCCGTGTGCCGTCCATTCCTAGGGTTCGAGGAGTCTCAAGATGCTTTCTACAGTGGTTGCACTAATTAGCATCCCACCACACGGTGTAAGGGCACTTTTCCCCCCTTACCAGCATTCATTATTGTTTGAATCCTTGATGACTGCCATTCACCCGGGAGTGAGATGAAATCTCAGTGCAAGTTCGATTTGCATTCCCCTGATTGGTAGAGATGTTGAACGTTTTTTTTTCATATTTGTTAGCAATTTATATTTCTCTCTTGAGAAATGTCTATTTAGATTATCATTTGCCGCAGTCCGGCTGCAGCAAAATAACCGGGGGGTGACGAGCAACTTGTGTACATTGATACAGGTGGAGTGGGAGCCGTTTATTGTAGGACAGGGGGGGTACATATACATTACACACAGCTTATCTTAATTAACATAAACTAGAGACAGCAGTCAACCAATAAGGAATCTGCACACTTAATGGCTCGCTGGCGTTACTTCACAAACCACTCCCTCTGGCAAAATGCCAGGCGCCATCCTGACTTGTTTACAGACCCTAACAATCATTGGTCCATTTATTGACTGAGTTATTTGGTTTTTTGATTTCTTTATATATTCTGGATAACCCCTGGTGGAAGAGTAGCTGGCAGAGAGCTCCTCCCAGTCTGTAGATTTTGCTCTTCACACTCTTGTTTCCTTTACTCGGCAGAAGCTTTTTACTTAATCTCTTCCCACTGTTGATTCTTGAGCTGAAGACTTAGCCCGTGCCAATGTTCTGGAATGCTGCCTCTGTTTCCGCATACGGATACTCAGTTTTCCCAGGACAAAAGGTGCCTTTCTTGAAAGGCAAACTTGTTACTTTCTTGGTAGGTTCAAACAATATTAAAGTTTTAAAACCATGTTTTAAATTGAAAATATGATCTAAATTTAATTAGCCTGTTTATATATCAAATGCAAAGAGGCTTGAATGAGTTCATGATATAGAATTAAATCTAATAAATAATATAATTGATGGTGAGAACCTGAAGGTGTATGTCTGCCGCTTAATATGTCAGTACTAAAGGCTCAGTTTATTTATCCATCAAATACAAATTAGTTGTCGCAAGTTCCCTGTCTTAACTCAGTGGCTTTAAGAGGGATGACATGAACCTGGTGCTTGGCTGGGGACCTGAGGAACCATGGGCCTCTGACTTCATCCGGAGGCTCTCCACTGAGGGATCACAGAGCAGATCCCAGGGTACAAGGCCACGTGATCCCCGCAGCTGTCACAGGAAGGAGTTGGGAGAGTTCTGAACGTACAGTTTCAGGGCTGGAAAGGCCCTGCAGGTGAGCTCCGTTTCAGATACAGCCAGAGATGGAGACGGCGACAGCAGGAGAGAGCTAGGGAGGCACAGGCCTCCCCCCAGGGACCGGCACTCTGGGTCGGGCACTTTTGAGAAGTATCTTCAATTCACTTACAGTTCGTATGATGTGATCTATTCAAGAAGGGGCTGGTGCCATCCTGCTCTTGTGGGAATGTACAAACCACAGAATGAGAAAAGCAAGTGTGGGAATTCAAGGATCATCTTTCCACCATAGCTCACAGCAGCCCAGAGCAGAGGGCCCCCGCCCACCGGCTCCCAGCCAGCATTTCCTACTGCAGTGCGCCAGCTTCTTCTAGAAAGACTCACAGGCAACACCAGACGGCTTCCTTTATCTCCTGCTCCCACCAGAGGTGCATTTCTCAGGGCAGATGAATTCTACAACAACTTTGGAAAAGATTGTTTTTAAATAAGCCCTGGCCTAATGAGGCCCTGGTACATACCACCTGCTCTGCCTGCTCAGGACATCCTGCCGCAGGGTGACAACCAGGAAAGAGGACCCTTTCAACAGAAGAAGAGGTCCTCGGTCCTCACCCGTGGAAGTGATTCAACAGCAAGTGTCACCAGCCTTATGTCAAATGTGGAAGCGGTGTTGGGAGGGAGGCTGGGCAGAGGGAAACAGAGAAGTGGATTCTGACTGGATACCCATGAGCACTTGTTTATATATAGGGCACTTTCTGCTCATCATACAGAAAACAGTTCACAAAGGAAACAGTCAGATATGAAGTAAGATTTGATCACACTTTGGTTCAACATATCCTTGAAGATCTTAACAATAACCAGGAAAATGTTCTAGTCAGTGACATTAGGAAAAAAGCAGCCCTTTGAAAATTGAATTAACAGCTGGAAGACACCTGCTTTTTTAATTTAAATAAAGCTGGACAGTTTTTCCATCTCCTTGTTTCCCCTAGCACCCACCAATGGGGGATACACCACACACACACACACACACACACACACACGCATACACACACACATGTTTTAAGAATTAGGAACCTTAGAAATGGCAGGGAATCGTGGGGTCATCAAATTGGGGGACCCAGTCCCATTCACAGCAGCACGGCTGCAGATGTGCCCTTCAGGTCGGGGCTCGAGGCATAAGCCTATGGCAAAGCCGCTTTCCTCATGCCCACCCCTCCCTGTGCACCGCTGGGCAGGGTCCAGGGCAGAGGAAGGAAGCCCCTCCTGCACGTGCACCGCTGCTGGCCTCCTAGCGCGTCCTGACTGCACGGCGCCCTGCTACGTCGGCCAGATTCTCAGGGAGGTCTGCATGTAGCATCCACAACATTCCAAGATGATTTTGGTTACTAGAAGGCACTTCTCCAAACTTTAAAAGGGAAACAAAGTAAAACCCAGAAAACAAACCAACAAACACATGAACCAACAAACACATAAACCAACAAACACATGAACCAACAAACACGTGAACCAACAAACCCATAAACCAACAAACCCATAAACCAACAAACACATAAACAAACACATAAACCAACAAACACATGAACCAACACATAAACCAACAAACACATGAACCAACAAACACATAAACCAACAAACACATAAACCAACAAACACACGAACCAACAAACACACGAACCAACAAACACACGAACCAACAAACACATAAACCAACAAACACATAAACAAACAAACACATAAACAAACACATAAACCAACAAACCCATAAACCAACAAACACACAAACCAACAAACACACAAACCAACAAACACACAAACCAACAAACACACGAACCAACAAACACATAAACCAACAAACACATAAACCAACAAACACATAAACAAACACATAAACCAACAAACACATGAACCAACAAACACATAAACCAACAAACACATAAACCAACAAACACATAAACAAACACATAAACCAACAAATACATAAACAAACACATAAACCAACAAACACATAAACAAAGGAAACATGTTCTTGCCCATTCCCAGGGAGAGGAAGTGCCAAGGACAAAACCTCTTCTTTCAGGTTTTTTTTCTTATTTTAATCAAGATTCTGGTAATAAATAAAAAAATATGTATAAGGAGATTCAACAATATCCTCATTTCGCTTATAAGTAGTTTAATATTTTCAAAAACATTGTATTAGTCAGATTTTCATTGCCTTAACTGAAATACCTGACAGGACAACTAAAAGAGAGAAAGTTTCTGTGTGCTCGTGGGTTCAGAGTCCACTCTGTGGTTGGCCACCTGAGGGGCTCTGGCCTGAGGAGAGGCAGACATCATGAAGGAGAAGGCGGAGGAGAGCTGTGCACTTCATGGCAGCCAGGACACAGATCAACTGGGAAAATCTACACCCCACAGGGGTGCGCCCACAATGACCCACCTCTTCAGGCCATAGTCCACCTGCCTATAGGTACCACCCAGAAATGTACTCAAATTATTAATCCATTGAACGGATTAATTCACCGATGAGGCTACAGGTCTCATAATCTGATCATTCCACCTCGGAATGCTGCTGCATTGTCCAGGAGCTTCTCAAGACATACCTCAGATGCAGACTACATGAGCCATCTGAGTGCTTTGGGATCAAGGGTGCGCCCTGGTTTCCACCCCTCTGAAGCTACTTTCTGGGACGTCACCTTGGGCAAGAAGCTCACTGCTGAGGGCTTCAGTGTCTGCACCTGTGGAAAAGACTAATAAAGATTAATAAAAGATTGATAAAGAGGGCTCTGCAGGCAGCGGTTCACCTTGACAGCCCTCGCTTGGGTTGCCCAGCTGCATCCTGCATTTTTAGTCTGGAAGCAGTGCCCAGGCCACCGCCAGGGCATTTGCATCACAGAAATGGGCAAGTGCTAGAAATGGCCTTGTGCCTTTCCTGGACTGCACACCACTGCGCATCAGGCAGGGACAACTTCAATGGGACAGAGAACTCAGCTCGGGTCAGCAGCTAGAAACAGGGCGATAACAGCCAGGTCAGCACTGCTGTGCCTGCTCCCCGTCCCAAACAACCCTCGGGTTTTAGCCTGATGCCTACATAGCTGTCGATAATAAAGAGCAAAACGGATTTCAGGGTCAAAGCAACAAGACCCGGTGAATGGGACAGAGACACTGACCATCCCAGCGTCCTCCCACTGCTGCGTGACCACAGGAAACTGGGGCACCAAGTCTGATTCCTCACAGAGAGACATGTAAAGACGTCTGTGAGATATCTGTGTCAAGGAAACAGAACAAAATCAAAGGTCAGCTCTCACTGTCGGTGCATCCAGGAGAAACTTAGACGTCACTTGCCTCTTCGTGAAGGGGAGATTCTAGAGACGCTGAGTAATCAAAATTACAACAAAACAAAACAGGTGTACAGGGCCCTCCTGGGCCCACAGGCCAGGGGGAGCCCTCCCTGCAGAGGACAGGCTCTCGTGTGGAGTCTGCAGCTGCCCCCTGATCTGCTGGTCACACCATAGTGTGAAGGGGACAATCTGCTGTGGACCAACTGTGGAGAATCAGAGAAGTTTAGGCTAAGAAGAGAGAAGTACATTTTGCTTGTAGATAACGCCGGTAATGAGACTGCTCGTCTTTAGCAAATAACATTTTGTTTATCAAAGAATTTGCTCTTGAACCACGGAGGGAAATGAAGCCAAGAATCTGGGGTGAACGGTGCTTTAGAGTAAATCCTTTTCACAATGGTAATTCCAGAATATGATATTTTGTCTCCAGCTAGCACAAAAATCTGCTTTCCTCTCGAAAATGAAGCTGTAGACCCAGACAGCCACCTTGGGTGGTATAATTTTAGCTCAGGTCTTATGTAATCTCACCCAGTCCACTTTCTGCTTATTCATCAAGGACTATTTACAGAAGAATAGGAGGTGGCAGAACATACATCCTGTGGAATTTTATAAGAAAACAATCTAATTTGAAAGCCTTTTTCTCTGGGAAAGGCATTTGGGGAGCAACATAATTAAATGACTGCCATAAAATTAAGAGAATCTATTTTCTAATCTCATCTGAAAAGTTAGCTAGGATCTTAACATAATAACCATATTATTTTTATAGCTTTTCATTCCTGCTCTTCTTCACGCCTCCTGCAGCCTCTTGGTGAATTCTCTGGGCTGTTTCTTTTAAAGTGCACGTCGTGCCATTAAATGCAAAGTATCTCCACGGATCTGCATAAAGGGATGTTTGGAACCCATGATGCCATGTGCTAGTGGAATGATCATGTGTCTAAAAAGGAACCAGAACCCCCCAATCCAACGTTGGGCTTTCTGTTGTCCAAAATGTTGAAGGAAAATAGTAAACATTGTTGCCCCCTGGCATCCTGGAGGAAGTGGGCAGGACCCCTTCCCTCCTCCAATATCAAAATCCACAAACTCAAAAGTCCCTTGTCTAAACTGCTTTTGCCTAGCTCCTAAACACAATGTCTTAGACACATTAGATTATCTATAGGTGGCTTATTTACATTGTGCAATAACTGATACAATGTGAATGCCACGTGCATAGTTGTCATGCGGCATTGCATAGCGAGTGAGCACAAAGAGGTCTGCAGGTGCTCTGAACAGACACAGCCTTGGGTGCACTTTCGACCTTCGGTTGGTTGAACCTGTGGACACAGAGCCTTCAGGTGCAGAGAACTGACTGCAAGTCAAGCTGGTTACCTCCGTCCTCACATGGGCTTATTCAGCTAGTCCCCATCATATTTACCCCTCTCTGACCCCATTCCACCCCTAACTCCCTAAGTACACCATTCCCAAGGGTATATGAACCAAACTCTCTCTTCTCTCTTTTCTTTTGTAATAACTTTGCTTGTGTGGTAGTCCTCAGAGTGTGGGTGCATGTCCTTGTAGATGACCCGGCTCTCTTCCTTGTGGGCTCTTCTCTGTGCCTCACCATGCTCTCTCCCTCTCGTTCTGTCTCCTGTTCTCTGGGTCTTCCTCTCTTGTCCACTTAAGGAACAGGTACTCACAGACATGCAGATTGCTCTGTGTCCTGTGTCCTTGCCCCCACCCCATCCCCAGCCCAACGCTTTCCATAACCAGCTGAAAAATACTCAAGAACAAACTGGGTCGCTCAGGATTCTATACAGAAAGTAGAAAACACCATAGGAATGCAAGGGGAATATAACATCTCACAGGGAATTATGTGCTTCAAAAAAATATTTTGGAAAAAGTTTGGTGGGGCTCCAGGGATGAATTCCAGAATGAAAAATCAAGTCCCACCAGTGGTCTTATACCTCTAGCCAAACTACCAAAACTGTGAAGTTCAAAGACTCCTTTCATAGCTCTCATGTGGGAAACTGGCATCCAGAAACCAGAGGTCTTCAATGCAGGGACTCTTGTGCTGGAAACTCTGGGCTCTTCAGAAGATTAGGTGCACCCATCTCAGGTTTTTGCACAGAATTCTTATTTTTAGAAAGCTATTATCATCCCCAAACAGACCAGAGTAGCAAGAAGAGGGTCACCATTGCATTTCTACACTCCAAGCATCACCAGAGGGTCCAGAACTAAATTGCTCTGTAAGCCTTGCAGTACCCAACAGTTCTGGAGTGGGAGAGTGGTGCTGAGCCATGGTAACCATGCACCTGGGCCAGAAGCCCCACTGACTACTTCTGGTGGTACCGTATTTAGTCTTTATAAAATCCTATAAGTTGATATCTTCACCCACATTTAAAAACAGGAAGCTGGGACTTAAGGAATCGGAGTAAGAAAAGGATGTTTTAATCAGCATTTTAATCTTGTGACCTTGCTGAATCACCTGTGACCTCCTTGGGCTGATTTCTGTTGATTTCTGAAGTATTCCTTGGCAAACGTCTCACGCCACTGGTATCTCTAGGTATCCACTGCTGCTTCACCTTCTGACTCACGTCTTCAGCTATCACCTTCTCAGAGACAGCCTGCAGGGGCTCCAACCCTGCTGCCCTTTGCCTGGCCTCCCACGCCTTCTTTGAAATTTTGGCAGAAGCTGTCATGACCCCCTGAGTCCCTCATCCTGCATCCCTGCAGAACCACACCATGTGGTTGATTCCAACATCTACCATCATCATGAGCAGAAGCAGTCAACTCTCTTGGGACTGTGGCTTCCGCAGCGTCTGCATGTCTGGATGGCTGAGACAGTAAAATAGCTTCCTAGTCCTCCCTGGGCTGGCAGGATTCCCCACTGTCTCTTCTCAAAGAAAAATTTACTTTTGTACCCTTGATCCTGAGATAGCAATGCCAATTGCTGAGATGCCGTCAAGCCATCTTTCCTGTTGTCCCTATGCAAAGAACTTAGCATGTCTTTAGTTGTTTTAATCCCCTTAATAACCACATCTTTCCTAGTCCCAGTTTTACTCACACTCTTCTGGCCAAACTGCAAATTTTTTCAAGCTTTCTCCTTTTTTTCCTACTCCTTATTACCACAGTAAACTTTATTAAAGGCTGCCAGCAATAGCCATACCACTGCCTGAATGCTGTAGGGACTTGAAATTTCCTCTGTCTGATTAATTATTCAATCACCTTTAAATTCAGCCTAACAGAAAGTCTCAGGAAATGGGAAAGAAATGTAAATAACTTCTTAGCCAGAACATGACATGAATGGCTTTTAGTCCAATTTCCAGTAGAGTCCTGCTCTCCTTTGAAATCTCTGGAGCTCAACCTCACTGTCCACAGTCCTACTGGCGTTCTAATTTTCTGAAACCTCACCAGAATTGCCCATTAAGCTCTACTTTCAATATTCTAAAGCTTATATCTCTAGACTTTTCAAAATTTCTCCTCCACAAACCAGTTCCAAATGCTTTTGAACCATGTGATAAGGTTAGTCACAGTAATGACCCCACTCCTGGTACCAATTTCTGTTTTAGTCATCTTTTTTCATTGCTGTGACCAAAACACCTGATTAGAACACATAGAGAGAGGGAGTTTATTCAGAGTTCACAGTTTCAGATGTCGTGTCCATATATGGTTGATTTGACAGCTCTGGACCTAGGGTGACACAGAATATTATGGTAGAAGGGCATGGAGGAGGAAAGCAACTCAAGACATGACAACCAGGAAGCAGAAGGAGAGAGAGAGAGAGAGAGAGAGAGAGAGAGAGCACACTCTGCTCACAGGGACAAAATATAAACCCCAAATGAAAGCCCTCAGTGAGTGACCTGCCTCTGCCTGCCACACCCTACCTTCCTATAGTTACCACCCAGCTAGCTAATCAATATCAGTGGAATAATCCACTGATTAGATTGCACCTCATAATCTAGTCATTTTACATCGTATCCAAACAATAACAGACTTATCAACACTTACACATGCCCCACAGGGCTGGACGGTTTCTGTCTGCTGCTTCCCTTATCCTTCTGTTAGTCTTATAATGTGATTATACAGATGAGTTTGAGGCTGAGGAGGCTCAATGTTCAAGTCCTCGTCTGTCTGGTGGAAAACTCTATAATCTCCTCATCAAAACACTCTTTCAAAATACTCAGAAATGCTATTGCACCTCCTTTTATGCTAAGTATATTGTGTGATTAAAGTGATATATTATTTATTAATAAAAATTTTCAGAATAAGTGACGCTAAGTCACATTGCTCTTTCATTAAAGGCTAACTTTTATGCAGTAGAGTTAGAATAAATAGTGGAGTGTAGAGTAGATTGTATATATGAAATGTAAACCCAGCCCTTTGATATAATCCAGAATCTTGCTCTGCATGCTCATGTCTAGGCCTGAAATGTTTGAGAGACATGTAAGACATATTAATTTATTTATGCCATCCAAATTTGTATACAATACAGATTCTATTTTATTTCAGATACTGAGAATAATAACTTTTGAGATATTGTTTTTATCTGACCAATAACTTAAATTTTTGTGGTCACTAGATAACATTATGCCATTTATAGCCATAAAAAACTATATTAATTTTTATGTAGTCTTAGAATGATTTTACTTCTACAGCAACTGTCTTACAGCGAGAAAAAGAAGTCTTATAACAATTATGGTGAAAAGCAGAAAATGAGTAACTGCAACATCATTATCTCCAAAAACAGGCACTTGCCTAGTGGGGTGGACCAGGCTGATGCCCTAAGCATAGGCACCCTGGATGGTATCCAGATCTTCTCTTTTTTGTGTCAGTGTTGAGAGTTTGTTATAGTTTTTTGTTGTCCTTGTTGGTGGTGGTGGTAGTGATTTTTTCCCAAAAGTACATAAGGTTTCAGGTCATTTGGCTTCTAAAAAATTCGAACAAACAAAGAAAGAAAAGATTTTATCAAGGAGGCCAGATCTTATGAACACGGTTTTCTGACAATCTTGTCTTTATGAGGACGTGAAGGTGGAGGACCAAGCAGGATGCAGTGTGGATGGGCAGTCGCAAGACAACGTGCAACAGAAGATGTTAAATATGGCTTCCCTGGCAACCTGCCAGCCGGCTCTGGAAAGCAAAACTTCTTTTTATTTCATTACAAAGCAGGGCCAGTAACAAAACTGACAGCTAGAGGCAGGCTTTTCCACTGGTAACCAGCCTACATGTTAAATCAGAATGTCTAATCCAAAAGGCTGTGGGTAGTATGTCACTGGAGAGGGACTGTCAAATCCAACGGCTAAGCAAACAGTGGTACCAGAACACAGGAAGTCACGAGGAACAAAAACACGTGAGTTTTAATTCCAAACACTCTTCCCTTAACAGAGATAAGGAGATCACCTCCTTCCTGGATGACTTTTTCTCCTTTCATATTTTTTTATATCCCTCCATACACATTTAGAATATAGTATTTGCCTTGATTCTTGCTTCTTAAAAATAATTCAGACATTCTATGTTTGTTAGAATTCATCAGAAAAGCAGAACAGAGACTGTGTGTGTTTGTGTGTGTGTGTCTGAGTGTGTGTGAGTGTGTGTGAGAGTGTGTGTGTTTGTGTGTGTGAGTGTGTGTGTGTGAGTGAGTGTGTGTGTGAGAGTGTGTGTGTTTGTGTGTGTGTGAGTGGGTGTGTGTGTGTTTGTGTGTGTGAGAGTGTGTGTGAGTGTGTGTGTTTGTGTGTGTGAGAGTGTGTGTGTGAGTGTGAGTGTGTGTGTGAGAGTGTTTGTGTGTGAGAGTGTGTGTGTGAGTGAGTGTGAGTGTGTGTGTGAGTGTGTGTGAGTGTGTGTGTTTGTGTGTGTGAGAGTGTGTGTGTGTGAGAGTGTTTGTGTGTGTGAGAGTGTGTGTGTGTGAGTGAGTGTGAGTGTGTGTGTGTGTGAGTGTGTGTGTGTGGAGAGACTTCCAGGAACTGGCTCAAGGGTCATAGCGGCAGCAAGTTCCACACCTGCAGGGTGACCATCAGGCTGGGGCCTGAGGCAGAACTGCTGCTGCACTTCAAGGTCCAGAGGCCATTTTCTAGATAATGACCCACGGAGGAGTCCACTCCACTCAGGCCTCATGGACACATCCAGAATGTTGAACAGATATCTAATTCAGATAGTATGAGACTAAAGTAATTATTCACACATACTAACTAGCTTAGATCAATATTGCTTCCAAAATAATTATACCTTACAGTAAGGTAAAACTATGAGAAGGAAGAATAGTGCATTCCTTAGATTGATGAGCCCAATCATAAATAATGCAGTGGACAGATAGCTAGATCACCACAGCCAGGGGCAGACAGACAGTGTGGTCATCAAGATGGTTACTGGCAAAAAATGGAAAGAAAATAATGAAATAACAAAAACAGGCTTTTTTTTAAAGTCCCGTGGGCCAGAATGCTTCGTTTAATTAGGAAGGATCCGACTGGTTCTCTGAACAGTTCTCAGCTCTCCTGGGCATTTTTGGAGTGTCTGTGACTAAAGCTATTTTTATGGACTCATTCTTAGGGATCCAGTGCGACAGAGCTTTAGTTGTATAAATATAGAATCAGAGTAGTAGAGAATTATTGAATGTTCACATTAGAACAGGACTTGGAGAATTCATAATTCCTCCTCTTCTTTATGTAAATGAAGAATCAGAGCCCAGAGAGAGGAGTGATGAATTTGAGGTTACACACCCAGCTACAAATGGATTCCAGGGTCCTAATTCACATATTCCTCGGGAAACCTAGGTTTCATAAAAAGTCTCCAGTCCAAGTCATCATGCAGAGAAACATAGTGACCCATATCCCAGATGCATTTGGTGGAGTGAACTTACCTCACCCATGCTCCTGCCCTGTCACCTGGCCACATGACCAACAGCCATCAAGCCAACAGGACAGCCAAGCACTGGAAGAGCCAGGAGGAAGAAGCCAGCATCTTGAAAACCAGTGACAAGGAAGAAGTGCCGTGGACGGAGCTCAGCAGCCCAGCAGAAAGAGACAAGTAAACACCTCACCATCTGCTCAACCTTCCCCAGAGTGAGGGCCAGCACCTGGCTGATTAGCAGGCTGGGGGACCTGAGGAGGGGGAGGACAAGGAGCAAGTTCAGGAGAGAATGAAGGAGAAACGGGGAGGAGGGGGAAGAGGAGGGCGGGAGGAAGCCTCCTGTAGCAACTCTTGGATGAGGCTGGATTTTAGGAGGCGCAGGAAACACCTCCAGGTCTCATTCCTGCCTGAATGCCAGGCGAAAAGGAGACGATCAGAATTCTGAAGGTGTCCTCCCATGGACACAGCTTAACACCAAAGCTTTGAGACTGAGTTTTGACAAAATATATTCATCAAAATCTCAGGGGAAGGAAACAAAAAAGGCAAATCCTTGGTATCCAAGAGTTGTTCCTCAGCTCCAGCCCCGACTCCTGGGTCTCAAATGTGTCCTGAAGGAGAACAAAATCACAACCGAGAAAGCAGAACAGTATGTGTCAGCCAGGGGGACTGAGAGGGGTGAAATCTCCAAGTGGCCACTGTGCCCACTGGCCAGAGTGGAGGTGGAAAGCAAGATGACCTTACACACACCATCGGGAAATGCACCAGGGTGAGGGGGGACAGGACACAGGGATGACTTAACTAACTGAAATAACCAACACGGAGGGCCAAATCGACCCAAGTGCTCTGTTAGCCAGCTTGTCATCACTGAGACCAGTGAGAACGCCGTGGAGGAAGAAAAGCCTGTCCTGGCTCCTGGGTGAGGAGGTCTCGGCCATGGTCAGCTGACTGCACGTGGTGGGAGGTGCGTGCGGTGGAGAAAGTGCCCAGCACAGGGAGACCAGCAAGCAGGGAGAGGGTGAGAAGCCAGGTCAGCCGAGGTTCAAGGGCACGCCCCAGGGACCTGTGTGCACCAGCCCTGCCCCCTGCCTACAGTACCACCCCACAGCCCACTCAGATCAAATCAGTTCATCCCCTGGGGGTTCACGGTTCCCGCTATCTGATCATTTCACTTCTGGACTTTCTGCTTTGCCTCACATGGGAGTTTTTTTGGGGAATATTAAAAATCCAAACCCAACATTCTCACTATGGAAGAACTTAATGAGACCATAAATGTAATGGGTGAGGTCGGCAAAACATGCTGTCAGGGAAAAATTCAAACTACAAAAACAAACAGCCAAACTCACAATGAAAAACCAAGACAACAGAAGAAGAGTAAGGCCAAATCACAAGAGAGCTGATAAAAGTTTCCCAGGCTTCTCTTTTCTTTGGTGATGCTGAGGATCAAACCCAGGCCTCATGAGTGTAGGCAAGCCCTCTACCACGGAGCCACAAACCCAGCCCCGAGGGTTTCTGTAAAGTCTAAATGAAGCTGGAATTAGAACGACTGATGAAGATGCTAGACTGGAACAATCAGATTGAATTCAAGGAAGGAACCCAGAGATTAGAGCAATTAAAGATTAAGGCTGTGAAGGGCAAGAGGACTTTAAATAAACCAAGACTTAGAAATTGAGAACCTGACAAGTGGAAAAGAAAAGAGAAGACTTTAAAATAGAATTCCCTCCCAACAGAGAAGTAAGAGCCAAAATGTTTCCCAGGAACGGACACTGACACAGAGCTCAGGGCTTGATGCCTTGGGTGAGCTGCTGAACCTTATTATCAACATTAGGGCAAAAAGACAGAATTTGTCAAGTTGAATAGGAAGAAAAGAATGGGATCTCAAAAATAATGCCCAGTCATCTTGTCCTCCACCATAGAGGAAATGAAAAGCAATTCAAACAGCAACAGATTAGAAAACCCAGCTTCCGTGAGTCTTGGAAAATATTATGAAATAACAAAATTGTCTTTTGAGAAACAAATGTGGAAACCACCATGAAATCGTGTGTGTGTAACATACAATGTAAGATGGGCAAAAGACACCCACAGAATCCTATGAAGGCAGATATTCTTCATGCAAAATCTCCAGGAATATTAGTCCATGAACCCTCTTGAAAACCTGGCCAGTAATGTATGACTGGAAACAAGTCAAAACCGAGAGGAAATAAAAGAAATTAGAGATGGAAGATAAGCACTAAGTCCAATCAAGTCTAACCCTTTAGATTAGGAGTCAAGCTATGGCATCATGGGTGTGGATAGTTACATATTATAAAACTTGAAAAACCAAAGCAATAATTGCTCACATGCAAAAAGTTGTCTATGCCTATGAGTGTATCAATAAAGTTTATCAAGGGCTATTCCAAGGTATTCTACTGTTTCTCGGTTAAATTAAATCTAATTTTAAACATTTTCAAAGTCTAGAGTATTGAGAATGACCTCTACTTTAAAACTTATTTCTTGCTACAAATTCTCATCACTTTATTTATTTTCATCTATATAGGGAAATAGCTGAAGAGATATCCATCTGTCACTTTTGAGGGATTTGATGTGATGATTGTTTGCTGAACTAGGTGTTGAGTTTGAGTTTTGCTTTTGTTACCTCATTTTATCCCTACAAAGTTCAGTGAGGTAGGTAGGGGTTTTGCTGTCTTAGAAACAAGGAGTGTAATGTGCATAGATACGCTAAAATATTTCTTTAAGATCACAAATCTAGTCAACTCCAAGGGAGCCCCAAAGCCAACTCAGGAATCCCCATCCACCATGTGACTCTGCTCACATAGATCTCTTGAAGTCCAATATATCCACATCACCCAACCAGGGAAGCTCATCTTCATCTCTTTTTAAAATAAGTTTGCTAATTTTTAATAAAACTGTTTCACAAATTAAATATACTTCAAATATGAAGGCAAAATAAGAAAAACTTAGATATGCAAAAAATAAGATTTTTCATGATCAGCAGATCCTCATGGAAGAAAATATGAAAATAATTTCTTTTTTTTTTTTGGAGGGGGGCTGGATATAAGCCAATCCAGCAAGAAACACGAGAATGAGTGAGGGACAGAAAAGGTTAACTGTTTAAGTTATGTGTTGAAGTTGTGTGGATGGCTCTAACTGAACCTAATTACATGAAACAATGATAAAGTCTAGAGAATCATGAAATACAAATTGGATGACTACACAGGACAACAAAAACACAAAATAAAAAAATAAAAATAATTGAAATCTTTCCAGAAGCCTGCTTGTTGGGTGGTGGCCTATGAATTAATTTATACTCAAATGTAAGTGAAAATGCATTTGAAATCTTCAGAGTAACACCTACAGAAATAGTTTAAGAATGTGTAACTAAGAAGCTGTTGTAAGGAAACGGCATCTGGAGGGGTAGGAAGAGAGGGAGAACGGAACACAGCCACACCAAAGCGAAGATGAAAAGGTGGGCGACCCGCACAGTACGTGGAGAGGTGCCCACACTTCTGCTTTCTCTTGGGGCTGACACGCTCAGACTTCCTGCTGCGACCCTAAGGCAACTTTGAGGCTGGCCAGGGAGGCCCCAGTGCATTCACCTGTCCTCCACCCATGCTCCAGGCTGTGCAAGAGGCACTGAGTTTCGGTGGCAAGCACAGCAGGAAACCCTGTGCCCCTGCAGACCCACCCTTGACGGGGAAGCGAGCGAGGAGTGGAAGGCCTGGCGTTAGCCCCTAGCAGGAGTCAGCCTGTCCTGGGAAACTGAAGCCAGGTACCAACAACCTCTCCCCAGTCACGGAGGTGCGAGGTGGCACCTTCTTGCCCTGGAAAGACGTTTCCTTGACACTGGGCATCTGTGGTTCAGTGCGCTCACCTCCACCACGCCCCTGAGCCAGGTCTTCAGGTGCCTTCCTGCGGTCTCCTCAACGCCTGCTTCTTCCCTGAACCGTGGTGCTACGCAGACGGCCTCTTTCCTCGAACTCAGGACAACCTCGGCCAGCCCCACAAGTGTCCTCTGCAGCTGCAGGGCTTTGGCGTAGCGGAGTCTGGGCCTGCTGTGATCCACCCAGGTCCACCCAGACCTCTCTCCAGCTCAGCAGCGAGGCGGTTCCCCTCCTGACCTCTTGTGTTCCCTGGCGCATCCGCGGCTGTGGCTCCCTCCGAGCACTTTCCCAACACGGCCACTGACACCGAGGCCCCTCTCGTCCGGCCTCCTTTCCAGCATCCCTTCCTGGGAAAACTCAGTCAGGTCCAGCTTTCGATTTCAGGCGAGAGGAGGGCGGCTCTCCCACTTGAACAGTCGGAAGTGCAGTTACTAATCTGCCTGATTTCTGTATTGTTGTATCTCAGGGAAGAGGGGAGGCTGGACGCGAGGGAAGAGGCAGGTGCGGGGGGGGGGGGGGCAGTCAGAACAGGCAGAACACACTGACTGCAGCCATCTTAAATGGGAGGGGTTCACAGCCCTCAGAAGGATGGCGATAGTAACAGCAAGGGTCTCTCACCACGCATTGAAAGGATGACCACAAAAAAGTTTTAAGTATTGTGAAAATTACCAAACCGTGACACAGAGACATAAAATGAGCAAGTGCTACCAGAAAGGTGACTCTGGTAGGTTTGCTGCAGCAGGGTTGCCACAAGCCCGAGACTGGTAGAAGTGCCTTACCTGCCAACCCAAGAAAGGCAAGGCTTACCTGTGCTTAAAACTGGACTCTTAATAAACTGGAGTAAACCTAATTGCTTTACGTGTGTTAACTAATTTGCAGGTATTAACTAGGAGGGACAGGCAATCTCACAGTACCTATTACTGAGCGACACCCTCACACATGCACTTACTTAGAACCAAATTGATTTTATCCTCTCAGGACTCCATAAAATAGATAGGACAGGAAAGATAATGCCACAAGAACTTCACAAGTGGGCAAAGAAAAACATCATTAAATGCAGGTAAAGTCATGCAAGAAGATTTTTCCAGATTTCAAACTAAGATTTTCCCAATCTTTTTGCAATTGTTTTCCTGAGATCATCAGAGTCACTCAATATACAAGGCTGTGGCTTGGATATGACGTGTCCCTCAAAAGCTCGAATGTTAATGCAGAAGGTACCTGAGCAGTGGGCTAATCCATCTGAAGGATTAAGAATTTGAAAGGACAACTTTACTAGGTGGTCACGGAGGCGGGTGGGGTGCGGCGGAGGAAGTAGATCCCTGGGGTCCTGGCTTGGGTTTGGGTTTTGTTTCCGGCTCCTCCCACTCTCTCTCTCTGCTTCCTTGCTCCTGAGTGCTGAGCAGTGTTCCTCTGCATCCTTCTGCCATGTGCCCGTCCTCCTCTTGGGTCCAGAGCAATGAGCTGGCCACCACAGACCGATCCTCGGACCCTGTGAGCCCAAACAAGCTTTCCCTCCTCTAAGATGTTCGGATCAATATTGGGTCACACACAGCAATGAAAACACACGTGTGTTGAGAACTTACTAACAAATGATGCATCTTTCTGTCCACGCAATTTCATTTCTCTCCTGTCACTTGTCCTTTCTGTGACGTCTGGAGAGATTGGCCAACTAAAGCCCTGGTCACTAGAAGATGGCTCCTGGGAGCAGGCCCTATGAGGGTGACGCTGGAGAGGACACTGTGAGGCTCTGTGATTTTGATAGACACATGCTGTGGGGGTGTCACCCAGAGCCTTCACAACTAAATAGAGCACAGCCAGTCTGAGTCTTTGGAAGCCAAAGTAAATTGGAAAATACTATTTTCTTCTCTCCCTTTGATCTCTAGGATTTTTCTTTTTTCCTTAATGTTTTCATTTAATTTGCTTTCTTAGTTCCTCATGATTTTCTCTGCACTTTTAATGGCATTTAGAGTTGTAAGCCACATTTTCTAATGCAGTGTGTTTACCCATTAAGTTTTCTTCCACAAGGAACCTTACTGATTGCCTGGAGTGTCTTATGAAAAAAACAAACAGAACAGCTCTCGGAGTGTATTCTGCAACAGGAAAGACAAGGAACTTTATATTATAAACCCCAGCTAGGGTACACAGCATGACCTGCAGTCCACTGTCCACTGGCCTCCCATAAAGCATTAGCACAATTATCTTATTCTTCTAGTCAAAGGAGCTGAAAGCAGCCCAGAGCCCACTTGAGGGGAAGTACACGGAGCCCGGATCTAACCAAACAGGTCTGAGGACCGGAGGTAAAGCTGGTCTCTGCAGAATTACCAATGGCTGGCAGTGACGACCCCCAGCAGCGAGGGCCGTCAGGTGCCCTGCCTGCAGAGCAAGGGCACGGGGTTCCACTCATTATCTCCAGGAGCTGTGGCCTCTGCACGGATTCCATCAGAAATGTCGCCGAGGGCCTCACGATCCTGGCTGGCTCTTCAATAATACAAAGTCTTCCATTAAAAAGCCGATATAATGTATGGCAAGTAGGTTGGACTATGAATAGTGTCCTATCAAATATTCAAGGAAAATAGTAGCTGACGTGATCCTTTCCTTCATCCAAAATTTTTGCTAAAAAAATTATGAATTCAGAGACCGTCTCATTCATTGCAGCTGCTCACAAAGTTAACTAATTTTCTTTTCTTCTAGGTCATTTCACTCCATATAATTTGAAAATGGACCTGATAGCCTGAATTCTTGGTGTAAATGGCTCCATTGATTTTAGGTAAAAGATAAATGAGATCTTGGAACTACTGCAGCTCTAAGGGCCCACATCTGGGCAAGACACAGAATCTGAATTTATTCTGATAACTGTCTCCCAGAGTCAATGTTTAAAGAAACTGCCACATACTGTCTTGTGTGAGTGTTTGTGTGAATGCCTTCTGCAGTCCACCCCACCCATCTGCACACCAGCACACACGGTTCACCGTGGCTGGTAGCCAAGGGTCGGCTTTTCCTGAGACACACACTTTATCTACAGTGTGCTTTATGGATGCTTTTCCCCATCTTTTCCTTCTTTTACCCAGTGATTTTCACAGAGCCCAGGATTCGAATTTTGATGCTGCCCAATTCATTGTTTTCATTTATGGACTATTCCTTTGGCCGTTCTGTCTAAAAATTGACTGTAAATCCAAAGCTCTGGGTACTTTCTCCTCTTTCAATTCAGAATATCCATGGTTTTATATTAAATACTTAGATGTTTGATTAAATTTAATTGACCTCTGTGCAAGACATAAATTATAGGTTGAGGAGTTTTTGTTAATTTATTTATTTATAAATCAACTTGGAGAATATTTAGAACGATATGTTGAAGAGTATCTTTACTACACTAACTTTTTTCGTACCTTTTTGCAAAATTCAGTTAACTATGTTAGCATGGATCTGTTTTTTATATGGTGCCCAAGTTGAAAGAAGTTTCCATTTCTATCTTGCTATCTCCTGTTGATCAATTAGTGCTATGTTTTCTTTCAATTCACTGAGTATACTTTGTTGAAGTCTGTGAATGTCTTTTTATAGCTTTGATACTGTCGGTCATTGGTGATGAGTCCTGCTCCCTCACATGTTGAAGTGTGATGTTAGAGAAGCACTCCGAGGCAAGCATATAAAGCAGGGTTTATTTAAAAAGGGGTGATTAGAGTTCTCCCAGGAGGGACAAAGGGGCCATAGCTGGTATCCTGTTATCCCAAGAAGGGAGGGTGTCTTTTATATATCCTAGAAGTGTTTTGAATAAAGGACTCCTGCTCTCTTTCCCCGTATCTCTCTCCTTCCTGGGTAGGCCCAGGAGATGCTCAGGAGGAACGGCCAAGAGGTGAGAAGCAGATGGGCTGGAGAGGCCAAGGTGGAGTGATCCGGGAAGGAAGGGGGGCCAGGGTACATTAGTTAACAAATTTTACAACTCCCTGTAGGGAGCAAGTTGAAGAAGGGGCAGGTTATCTTGATAAGGGTTGGGGAAGGGATCTGAAGGCATTTACATTTTAATTCCTCCGAGGGCGGTCTCCAGCTTCCTGGACCCAAACTGGCCTCCATTCTCTCAGGTCGACCCGGTTCACCTATCTATACTAACTGTCTGTCTTTAATTCTGGCTTCAGCTTCTTGGAAGTTTTTGCCGCTGGCACTGTTTCAGGGGCTGATCATGTTTGGAGCTTTCTTTCTCCATTAAATGTTTCACTGTCCTGATGCCTTCCCACCTGAAACCGCGATCACTCCTCTCTGGAATCCCCGGCACCCATGGCTGTGTGCGTGGGACCAGGAAGGCCATCTCACTGTCCTCGGGCAGCTGGTTTTCCGAGCTTGGCTTACCTCTTTGGTCTGCCTGGGAAGTCCACCGACACAGTTCACTGGGGTCTGCAGGGGTCTGTGAGTGCACGCCCCTTGTCCACCACCATGAGAAGCCAGTGGCTCTTCTTGTCCGTGTTGCCCCAGTGGATGGTGACGCACCTGCGTCCTGTGTCTGCCTGCTGTGCTGATGCCGCCTCCTGTGACCTGACTTGCTGTCTGTCACTGGGCTCCTGTTTGTAAAATAAATTTGGAAAATCCCAGGCAGGATCCCATCAGATATTTTCCTGCTCCGCATTCTCTTTCCTTCTTTCTGGGACTCCAACATACACTGCTTGATATGGTCTTGCAGGCCGCGGAGGCCTACTTGATTTTGTTTTGATCTGTTATTTTGAATTTATTCTCACTTTCCTTCAGTTCAGGTAAGTTTAACGTCTCTCCTCAAAGTAACTGGCCCTTTCCCTGTGGACCCCCTAAGGAGCTGCTGACACCCACCGTTGGCTTTTGTTTCCTTCCGGTCTCATCACACTTCTGTGAGGTTGTCATGTGTTTCCAAATCTCTTCTTCATACTCTTCTGACCTCTGGGCTGTTTGGGGTTGATCCACTGGTTTTACTCTAGACCATTTTCCTTTAGACTATTACTTCCTTCCTTATATCTCTCATAGTTCTTGGTTGTATGCTAGACATTGCCTCTAAAACTACAGTAGAATTAACAGTAAATAAGTGTGGAAATAGCTAGAGGTAGTCTTTTTTTCTGTAATTTTTAAACTCCAAGTCATATGCGAGATTTTATGATGCTGCTCCACCCAAAGGCAAGAAGGCCCTACAGGGAGGAAATGGGAAGAAAGACACCCTGTACAGGAAGCAATTCCTTAGTCAACTAGGTGCTGAGAAAGGTTGATGGCTTCTCATTCATCCTCTTCTGTTTTGCACATTAGTGATTCCAGCCCCTGTTACTATTGTGGACTTTAGAGTGCCATGTCCGTTAATCAGCTGTCCACTCCACAGCTTCCAGTCAAAACGAAATCTGCTATTTATTAATTACTTCAGACATGGATTCTACTTCAATGTGTATTTCATCTACAAGTTTTTAAGATAGTTCAAAATGTCTTAAAATCCCAAGGTTCCATGATTTGAGTCAGCACCGTGACACTAAACACAGTAAATACTTTATGCAGACACTCAATGTATATCTATAAAAGGATGCTTTTCCAAAATATTCTCCACACAGACCTTCCAGCAATGTTTGACTAATTAAATAGTAGTTAAGGTGTAAATATTAGCTTAAATACTACTATGGAATAGGCTGACATGTGAAATTCATTTGTATGCATGAAACATTAGTTTTGCTATAATTACTAGCATATTAATTGTACAAATGAATAGAATTCATTGTGATGTTTTCACACGTGTTCATCAGCCGTTGATGGCATCTGCTCCCCCTTCTGGTACCCTCTGCCTCCTCCCTGAAGACATCATTTTCTGGGGAGCCAAAAGTGCCTTTCCAAGATTTCCCATTATCTTAAGCATGGAAACTATTGTTACCACTGGATTGGTCACTGAAGTCATGCCAAATGGGAACAGAGGGAGGGTTGCGGGTCTATGCATGGGCGATACGGCAAAGACGAAGTCCACAGCTGCCAAGAGTCATGTTTGAGTGTGTCATGTGGAGAGACACAGAGCCCAGGATGGCCGTGTGTGGAGAAGGCCTGGGCACGGGGGACGCTCCACTTCCCCTTATCGCCAGAGAGCAGAAGTGAACCTTTGAGAAATCAACGCGCCTACACATGAATTGAATGCTCTGTTTATTCAGAAATGAAGACGGCTTGTCTGCTTCTTCCTCTCTGTCTTCGTGGGCTCTTCCTTGGCACCATGTTCATGCCAATCAAAGACTCCTGAAGTGCAAGTTCACAGTGAAGGAGGAACTGCAGTTGCAGACTCGTGCCTGGAAATTATCCATGCAGTGCCAGCTCCTGAAAGAAACAGACTGGGTTTCTGGTGTATTCCAGAGAGGGCAACTGTTCAAAGAAAATTTTAATGCAAAGCGTTTAGGGTAATGTTATGTAAATAAGCAGGACGACTTACTGGAGCTTTGACTGTTTGGTCTTTTTCATTCCCCTTCATATTCTTAACTCTGAGATTCCGCATTGAAAGTTTTTGCTTCTTGGAGTTCTGTACAATCTCATTATTTTCTCTTGGCACTTTCTTTAAGACAGGCAACAGCTGCCTGATACTGATAAACTCCAAGAAGGCTAAAACACACTACGGCTGCCTGGCTTCGGTCTAAATGGACCACATGAAACACTCGGGAGTTGGCACTGTTTCTGTTGGGAAACCATCTCTCCCTAACACCATAGGTGCAGTGTCTGAAAGCTACGCACAGTAATTCTTTCAACATGTCTTAATATTCTAGCATTACAATAATCTTCATATTTAGCATATTACAATTGAGTTTGATGATAAAAATTAGATGTCAAAAATAATGAATGGTTGAACGGTCACGATGAATTTATAAAACTATTTCTCAACAACATCATTCCTTTACTTTAAAGTTCTTCTAGCTTCTTTCAGTCTAAACCCAAGCCATTTGCTGAGGCTTTGTTAATCCCGTCAAATCGGGTCATATACACAATAAAATAAACAGCATAAAATAATGAAGGAACCCAAAAAGGAAAAAGAGTTACATATGAATGCCAAAATCAAGACAAAAATTTTTAAAAAACTAGTGAGAGCAATATATGCAACAAGAAAAAAGCTGAGGAAATATTTGCAATAAGAGTTAAGAAAGAAAGAAAAATAATAAAAATAATAAAAGCTCTTAAAAACAAAAATGCTAATAGAAAAAGTAGAAAAAAAACCATGTATATTAGTCAGGATTCTCTAGAGGAACAGAATCAATAGGAGATATATATGTGTGTGTGTGTGTGTGTGTGTGTGTGTGTGTGTGTGTGTAATGGGGATTTATCCGACTGGCTCCCGTGACCAGGAGTGGATACTCCCACAGTGGCCGTCTGCAGGCTGGAGAGCTGGGGAGCCAGCAGCTGCTCAGTCTAAGGAGGTGGAGCCTCAGGACAAGAGGGAGCAACAGTGCAGCCCTGGTGCAGGACCTGGTGCCTGGACACTCCCTGGAGAGTCACTGGTCATAGCAGCTTTGCAAGAGAGAAGGAGCTGCAGCCTGAGGTCCTCAGGTGGTCGCAGCACAATAGAAGCACCCACTTGAGGAGAATGAAGCTTCTTCTGCTCCTGTTTCCCTTTTCTTCCAGATTTGGTTCCATCCAGGCCTCCAAACACTGGACTGTGCTGTCCGCACTTAGGGTGGGTCTCCCCCTCAATTCGGGGTCCCCCAGGCCAATCATTCCTAGAAGCATCCTCACTGACAAACCCAGAGCCTCTTGACCTTAGGCATCACTCAGTCCAATCGAGGTGACAATCCAGACCAACCGTCACAGCATATATAGGCAACTAGCAAAAATCAGGTTTTTGTTATTGGATACATTATTTTTAATAAACTGAAAAAGATATTTTGAAAATATTTAAGAATACAATAAAATTACTTTCAGGTGGTCATGTGGTATGAATATAAAGTTTTCCCCCCACATCTTCTGGGGTAATGCAGGAATATTCAGAGCTCTGTGTGCACTGGTGGATCCTAGTCTGAATGGGCTAACTGGGGGGAGGCCAGTGGGGTGTGGCCAGAGCAGGGGGTGGCTGTGGGCAGGAAGGGAGCATCTCCTCCCCACACCTCAGGCCCAGAGCCATGGAGTCAGCCCATTACAGACCGAACCTCTGAAACCGTGAGCTCCAAATAAACTTTGCCTCCTCAAAGCTGTCCTTGTCAGGTGTTTTAGGTGATGTAAAGATGACTAGCCCAGATGGCCTCATGGTTAAAAAAAAAAAAAAGACAATTTATTTTTCTTATTTTGGAGCATGATGGATAACCATTTGGAACCAAATGAACATATAAATTAAATTTAAATACAGGTCTCAGGCCCAAGGAATCAAAATAGTGCAACAAAGGAACTTATTTTGGTGGTAGTGGGAACCAGACCTTTCCCACCACAAAGCTTTCCTCGCCTCTACAATGTGCCCAGCAGCGCCCGCGGCAGAGAGCCTTGCTGAGCACTGAGCTCGGGAACATTGGGAGGAAAAGCAGGAAGCCACCGTGGCTGGATGAGGGTCTGCAATGGCTGCAGGCCCTGCACGGTCCAGCAGTGAGCCAGGGCTGGGGTGGGACAGCACCAGGCCGAGATGGCGAGCTAGGGACAGCCTGCAGGGAGCTGGTGAGGAACTGAAGGAGGAGACAGGGGTCCTAGGCCCTGTGTGTGAGCCTGCGGGAGTTTACACAAAACACTGTGAACAGGGGGCGAGTTTTGTCAGTATTTGACAAACATGCAATAAGGGATTTGAATTTTATTTAACTTGGATATCATTGTGTAGTTTATTCAAACACACACACACACACGCACGCACGCACGCATGCACACACGTATAGCTCAGCCATAAATTGGGCAACTGCTTATGTTAATGAAAGAAATCTCTATCCCAAAGCAACTGATTTGTGAAATGAGAAATTTGTTTGTGTCTTCCCTGCTCCCAACTACAGCACCAACTCCCAACCTTCACTCAAGACTCACCAGGGAAAATTCCAGAAATTTAACAAGTACGCTTAGAAATAGGTGTGACTTTATTTGGGGGATGTGGAGCAGCTCAGTGGTAGGGCACTTGCTTCGCATGCCTAAGCTCCTGGATTGAATCCCCAGCACTGCAATAAAAGAGTTGTTTTTAAACATGAATTGAAGTGAGCACTAATCGACATGGGTCAAAAGTGTACACGGAAATACGATCTTCAGTGTCAGTTTACCTGAAATGGGGTCTTTTCTTAAAATAGGATCAAGAACTGCTATTCTTGGATGGTACCAAACTGAGGAATGGAAAGAAAACTAACAAGGAATACAAAACGGTTATTATATTATGCAGTATGCAGTATTACGGAAATACATATAAAATAGCCCGTTCATCATCGAATAAAAATGAAATATCACATTCTTCAAAGAGAAACACACAAATGATTTTCTTCCAACACACACACACACACACACACACACACACAGCCTGACCTCTGCCAACTCAGACCTGAGGCTTGCTAGGCCCTGACTGCCACCTCAGTGCAGTTCCCAAACCCTCTGCTGCCTTCCACACCTGTCGGCTTCTGGGCTCTCAGCGTCCAAGGAGAGCAGCGATGGCACCCCACCCCTGACTCTCTCCTCGTGTGCCTCAGATGCATCTCAGTCCTCAGATAGAGGAGGGGCAGGGACGTGGGGGGCAGAAACGTGGGGACTGACTGTGGGGGTACGGACGTGGGGGGCTGTGAATAGGACAAGGGCCCCCGGTGTGCACAGGCGTTGAGGGCAGGCCCTCCCAGTCCTGGTGTGTGAGTTCCCGACTCCACCGCAACAAATTACCACCAACCTCGTGGCTTCAATAACACGAATTTTCTTTCAACAGTTTCATAAATCAGAAGTCTGCTGTGATTTCTCAGAAATGATGGCAAAACTCACCGTGGTCCTCAGCCCTTATCCTGTGTTTGCTCGTGCCATCCTCAGGGTGACCCTGTGAGGAGGTCCCGTGGCCAGATCTGATGGCTTGTAAGTAAATGAAAACAGATTAGAAGGAACAACTTGTCCCGGCTGGGCTTCAGTCCAAGTCAGAGCTGAAGCCGTCACTGCTCAGGTGGCTGAAGGAAAGACCCGGGGACGTGAGGCCAGGCGGGTCCGTGCCCTGCCGTGGCCTGGGAGGCTCTGGAGAGGTGCAGGTCTGGTGAGAAGAGAATTCAGGACAGAGGTGTTGCTGGCTTGGGGTGAGGGAGAAGCAGGAGCCACAAGTCTCCTTTGGGTGATGTCTAGACAGCCCTGGCCAGGGGTTATCCAGGCCTCCTACCTGCACCTTCCTCAGTGCACACCACCGTGAAGGGACCTGGCCTCCTGCCGTGGCAGTAGGGAGTGTGCACCTGGAAGCCAGCTCACCTGACCTCGGTGTTGGCCACTAATAAGAGTGTGATTGTGGGACAACTCTCCAGCCCTCGGCCTCCGTCTCCTCACTATAAAGTGAGTGTAATAAAAACACCTAATTTTAAAGTAGTCGTGAAGGCAGAGTGATTTAATGTGTGTGAACACAAGAGCAGACCCTGGCAGGTGATACGTGTTAGCATATTATTATTGGAATACTTGATAAGGTTTCCAAAATGACGGCCTCAAAAGGAAAGGCCATTTCCTGCTTCTGCCAAGAAGTGCAGCTCCTACTCAGCCTCTCACTCTGGGAGACCCGTCAGGGCCCCCACCACAAGTACATATATGTGCACAATTCCACCGTTGTTAAATTCCACACGATCCTCCAAGTGATCATTTCAGGAGTGTCTACTCTCCACAGTTTAATCACTGGACCTAGCGCACTTTATTTGCTCCAATTATGGTTTTTGACTTTCTGCTCACACTAAAATGTAACTGCACTGAAGGTGCAGACTTTCTATGCCTTGCTTTTCACACTCAGGTTGGAGCCTGGAGTGGCTGGTCCCCACTAAGCATATGTTGGGTTATCTGATGAAAGTTTCAGAATTCAAGGTTAAGTTTTATGGAAGAGATGTCATTATTAACATTAAGAGATGTCTGTCACCTTCTGTGCTCTTAAGAACAATGCCCTGATGCTAAAATGCAAGTTTCCCACAGTTAGACAATCATCACTGGTAAAGTCTTTGCTTTATTAGGAGCTGATCATACGAACCCCTGGACTCTTAAAGCTAGGCCAAGTGTTCTGCACAAGCAGAAGGAAAGGGTTTTCTTTTAAGTATCAAACCTTCTACACCAAAACCTGCTCAACAGAATTCTGACACAGAAACGGAAGCCAAGCCAACCTGCTCTTCTACCTTCCAGGGCAAAAGCCTCCTACGGCATCACTGAGACACATGGCCAGCTCGTCCAGGGTGAGGAGGGCGCAGTGGGGCCATGAGGCACAAAACACAGGACACCTTCACCCTGCAATCCCATTGCAATCCCCATAAACAAGTCCCTCCACGGCTCTGGGTGGGCAGAGTGCTCCTGGCAGACTAAGGCACTCCTCCCGGAGCACCAAGATTGCACACGTGTCTAACAAGGTGTGCGAGCTCTGGGACAGGGTCAGCCATGGCTGACTCCCACCCCGGAAGCTGCGCCCCACATGGGAACCAAGTCCCGAAAACCCACCCAGGCTGGGGAAGCAGCCTTGGAGGGAACAGACACTGCTGCTCTCCAGGGGTTCTTCTTCATTAGAGGGGTGTCCCTGAGATGCACACACTGCTCCCATGGAGACTGACCTGAGCACATGACACGGAGGGGCCACAGCCCTGGCACATGCAGCCCAGAAACACCAGGCAAGGCAGCTGGGAAAACAGGGGCTTTTGGAAGCCAGAGCATTGGGTTCTTTCGACTGTGTGATTCTGGCGTTGTCTTCTGTCAACTTTCTTTTTAGAAAACATTGAGCAAATGCTGAGGCTTCAGAGGCGTCTTGTGGAAACTAGCTGCAGAGCTGTTGGATTCACTCCCAAGGGCACTCTTGGATTTTAGTGATCAGGACAGACTTTTAAAAAGCTGACACATAGTGACTACCTGTATGCCTGGTGCAGCGTGGCATTTCAGGACACGTGTGTGGGTGCCAATTTCATGAAATTCAGCGTGTCCATCACCCCAACACCCAAGACTTCTCTGTCAGAAATACTCAAAATCCTCCCACTGGCATCTACCTCAAGTGGCCTCCCCTTCATGTGTTTTGTGACAATACAAAAATTAATGTGATTAGACCTGAGGGTGATAATTGTGAACAACAATTAAATCCCGGATGGAAGATGTGGAGGTGGGTTGGGAGTAGAAAAATCAGAGCATCCGGGCAACCGAGGCTTTATTCTTCTACTTTTCTTCCTTTTCTCTCTCTTTTTTTCTCTTTCTTCTCTTCTTCTTTTTAATGTCTCTTGGAAAAGCTCCAAGATTGGCCATTTTCTTCTTTTTCACAAAATGCAGCGTAGTCATGGGTCCGTGGTTGCCTAGGATGGTGGCCTGCTGTTCTGCAGAGAAGCAGGAACCGGCGTCTTCTCCCAGCACCAGTGCTGCCCTCTGCACTGCGATGGGTTCCAGGGTTCTCTGTTACCACAGCACATGGCACACTCAGCTGGGAGCAGCCAAGTGAGAATTGCTTAGCAGCTGTTCTGTCTGGTGGGATGAAGCTCGAGGAGGTTGGGCCACTCTGTTTCCTCAGGGGCTTCCCATGTGGGACACCTCTCAGACTTCAGCCTAGAGGGGCTTTGGAAACACGTGTGGAGGAAGGAGCTTGGAATTGCCATTTAACAGCACAGTTCTCCTGGAAGGCCGGCCTGTCTGTGACTTCATCCTCCCCTGGCCTGGCCCAGGGAAGAAGTAGGGAGGAGACGACGCCCCAGTCCTGAGCAGGGTGCTCAGCAGTTTTCAGAGCAGAAACAATTTCATGTCTATAGGGTGACCTGGGGCTAGGAAAATAATGCATTTACTGAGGACACCCAAGGAGGAGGGTTGTAGGCAGGAAGACAAATGTTTTATTTATACATGCTTTGTAAACAACAAGATAGTTAATGTCACTTTTAAAATAGCATCCAAACTATTAAGGCATAATGATTTAGGAGGGAAATAGTACAGGGCAAGCAAAATAGTGGGTCAGAAACGCCAGGTTTAATTTCCCCTCAGTCCGTGCCCAGAGTCGATAATCACTCTCAGTTTGCATTTCTTTATCTGCCAAGTAAACAGGTTTAACCATGCAGTCTTTTCAGCTCTGTTGCTCTTGGACTTTGTGTCAGCATGTCACATTAGCGACTACAAATCACACAGCTTTCCTGAGCCTGCTCTCACCAACTAATGTGAAGCCAATGATGACAGAATTATAGAACCTGGGACAATAGGGATGGAAGACACTAATCACATGCAATTAATATAAATATGATGCAACATATGTAATACACTTATATGTAACAGTTAATACAGCACATGTAGTGTGTACAATGTGATACTTGAAATTTTGTATTTATTCATATCAGAATTTTAGCTTTTCAAGAAACAGAATATTCTAACCTCCAGAGCATATTGAGCAATTGATTTTCTTGTGAAAGCACCGTTTTAAGTGAATTTCCTTTGGTCATTTCCCAGTTGAAAGTGCTCAGACCACCCTTGTAGCAGTGAGAGGTGACTGGACTGCTGTGTCGGGGAGGGGACAAGGAGGCCCTGCTCTGCTGGGCAGCGGGGTCTAGAGACACCTGGTTCCCTGTCAGCAGAAAGGGTGAGAGACAGCCTCCCCACACAGCTCAGAGACCTCGGCCCCACGTGAAGCAGAAGTAGCCCCAAGACCCTGCTGAGACACTGTAGCTCTTGAATCAGACAAATGACGGCAGCCTCACTTCTCCACAAATGGGAAAGGAAAGGTGGTCATTCTTACCTCACAAGATCATTCAGAGTGGGGGGTCACATTTGACATATCATATTTTGCCACTAAAAATGTTTTAAAACCTGTTTCTTAAAGTGGAATGGAATGAGCTTTGGCCAGGCTCTTTGCTCCCCAAAAAGCACATTTCTTAGTTGTAAAAACAGTAGTAAAAAGTACAGCACTCTCATGCACCATTTCCTGAGGCCATTATGGCCATTTAACTTGAGAGCTTCCTGGAACTTGTAATACCGCTGGCTTATTGACATTTGTGGATTTTGGTCCAGCTTATGAGGAGTTCAATGCCAATCGCAACTGCGATGATAACCCTTACCTTCAAACAAGGTATAGTCTTGATTGTCACACAATGCAGACCTGAAGGGTTAACCTTCAGATAAATCCTGGATATGTTCATGCTGTAAGCAGGACTTACAAGACTCCTTAGGAATGGTCGTCCTGCATCCCTGCCCCTGGGAGCCGTGGGGAGGTCTTCAGCAATGCTGGCCGGATATGGAGCACCTCCTTCCTCCTTGGGAAAGGCTTGGTGTGCTCTCCACACAGAACTCAGGGTTACCTCTCGGCTGCCACCTGTACTTCACTTACAAAACCCTCAAGCCTAGGACTTGACACCTGTGGAGACACATCAAAGAATACACGAGACTTTACTTACACTTGGGGCTTACCGCTCTTTTCTCCCAAAAGAAGGAGAGTTATTATTTTGAATTCCTTGGTCCTCTGTATGATCTTTTTTCATTCAATGGTTATAAAATGAGTGCATGAATGACGGGGAGAACAAATGAAGGGATAAATCAGTGAATAACTATTTTTGTGGCACGAATGATTGGAGACAATACAGGACCCCTCTAGAATCCAAACTTTCCCAAATATAACACAAATTTTACAATGCACAATTTGGGGGCCAAATGATCTACACTTTTCATATTTAAAGGATCAATTTATCCCAAGGAAAGAGAAGTAAAAGTAAACTTTACTCAGGCTGAACACCAAGCCCACAGTTCACCCTAGCATATGCTTTTATCCGATAACATTACCAGAGTTTGTCAAAGTTAACAAGGTAAATGTCACTCTAACTGTGACAGCATCGGTTAGTGAAAAAGGAGAAAACCAGAGAACAGAGACTGTTAGTGCAGTGGGGACAGGTCAGCCCTGGTGCAGGGGGGACAGGTCAGCCCTGGTGCAGTGGGGACAGGTCAGCCCTGGTGCAGTGGGGACAGGGACAGGTCAGCCCTGGTGCAGGGAGACAGGTGAGCCCTGGTGCAGTGGGGACAGGTCAGCCCTGGTGCAGGGGGGACAGGGACAGGTCAGCCCTGGTGCAGGGGGGACAGGTCAGCTCTGGTGCAGGGGGGACAGGTCATCTCTGGTGCAGTGGGGACAGGTCAGCCCTAGTGCAGGGCAGTGAGGTCAGCCCTGGTGAAGTGGGAACAGGTCAGCCCAGGTGCGGGGGAGACAGGCCAGCCCTGGTGCACAGCAGTGAGGTCAGCAGCCAGGGTAGCCCTGGTAGACACCCAGACCTCAACTCTCCCTCCAACTTGGAGCTTCCCAGCCATGTTTCGTGACTCCCGAGGGAGCAGGGGTTTGGCACTAACTGAGCCACACAGTACTTACTAAGTTCGTCTCTCATTCAGTCTCCTTCAGTCTCATCCTCGGGGAGCAGCCTCGTTACCCCTCTGTGCTTGCAAGGAATGGAAGGCCAGGGGAAAGGAGCGTGCCCCACCCAGGAGACTCAGCGAGCTGAGGACTTGGTTTGAAAGCTGAGCATTTGGAAGCCAAGCTCGAGGACTGTTAGGGACCATAAACAAGTCAAGATGGCGCCTGGCATTTTGCCAGAGGGAGTGGTTTCTGAGTAATGCCAGCGAGCCATTGAGATGATAGAGATTCCTTAATGACTGACTGCTGTGTCTAGATTATGTCAATTAAGTTAAGCTGTGTGTAATCATAAGATGATGGGGATTCCTTAACGACCAATTGATGTATCTGGATGTTAATTGAAACAAGCTGTGTATAATCAGTTAAGTGTATATATACCTCTACTGTCCAACAATAAAGCGGCTCCCGCTGTATCAATCTTCACAAGTTCCTTGTCACTCGCCCCCCCCCCCGTTATTTTGCCCAGCCAGACTGCAGCAGTGGACCTTGGGAATCTCCACTCCTGCAGGACTGCGGTGAAGGCTTCTGAACCAAGAGCCCGTCTTCTACAAGGACTGAAGACTCCAGACCTCTCCCAGATACTCAAAGTTTCCTGCCTGCGCTCTCCTGGGTCGGACTGGCCCGGTTGCCCTCATAGGAGGGCTGTCACTAGAGATGGCACTGTACCGTGGCCTCTACCGCACACTGCAGGAACAGTGCCATGCTCAGACGCTGTCCTTGTGTGTCCCCCAGGGCTGCTGTGGCTTCCCCTCCCACTGGAGGATCAAAGTCTCCGTCTTGCCCTCACAGTTCCACTCAGTCTACTCCTGGTTCCTAGGACCCTGGCCTGTGCCATTTGAGACGTGCGAATGCAGCAATTTGCTTGGGAACCATTTCCCCTCAGAGCGCTGGTGGGTACCAACAGTGGAATCGCAGCTTTTGAGAAACAGGAGCAGTGACCTGACTCCAGCACAAGGATTTGGGTTTTTTTATTGAATTAAAATATGAAACTCATATCTTTCAGGTCTGAATTATGGTAACAGCTGTGAGAACCATCCCTGACTTCGGTCTTGTGTCTTTCTGATTTATTCATGATACTGTGGATAAAATGATCTTTTAAATGCAAATATGACCAGTTCATGCTTCTCCTTAAAACTCGTGAATAAATCGTACTGACTTCGGATGAATCTAAATTTCTCAGCATGACCTGAAGGTCCATCAAGACCTGATTTTTTTTTTTACCTGTTCTTTGATCATTCTTTGCCTCCTTGTGCCCTAAGTCCAGGAATCCTGAGTGCTGAGCCTTCAACATGGCTCAGTTTTCACCAGGAGTCTGACAGGAGTGCCAGCTGCTTCCGGTGGGCAGGGCAGCCGGTGGCCACTCGGCCTGCAGAACTCAGCCCCTGTTTCAGCAGGGAGGCTCTCCCTTCCTGACATTCTGGGTTCTGCGGCTGCCTCGAGTAGCCTCAGTGTTAAAAACAAGAACCATGACAGTAGCCAAATTACATTGTCCTACTGTGTGCATGCATGAATATGTGGCCACAAATCCCACCCTTACGTACGGATACAATGCACCAATAAAAATGTGGAAAGTAAAAACAAGAGCTGTGAGCTTAGCAGAGCTCTCTGACAGTGTGAATAAGACCACGGACCCGCCAAGTATCGGGGAGAGAGTAGGAACATGTCCAGGAGGCACATGAGAGAATGAAACAAGAGAGTTTAATGTGTCTTTCTCCAAAATGTCATGAAGGGAGTTCTCAAGGGACATCATGGAAAGATCCAGTACAATTTACAGTGAAAATAAACAAAAGAGTAAACCAAGTTTAGCAGTGGCACCAACCATGAGCAGGTGTGGGAGGAAGTGAGCTTATTAACTCACTCAAGACACTAATAAGGAGAAAAATAGTGCAATTTTAGAAAACAGGCAAAAGATTTAAATGAATATTTTACCCAAAACTGAATAATAAAACTACAAATGGTCAATGGAAGGATTCCAGTGTCATTAGCTATGAAGAAAATACAAATGAAATCCACAATGTGACCATTGTATCACATTAGAGTAGCTATAATCTTAAATTAAAAATAAAGATAATGACAAGGACTGGAAAGAAGAAATTGGAGCTCCATATCGACTGGGAATGGAGTGGCAGAGCTACTCTGCAATATAGCTGGACAATCACTTCCAAATTAAACAGGCCCAATGAGACACGGCAATGACACCCACCATGGACTCCTGTAGAGGAAGGAGAGACCCCTCCCAAGCTGTGTTAGACGGCAGACTGACTGTGCTGCACACACCAAGGAGGTGTTAAAAGTGGGTTACTTTCAGGTCTCTTCTGGACTTGTTCAAAATGCCTGAGGGAGCGGAGCAAGGAGCCTGCGGGGGGCTTCTCGGCTAGGGGAGCCACCAGACGGGAGCTCCCTGTGTGGCCGGGGCCAGCCTGCCTTGGAGTTCCCCAGCATCAATGGGAGAGCACCCAGGTTTTCTTATCAGTTTGCTCATATGGGGATCACAAAAGGCATAGGGTGGGTGACCCTTAAAGCTGCCAGTAGTGAACCATCAAAAAATGTCATGGAAAGTAGAATCCAGGAGATATCTGCCTTTGCCTAACTTCAAGGTGTCTGGAAGACAAGATGGTACCTCCAGCACACTTCACTCACAGATGGATTTTTTAAAAAATCAAGACAATGACCTCTGGGTTTGAGCCATGCAGCCATTCTGGGATGGAAATCAATTGTGCTAGTGTAGGACATTTGTGGATGGGATCATTACTCTGCTTTAATGTATTTTGAATCAGAGGTCTGCATTTGGAAAATTCAAGTGCTTTTTTACAGTTAGCAATTCTGGTTGGTTTTCTTCTCCTTTTTCCTCTTTTTCTTTATGAAATGTCAATAAATGGAATAAAATTCCGGATAGTTTTATAACCAGTAACTAAATTCAGGCATAATCATTGAAACAAAAGTCTCAGAAGAAAACATGTGCTTGTACATTATCTAGATACTTCCAAAGGACAGAAAGCAGGAAATCTTGCTTAATTAATGTTGTGAAACTATTTAACCCTTGATGTCATGTTCAGACAATGGAATGAGAAGAAAGAAATTACTGTTTAGCACGATCACAGACATATCTAAAAACCTTTCAAAATGTTAGTAGACAAAACCCAGGAATGAGATTAATTACGTTCCTGCTGGCCTTGATTCGGGAGCCCAAGGCTAGAAGAACATTTGGAGATATCTGTGTAATCCACTGCAAGTATTTTATGAATTCATAAAGATAAATAGTATGTGATCATCCCAGCCTCTCCTGAGGAATGGTTTAAGGCAGTTAGTAACAGTTTGCAAGAAATAGCTGTGGCAACCTAGGAAAGAAAGTAACCTTTGAAACTGACAAGGTTTTATCACGGAGCACCTGGAGACGGTACCTCCTGGCAGAGCATTGATTCATGAGCTCACTAATAGTCCTCTCCTCTTCCCTTCAGCATTACGCTGGAGACCTCATCCTTGCAGAGAGTCAAAGAACGGTGGGGTTTAAAATTTATAAAATTTGGAGAGTGTGATTCCAAACTGTCACTGTGTGTACATTACAACTGTGTATATCAGGCTTCTTGAAAGTGTCTGCCAGCCTCCCCTCACCAGGCATACTGTTTCAGGTGACATGGACCTGCACTGATTGACGTGAACGCCTCAGCACAAAAGACCCAGAACAGACGACCCTGACAAGAACAGAAGTGGGACTACGTAGATCAAGCTCACGGCAACTAAGCCAGGAGGAAGGGACCTGGTAAAGGACCCTCCAATAGATGGTGCCTGGCCTCAGTATCCATATTACAGGGGAAAAAAAAAGTAAAATGCATCCTTACTACTATCATAGCTCCTCCTCAAAATTAATCCCAAATGGATTACAAAAATGAATGCAAAACTGAAACTTTCAAAAATGTTGGAAGGAATACCCAGAGTATTTTCATTGTTGCAAGTGAAGAAATCAGACCTAAAATACAGGAAAACTTAGTTTACAATGAATTGATACATTCTATCAAATAAAAGTTACCATAAAGACATTGACTACTGGCAGATAATCCGTGCCAAACATGGTAACTGAAAAGGGCTGATTTTCGTCACAGGTAGCAAACTGCTAAGAATGACAAAGGTGTTGTGTGCACACGTTGGAAAACAGAGGGAAAGACAGAAGGAATCAAGGCACAGAAGGGAGACCAGAAATGTCCAAGAAACGTGAAAGTAAACTCAGCCTTCTCGTTAATCACGAGTGTGGAAAATTAAAACACAGTGATGCTGGATTTCACATCCAGTAACGTAGAATGGTAAATAATTTTGAAAGCAGTTTACTGATTTTTACAGTAACACTCACACATGCTCTGATAGACAGGCACGTGCCCTGGAAAACGTCTGCTCCAAGTGTGAGAGCTCAGCCACCCATGGTGGGTGTGGACATGAATCTATGAGTCCTCACGCTGGGAGGTGGCAGAGATGGCCCTTCGCTAGCTGGTTCAAAGTCAGGCATCATCTGAGACAGAAACCTGGAAGTCCACTGCCAAACAGTGGGAAGCGTCTTCATTCCTGTGCTGTTGAGCCAGGCAGCCTGTGGGGGCCAGTGGCATTTCCCCTGTGACCCTGGTGGGCATCCTGACCCTCCAGCACAGGTCTGCACCATGGGCCAATACACCTACGTCATCCTCAAGGTCATTCCCAGCAGGCTGTGCTCCTCCAGCAAGGCTTCTCCACAGAGGTCAGGACTCGGCCTTCTGTGTCCTCTCCTCCAGATGTGCTGGCCGCTTCCTGACTCCCACTTCTGCACTCCTTGGCTTCTTCTTTCATTCATTATAGGGCTTCAAATGCTTTATTCCTTCCCTGTTATTTAATTGTATTTTCACAGTTCACATTACTGGCAACCTGTCTCCCTTTACTGGACCCCAATTAATACAGTGTTTATAGCAAACTTACTATAAGAACATACTGGCAAAAATAAAATAGTCATAAACATTAAAATATATAGTTAAATTGTTCTAATTAGATATAAAATAACATGACATAGCAGTGAAAATAATTCACAGCTTTACAAATAATCATAGGCAATAGAAAAAAATTTATTGATTAGAAAATAAAGGTAAACGTGTCTGTAAATATAATTCATATATATAAATTTCAAAAAACTGTAAATAATATAGTCAGCATTTGCTCACAACTTCTGCTCCCGAGGATTGTCTTCCTTGCCACAAGAGACTTCAGGAGTCACCTTTCTACAGTGGCTTCAATCTCAAATAATGACCAGAAGCCCCCAAGGAGATGAAACCCCTGGCTAAAGAAGTGGCAAGTGACCCCCAGCCCAGCCAGTGGTGGGCGCCATTTTGGGAAGGTTCTGGATGTTCCAGGAGGCACACACAGGGTCATGGAGTTCAGTGGCAGGGTGTGCCATGTGGATCACAGTGATGCCACGTAGAGTTCAAGAGGTGGCAGAGGTGGTGGCCTGTCTGCAGGCAAAGCTTTGGAAGGCATCAGCCTTGGCCAAGGCCACGTGGGGTGGGGTGGGCACTTACACTTCCAAAGCTTTATCTGGAGTCAAAAAAACTGTGAGCCTAGATCTTCCAATACGTGCCTCCCCTGCTTGAAGTATACCAAAAAGATGTGCACAGGGAAGAGTCCTGATGGGAAAAAAATGGTGAAGGCCACTGAATTTGCACACACAGAGCCCCAGGAATGTTCCTGTGGCGGGAAGCAAGTTAAAAGCACACAGAGAACAGACAAGAAAAGAAGGGAAGCCCCCTCCCTCTACCCTCCTCCCACCCCCGCCCGCTCTCCCCTGCCCCAGGCCACACCCCAGCTCCACCCTCATGGGCCACTGGTGGAAGAGCTGGCCCTGAATCTCAGGAAGCCAGGCCACAGGGGGAAGTGGTCTTCTCCCAGATGCATCTGCTGCCTCTGGCTTCTGCAGCCTCAGCTCAGTGAGGGGCACACCAGGGGCACAGGAGACTGGGGCCCAGGCAGGAAAAATCCAGGGTGCTTCCCATCCAACAGAAAGCTGAAAGCACACATGGAGAATAAATGGAACCAGCCAATAAGAGTCAGGTCTTTTGGGGGACAAAGATCAGGGAGATGAAGCCAGGTGGTCTGGTACAATCCTGTAATTCCAGCAGCTTGTGAGGCTGAGGCAGGAGGATCATGAGTCCAAAGCCAGACTCAGCAACTTAGACCCTAAGAAACTTACCAAGACCCTGTCAGAAAACAGAATAAAAAGGGGTGGAGATGTTGCTCAGTCATTAAGCACCCCTGGGTTCAATCCCTGCCCCCCACAAAAAAAATTCTAGGAAATGAGCTATCTAGGGCTGGATTATACCTAACTCAGCCCTAGATGATTTCCCCTTCTTATGTCTTCTACAGTGATTTTTTTTTTCTTTTAGTTACAGGACATGGGAAATGTCAAGCACGAACATTCCATAGTTTTCTATACCAAGAATTTTATTTCAGATCAGAGATGCTTTGGGCACAGATAGAAATAAAATCCAACTTTGCCATTTTCTATCTAGCAATCAGTTTACCTATTTGCAGTCTTGGGTTTTTGAGTCTGTGAAGTGTGGGATACAGGCCCGACTCATTCTGGTGTAGAGGTCACAGGGGTGATAGTCTGATGCCTGGCACAGGGCAGGGCCAATATGGCTCAATCACATTACAACCACAGACACTGGAAGATTTTTGTGCTGCTTCATTCAGAATTACAATCTGCCTAAAAAGTTAAGTGTGCTCGTTAGCTTATAAAGCAGTTTCTGGATGGAAAAGGGAGGTGTGGATGGTGCGAGGGCGTGGGAGACTCCCTGGGAGGTATGCTGCAGAGGAGGCACAGAGCAAAGGTGGACACAGAGGCTGCCAGCAGGAGCGGGGGCAGTAGGGTGTTGCTCAGGGAGCACTTGCTGGCTCATCCCAGGATGAATAAGGAGCCACAGCTGCCCAGAGAGAAGCTGGAGATTGGAGATGCAAATTAGATGGTGTTCAATGGCCAGCAAAGGAGGCTGCCTGCTGGCCACCAGGTCAGCTCAATTGCATTATTCACTGCTGGTGCTGATCCCCTGGGCACAGGAGGAAGCCAGGGCTCCTGAGGTTTTCTTTCCCCCAAGTCCTGTCCCAGTGCAATACACCAACTAGTGGACTTTGAATTTGCACAGCTGCCAAAACAATCTGAGGGTGTTCAGACCCTCTTGTAAGTAAAGTTGGGTTCTCATTTCTTGCCCAGAGACTGAGGCGACAGATGACTCAGATTCTCCTATTCATTATTAGTCAGCTTGTTGCACTTATGAGAAAAAAAATAGGAAGACAGAAAAGGGGAAAAATGACATCCTGGGGCAATCTGAAGGCAGAACAGTTGATTGAGAATTGTCTTAATTATGTTCTGACCACCTCACACCCTCTAGGGGGAAGTTCAGGACTTAACGTCTCGGCCTGATGTGACTGAGTGTGATTTTTCGTACTGGAGTCATGGTTCACGAGAAGTTTTCCAAACAGTGACACTGGACCTGAAGGTGAGGCCGGGGAGATGAACTGCCCAGAGCTAATAGCACTGCAGAACCCCCTGCCACTGAGCTGCCAACGCGTCCACCCACATGCTTCCCAGACAAGGAGCGCCTGCCCCAAAGGTGCACAGGTTTGGCTTGTATGAGGAACAGTGTTCACGTCCTGGCCAGAAGGCCTGTCTGCTTCCTGTTCTAAATCCCGAGGATCGTTCGCCCGTAAATTACATCCGTGAGAGAATTGTTAGAGAAGTGCATGCTTTTAAGTGAATGTAGACTTCACAGAGAACAAGACAAAAGCACAGGAGTATCTGGTCATGAAGGGTCTCGGGACGTTTCTGTAGGGCTGTGGCGATACAGCGACGGTACAGGCTGCAGGTGCCAGCAGAGCTGCTCCTCCACCCTGTGAGGGCAGTGTCTCCAACGTGACGCTCACACAACCACCTCTCCTCCACCACTTGAAGCAGAAGCTCTCCATGAGCGCGTGCAGTTTAGCTTTAATTCACTCATGTGATCATACATTATTCATTCATCCCTTCACTCACTGAGCAGTGACAGACGCCCCCATGTACCAAGTAATTCACATGGTTCTGAGGACTTGATTATGAATTAAGTCTAATCCCCACCACTTGAGAAGAGGGTAAGGTAACTACAATGCTGCAGGATGTGATGTGTTCAGTAATAAAAACAAGTGCAATTGTATCTCAAGATATTGTTGTGACTCAAATGAAGAGTGACTTTCTTTGAGTAAGAAGGTGGAGGTGGGAGTTCCTGGCCCAGGAGTTGTGAGTGCAGTCTCAGAGAAATGAACCCTCTGGGGTCCTGTCAGGATTGCCTGAAGACCAAAGGATCTCATCAGAGTCGGTCTGAAAGTCTCTGGGCTCTTGCGGCCTTTGTAGTACAAAGGTTACCACTCATTTCCTCTCTGGCTTTGGGGCCTCTGTAATGCAGGGTCACCATCCATTTCTGAACACCTAAATAGCATGTAAAATGTGTTTTCTTAGGATACCAGCATTTTGGGAAGCAATGCTCTAGCACATCACAAGTAAGTGCAATTCTTAAAAACTAAGGTGACGTTCAGCAAATAATATTATATCATTTATAGTGATCCTTCCTTCATACAATCAAACAGAATACATGCCCAAGCTGACCCCTAAAGTTTCTCAGTAATGAAAATCTCACACCAGTAGAGAACAGACCTTGAGGCCATTCCCAAACCCTGTTTCTGGTGCCACAAAGGCAGGGTCTACACAAGCTGTGTGCACACTCCCTGGGTCCCTTGGTACTGCCAGCACATCCACATAGGAGGACACGTGGTGACACTGGAGACAGAGTCACAAAAGCTTCGATTCTAATAAAATTTTAAAAGACTAGACCTCACCTCCTAACCCCCATTTCTCTTCCCTTCTCCTTGATCCAGATATTACTTAACATAACGCCAGAGTCAGCCACCCCATTTACAACCATGACAGAAAGGATAATAGAAATGAAAACTGAAAGGTGGCAGGTTGCAGAATTTTTGCTTTGTGAGAGATAGACAAACTGTTTTTTATATTAGCCATACTAAGTTGGATCTTCTGGCCCTTGAATCCAAACGCATTATTAGCTGATATTATCCTTCATTTATAATATTGCTATTACATGGCATAGATCATGGCATGGTCATTGTGTGGGGCAGAGCGGATGTTGTGTTGCCACGCTGGACTGGTGCCAGAGTCTCCAAGACGCGAGTGCCCGTCGGGTTCTCGTTGGAAAGCTCCAGCTGAACCTGTGCTTCCCAGCCTGTGCTCTGTCAGTGCAGACCGTCCCTCTCAGGAGCACGCCTGTCTCTTTAGGTTCACTGTGAGCCTGTGAAGTCGATAACTGCACACGGGTCACCAGACTTCCCATCGCAGTGCCGTGAGTGTACTGACGTGTCTGCATCAATGATGTACATGTTGGTTCTGATTAAAAGAAAAGTAGCAACCTGAGTTGAAGCTGAATCCATTGCTTTTATTTATTCTTGTACTCATTTCTTTGAATCTACAAAGGAGCATATAATGCTCCATACAGTACTTCTTGTGTTCTATTAAATTCTGCCGATATTGGTTGATTGCTCACTGCATGCTAGCCAATGGGAGTTACAAAGATGGACAGGACATAAGGCTACCTTTGGGAAGTCCAAGAGCACTGAAGATAGCAATGTAAAGCAAGGTTGAAGCCTCTGAATGCAAACTTCTGACACCGTGAGACCTTGATTTTCACATAGTACAACCGTAATGTAATTTTGGCAGGTGATCTACCTATGACTTTATAATGATTAAATTCCTGAGGTAACTTAGAATGCAAAGAGTTTATAGTATAATATTTATGTATGAAAATTTAAAGTAGAATGCATATTACTTAGTGTTAACCCCAGAGTCATATTAGAGTAAGTCACTTTTCCTTTGCTGTACATGAGAATGGATAAAGTTTTGAATCCTTATAAAAAGCCCAAAGATATTAAACTGAATTAACAGGAGTCCAGTGTCTTATGAAATGTTTATCATCCCTATATTTATTCAGCTACATTCCCAGCAGTGAGAAGATGTAGAGGAGAAAGACAGCATGTAGACCCCACTTTTCCCAAACTTGAGTTTTCTCAGGAGAGGAGACATACACTGAAGTGATGTATCTTCAAAGGCTGGGGATAAAACATTTGGGTCCTTCAGGATCGGGGTCTCATGTCTAGTCAAACAGTGATCTGCTGAAACCGTAAGCCTCAGACAGGACACAACTTGAGTGAGGGGCAAGTGCACAGACAAACGGCCACAGAATAAGGTCTGGCCCTGTGTGCCGTCATCCCCTGGAGCACTCGGCCTTCAGTGGGCTGCCGGGGGTGCTCTCTGCTGTCCACCTGCCGTTCCTGAAGATTCCAAAGAAAGGGAGAGAAAGCTCCCAACCTTTAAGAGCGCCCCCATGGAGCCACCAAGGATGAGGCTGGCTTATCACCTCAGAAAGCTGTGTCCCCTACGGACGTCCCCCATGGGGGTGGGAGGTCTCGGGCACCATCACTGGCGCAGACAGGTTTCCTGTGCTGGGAAAGGCTGAGAGCTGCTTTTCCTCTCTCTGAGGCCAAAGGACTGAGAACCCAAGGGAATCACTCTTGATGACCAGAGGAAGGGCGGTCACAGGAGACGGGACCTTGAGGAGTTCTTGGAAGAGCTGAGCATGCGTCCCCCGAGGACAGGCCTCCTGTGTTATCGCTACCCCTCAGCCAGGCCGACTGCGGGAAGGCTCACACACACCCACAGGGCCTCTGAGGGGGCCTCTCCCCTCCCGGCCTCTGCAGCCCAAGCAGAGTATTGAAGGGAACCCTGAGGTCTGCTTTATACCTTTACAAGAAGGACTCTGGGATTAGTGGAGAGAAGAGATAGGAGACCCACAAATGCACTCCCAATCTCTGAAGAGGGTGGTGGGTGCGCTGGGAGTAGGGCCTGTGGGTGACACAGCCTCAGTTCTAGAAGGGTCATCATTGAGGGTGGGGCCAACTGAAGGGGACCATTTCCCACAAGAAGCCTCACACAGCCCTGCAGAAAGTCCTGCCAGGAGACACAAGACCAAAGCAGTGTCCAGGGTCCTTCCTTCCAATGTTTGGTCAGCCACATGAAGAGGTATCTCACGCTGATCCTTGCTCTCCATCCCTTCAAACACCAGGGCTACCACTGGAGGTGAGGTGCTGTCTCCAAGTGAGATGCCCGTGCCCATCTCCAGGCTGCAGGGTGGGGTAGAGGAAAATCAGATGTGACAGTTTCAATGATTTCAGACTTGACAATGGACACAGGCTATGCATCACGTCTAATCCTGTCTCACGGACTGCAGCAGTGTGTGCAAGGCTGCATGGGAGCTTCCATGATTAAGGGAGGAGAGAGACTCCATCACAAGACTGTCCGCAGCAATCAGCTCATGAGGCCCTCTGAGCACCTACTACATGTGCTGCTGACCTAGTCCACGGTGCATGAAGGTAACCCCCTCTCTTCTGGTGCACAGCCTGGGGACTCAGGGACAAGTGCAGGGCATTTGGCACATATCATGACACACTGGGTGCTGTGACAGGATGGTAGAGATTCCCGCAGAGTGGGAGGAAGTGCGTGAGGTGAGGTGCTGGAAGAGGGGAAGCTACTGCTAGAGAGTTACAGGGAAAGGGTCACAGAGGCAGGGGACCGGCCTGAGTTTGAGAACAGAACAGGCCTTGCATTACCTTCTCAGAGAGAAGAAGGGTCGGTCAGGCTCTGGGCAAGCACGGCCTCTCAGGAAGTGGCACACAGTTCTCAAGTGTGGAGGGCTGTTTGGAACACAGGCTGTGCACCACGTGGAAAGGCTGGTCCCAGGGATGATAGTGACAAAGTTGTCTCCATCCACTCTGGCCTTGAAGGACTCATCACTTGAGAAACGGCCTGATTCTCCATGGGAAAACATACGCAGGGCTGAGAAACTTTAAGAAAGCAGGTAAAGATGCTGGACCACGTGGTCATGGATTAAATGCACTCCCTTTGTACAAGTGACAGGTGCCACTCAAATCATCTGACCTCCCAGAGTTTCCCCACACTGAGAACAGTGCTGAGCCAGGAGTGCTGGAAGGGTGGACGAGTCACACCGGTGACCTCAGGATTACTGCAGGTGGCTTCTGTACGAAGCTGTATTAGCCTCTGGGGAGCCTTATTAAAGATCCTCACTAAGATGAGTGTTCATCTGAGAAGAGGAATATGGTGAGGAAATTTGGGTTGATTCTTATAAGCATTATTCTGTTCATTTAAATTACTGATACATAAAAACATAAAGTTATACATACTAATGGTGTACCTTGTGATGTTTTGATGCAGTTATACTCACATAATGTTTAAATCAAGTTAAACATATTCATGTCTCTGAGCAGTCATCATTTCTTTATGGCAGAATCTTTCAATATATTTTCTTCCAGCTTTTGAAATTCACAGTTCATTGTGGTTATCTACAGGCACCCTGCAGTAAACAGCACCCAGAACTTGCCCCTGCTAACTGCAACCTAGGGCCGTCCACCTCTCTCCCCACCCCCAGCACATTGCCTTTGCATTGCCTTGCCAACAGTTGTCTCCTTGTTGGACATTTACCCAGTAACGTCCTGGAACCAACAGTGTGTTTGTCTCCTGTGAAAGAGAGGAAAGGCAGTGTACAGGCTGTAATTCAAGAAGGTGAAGATCTGCTGAGGGAGGTCCAGCCTATGGGAGAGAACCCTAAGCAACACTGCAGAACAGTGTGATGTTGGCTCGCCAAGTGGGGGGACCCAAACGGGTGCCAAATACAGTTGCTAATGTCCTAGTTCAGAATATTACCTTTCATCTAAGAGCAGAGAACCTTCTGTTCATATTAATGGATCTGATGGCTCCGAAACTCTTGTAGTGTTCTTCGACCACAATTTGGTTTCAGCTTCTCTAAAAATATTTGATTCAAGATGTATTATTATGATGCAATCATAAAGTAAAAGTTATATCCTGATGAAAGTTTGATTACTGTGATTACTTGTAATTTTCCTTCCTGTGCCCACTCGATCATCTTTTATTCATAGAGGACTGTATTCTATAGTTGTCAGTGATCAATCTTGACAAGGATTGCTGGAATTGATCAATAAATCAAGTCTAAAGATATTTCACAGGATGCTGCCTCTGAGGGACCAGTCAACAAAGTAGTGCTCATAAGGCCTTCTAGCGATCCAAAGGGAAGGAGAATATGGAGTTTTTAGTAGGTCTACATTTCAACACATTCCTTACTCTGCCCTCTGAGCCAGATGCTACCCCACAGCATTTGGAGGAATTAAAACATGAAATAAAAACTGGCTCATGAGAGTGCCTGAAAGGGCAGGTGCATGAGATGCAGCTCCTACCTGACCTCGGCTGGAGGTTCCATTCTGCAATGTGCACATGACACTGGAATGCTTCATTCTTTTTATAAAAACTGAAATAATACCTGCTAGGTAGCATGTGCCATATATATGTATATTGTAAAACAGAAGAGCTAGATGTAATGTTGCATGTGTCATTGTTAAGGAAGTCTAACCATTACCAAACACAAACTTCTACTCATGATGGAGACAAACCAAGAGAAAAATAAGCAAAGGGCCCTGAAGTGGGTTCGCATCAGGATCTCCTGCTAAATCTCTCCCCACTCCATCAGAGCAGAGAGAGAGGTTTTTGCCACAGATTTATTACTAATTCTAATTACTGCTTCTAATCATTAATGTGACCCAATTATTCTGAAAAAATTCACTTTCGAAGCATGCAAATTCTTGTAATCAAAATACATATTAAGAGATATGAGTAATTTTGGTTTTTTAGTTTCCTAAAATAGTTTCTTAAATGCCTGAGTATTTAAGTCAGCTTTTTTTTTTTCTGTAACCAAAAGACCTGACAAGAACAATTTTAGAGGAGGAAAAGTTTATTTGGAGGTTCAGTTTCAGAGATCTCAATCCACAGACTCGACTCCAATCCTCAGGGCTCCAGGTGAGGAGAACACCATGGTGGAATAATGTGGCACAGGAAAGCAGAGAGAGAGAAAGAGCGAGTGCTCTGCTCAACAAGGACAAAATATAAACCCAAAGGCACGCTCCCAGAGACCCACCTCCTCCAGCCACAACCCCCTGCCTACAGGTACTCTCAAGTCCCACCAGGGGACCAATGCACTGGTCAGGTTAAGCCTCTTATAACTCAACCATTTCACCTCTGAACTTCTTACACACAAGATTTGGGGGGACACCTCCTATCTAAACCATAACACTGAGTAAATTTTTTCCCTTTTTAAAAAAATGGGCATTGTACATGTGCAATCATGTAACTGTGAAAAGTACCCTTTCATCACAAATGCAGACTTACCTCACTGGGGTGACATCAAGCCCAAGAAGGATGTAACCCATTTTGTAATGAGTTATTTCTGGGTCTCTGGAGCTCCTTCCAGATGCACCAGCTGTTTAGTTGAGGACCTCTTCCAGGATTTGAAGTAAGGGGTGAGTCTGCAGTCATGAACCCAGACACAAGAGAATGCTGGCCACACACTGCTGGGCAGATGTGCTGCCCAAGGCAGGCTGGAGTTGGGCCTCAGCTTTTCCTGTCACATTGTCTGGGCTCTTCTCACACTTGGACTTCTGTGCATCGTGATGCAAATACTCACAAAGGTGTCACAGGATCAGGGAGCTGGTACCTGTGCAAAGCCTGCAAGCAGCAGCACTCAGTGTGTGAGAAGTGACCCTGCATACTCCCTGGACTCAGCAAGCAGAGGCCACCTGGGCACCTGAAGCTTGAGGGCTTCTGTGCTTTGTGGGTGTCCTGGACGTGGACATCCCAACACACTGGAAAGACCAGAGGGTGTTGGCCCTGGGGGTGAATTTTGATTCTGATTTCTTCTGACTAGTCTGTAAGTAGCTTCTAAAAGGAGACCTATTTCTAAAGTTTTTTCTAAGCTTAGGCACTACACATGCAAAGGCCTTGGCATGGGATTGCCCTTGGTGACTGTGCAGTCAGAGCCAGCCGTTGTCAGTGCTATGTCACTCAGTTTGGGGACTGGCTGGGCTGGCCTGAGCTCTGAGGCATCCACACCCACGACTGGAACAACTGGACTAAGTGGGAACCTAACAAGGTCAGCACTTTCTGACGGTCCCGCCGCCAGTGGCCATCGTCCATCTTGCTGTTCTTGCCAAAGGCTTCACTCCAAGACATGGTGTCCGTGGCAGGGGCAGAACCCACATGTGTGAGCCAGGACCCCAAGTGGACGTGGGCGGCACAGTGGTGTCCAAGGAGATCGGCACCGTGACTTGCTTTCCCCAGTGGTGGATGTGGAACCTCAGTGCAGCCTCAGCCATTGCCAACTCTTAGGCACAGAAGTGAGCCCAAGAGAAGCTCAAGGGCATACAGATGGGCAAGTTCAGCGAGTGGCAGTGGAAGAAGGGCACCCAGCAGGGTGGGTTTCCCAGGAGGATCAGGCAGGGCAATGAGTGACACAGAACACATCCAAGGACCCGACTGAGAACTCCAACATGCCTGGACACCAGCAGGGCCTCGCAGGGGACAGAGTGAACCAGACACGGGGACTGAAGAGAGGCAGGTTCTCTGAGGTGCAGCCTGTGGGAAGAGGCAGGAGCAGGCGCGGCTCTGACCTGCGCCCTGGGCCACTGCTTCTCTGGCCTGTCTGAGGGGCACACACCTCGGCTTGGCTGCTGCAGTTCCAAGGGTGTTTCTCAGCTGCAGATTCCTAACTTACATCGCAGGGCTAGGCCTGCCCGAATCCCTGGTGGTGGCAGAAACTCCATGTAATTCCACGTGTGAAGGGGCAGCAGCCAGTGCCTGGCAGGTCCCTAAACCCTCCACGGGTCAGCTTGCATGTGCTTCCCGGGCACAGCTGCTGCCCTGCGCCACTCCCTTTCATACAGCAAGGCCCTCAATATTCATGGGCAGCCTGTTGACCAGGGGAGCAGCCCACGCCTCCGCTGCCCTCCACTAAAGGGTGTGTGGACTCTGGTAAATCACTGATCCGCAAGCCTTTGTAAATGTTCAAATTAGTATTGAAAAGCCAGAGGTTATTTGTGCATACAAGAACTTGTTGATACAACTTTTAAGAGAATAAATTGAGAAACCAGGATTTAAACTTTAATCCTATGATGTTAATTAATAAAAAACATTTTCTGTTAACTATGCTGAATATTTTGGAACAACACAGCCCTAATATCTTGACAGGGTAATTTAGATTTTTATGTCTTTAGACTTTAGACCACATGTACACAAGGTTTAAATGCCGGCAGTAAATGGTATGTGTCTTTATTGTGTTTTTCTTTTCTTACTTGAGATTCCATTTATTAGAATCAGTCAACAAACAAGACAATTTAATAATTTGGGTTAATCAGTAATCTAAAAGTCTGACCTAAATAAAACTCTATCACTTATTTAGAAAATATAATACCTAGATTTAAAACTATGATAGAATTTATGTATCCAGCCTTTTTTTTCCCTTGCCACATAGACTTTAATATCCAAAGGACCTCATGAGGTGGCACAGCAGGTGACCTCAGACAGAGGCCTGCTCCCCTACTTGCTGACTCTAGGGCAAGCCAGGCGGAGCTCCTGTGACAGGTGTCAGGCTTCCTGGGCTGGGCCCAGCAGCACGGCCTTCAATGCCATCAATAAATCTCCCCCTAATTAGCCTTCCAAGCAGCAAGCAGAGCATAAAACAGCTGCCTACAGTCAGGTGAGGTCACATGAGGATGTGCACAATCAGAGCCTTGAGGAAAAGCCTGATATTTAGCAATGTTCTCTATAGAACTGTCACTTCTCAACTACATACAGTGACCAAGAAAGCCTTTAAAATACATTTCTACCATTGCACCTGTAGACCATGGAAATCCAGAAGCAGTTTTGAATATTACAAATCATATCTGATCAGCTCCTGGGCAACGCAAGGAGAGGTCCCGCTCTTACCCTATGAATTCTTATCTTGGAAAACTACTTAATATACTTGTGCCTCAGTTTCTTGGCTTTAAAACATATAATAAAATAATGCACATCTCAGTGCTATTCAGAGTTTATTCAAAATTATCTTCACTTTTGAAATTCTGTACCCATATTCAATATCATATAAGGGATCATAGGTCATTTATTTATCTAATTCTGTCTTCATTTACCAGAGCAAGGCATTGTGAAAAACACTCAGGCAAGTGTGGGGCAGCTCTTGCTTGGTGGCTGGGTGGGGGTGGAGGGCTTGGAGGTGGGGGAGCTGGGGATGGCCAAAGGCAGTGTGTTCAGGTCCCTACGTGTCCAGGATCCCCTTGCTCAGGATGGAAGAGTGCGCGTGAGCATAGAAGCCGCACAGTCACCACACTGCTCTGCTCCTGCTATGTAGAGTCCACTACACCAGAAAACCCCTCACTTAGCTCCTGACAGCTTTGGGTCCACAGTCCTGTCTTGATTAAGTCGTGGTAAAAGGAAGGTGGGCTAGCTGGGCCCCACAAAGGACAGACTTTCAGAAGTCACCACCAACTGTCGTTCTAGGTGGCTGAGGTCAGTATGTTTGGTTGGAATGAAAGAAATCTGAACACTTAAAATTAGACAACCAAAAATAGCCCCAGGAGGATCAGTCTGAGTCACCCAGGCAGGTGGTCAAGATGGCAGGGTGAACTGGTTGTGGTTTTTGAAGAACGTCAATCTGAAGCTCTGACTGAGAGAAGATTGAGAATGTGGGTAGGACAGCCTGCCACTGCCCCACCATCTTCTAAGGTCTTCTTGGATTTCTTTCTCTAGGGTTCTGTAGTTTTCATGGAATAGATCTTTCACCTCTTTCGTTAAGTTGCTTCCCAAGTATTTTATTTTATTTGAGGCTATTGTAAATGGGGTAGTTTTCCTCATTTCTGTCTCAGAGGATTTGTCACTGATATACAGAAATGCCTTTGATTTATGGGTGTTGATTTTATAACCTGCTACTTTGCTGAATTCATTTACTAGTTCTAGAAATTTTCTGGTGGAGCTTTTTGAATCTTCTAGGTAAATAGAATCATATTGTCAGTAAGTAGTGTTAATTTAAATTCTTCTTTTCTTATACGTATCTCTTTAATTTCTTTCTTCTGTCTAATTGCTATGGCCAGTGTTTCAAGGATGGTGTTAAATAGAAGTGGTGAAAGAGGGCATCCCTGTCTTTTTCCAATTTTTAGAGGGAATGCCTTCAATTTTTTTCCATTTAGAATGATGTGGGCCCGGGGCTTAGCATAGATAGCATCTATGATATTGATATATGTTCCTGTTATCCCTAGTTTCAAGTATTTTGAAGATGAAGAGATGCTGTATTTTGTCAAATGATCATATGATTCTTATCTTTGAGTCTATTGATGTGATGAATTACATTTATTAATTTCCATATGTTGAACCAATCTTGCATCCCTGGGATGAATCCCACTTGATTATGGTGCACAATCTTTTGATATATTTTTGTATTTGATTTGCCAGAATTTTTTTGAGAATTTTTGCATTATGTTCATTAGAGATATTGGTCTATATAAAGTTTTCTTTCTTTGATGTATCTTTGCCTGATTTTGGAATCGGGGTGATATTGGCCTCATAGAATGAGTTTGGAAGTGCTGCCTTGCAGGGTTTCAAAAAATCTTTTATAAAGATTTATAAAAACAATTTTTAAAAATCCACAAAAGCGCTCTTTCCATGGAGAGGACTCAGCTCAACAACACAGCCCATTAATCATCTGAATTTAGAGTCTCTAGAATTATACCCCAATATTAAAAATTTTAACGTCACAGATTTTCACTTACTTTCTACAATTCAGCCCACAATACTCTGCAATCCTAAGCATGCTTAACTTCTGGAGAGAAATACCAAACTCACTAACTTTCTTTAACATTTAAATTGGAGTCCCCTTAGGAGCCAGCATTTGTCACTTTTGTCCCGGCGGCTTAAAGACTCAGACCTTTCGCCCCACGTTGGGCGCCAATAGCCGGGTTTCTGTTCTGGCAACTAAAAGGCTCAGGGGTCATTCCAGTAAAACTGGGCTGATTGGGCTGCACAAAATAACCACACAAGAGACACAAATACCTTTTTATTTGGGGTCGCTGTGATGGCTCTGCTGACCTTAAGGGTCCACAGGAAGAGAGAGAGAGAGCATGCGCTGACCCCTTTTATTGAGGAGAAGCTATTCAAATGAGGCAAGGGGTCAGGTTTCAGGGGGCTGAGTCTATCTTCATGATGTCCACTGTCAGCAGGTTGACTGACACCTGGGTAGGACACACCCAAGGGCACAGTAAGAGAAGGAGACACACACAAGGCTCTTCCATGGAAGATTCTATCCTAAACAGGGCAAGGGGTTATATTACAAAGGAACAGGTGAGCATAGCTTCACCCAAGGGGCTGTAGCAAGACACACCCATGCATGAGACACCGACCCTCAGACCCAAGAAGGGTGGGGAAAGCTCTGCCACATTTCTGTGACTGAGCGCCTCAGCACCCAGCCAGGGAGTGTGACTCAGTCACGTACAATGTTGGTCTCCACACTGCCTCTTTTTCTATTACCTGAAATAAACTGAAGAGTATTGGTATTAGTTCTGCTTTAAAGGTCTTGTAGAACTCTGTAACCATCTGGTCCTGGGCTTTTCTTGGTTGGTAAGCTTCTGATGGCATCTTCTATTTTATCACTTGATATTGGTCTGTTTAAATTGTGTGTATCTTCCTGATTCAATCTGGGCAAGTTGTATGACTGAGAAATTCATCGATGTCTTCACTATCTTCTATTTTATTGAAGTATAAGTTTTCAAAATAATTTCTAATTGTCCTCTGTATTTTTGTAGTGTCTGTTGTGATTTTACCTTTTTCATCACCTAGGCTGGTGATTTGAGTTCTCTCTCTCCTTCTCTTCTTTAGTGTGGCTAAGGGTATGTCAATTTTATTTATTTTTTCAAAGAACCAACTTTTTATTTTGTCAATTTTTTTCAATTGTTTCTTTTGTTTTGATTTTATTGATTTCAGCTCTAATTTTAATTATTTCTTGCTTTCTACTGCTTTTGCTGCTGATTTGTTCTTCTTTTTCTAGGGCTTTGTGATGTAGTGTGAGGTCATTTATTTGTTGACTTTTTCTTCTTTTAAGGAATGAATTCCATGCAATGAACTTTCCTCTTAGAACTGCTTTCATAGTGTCCCAGAGATTTTGATATGTTGTGTTTATGTTCTCATTTACCTCTAAGAATTTTTTAATCTCCTCTTTGATGTCTTCTGCAACCCATTGTTCATTCAGTAGCATATTGTTTAATCTCCACGTGTTGGAGTAATTTTTATTTTTTATTTTGTCATAAATTTCCAATTTCATTCTATTATGATCTGATAAAATACATGGTAGTATTTCTACATTTTTGTATTTGCTAAGAGTTGCTTTGTGGCACAGCATATGGTCTATTTTAGAGAAAGATCCATGTGCTGCTGAGAAGAAAGTGTATCTTGATGAAATATTCTATATATGTCAGTTAAGTCTACATTACTGATTGTATTATTGAGTTCTATAGATTCTTTATTCAACTTTTTTTTTGAAGATCATTCCAGTGGTGAGAGAATTGTGTTGTGATCAATTTGACTCATGAACTTGGGAAGAATTTGTTTGATGAACATAGCTGCAACATTGTTTGGGGCATATATATTTATAATTGTTATGTCTTGTTGGTGTGTGGTTCCCTTGAATAGTATGTAATGTCAACCTTTATCCCTTTTGATTAACTTTGGCTTGAAGTCTACTTTATTTGATATAAGGATGGAAACCCCTGCTTGCTTCCACAGTCCATGTGAGTGGTGTGATTTGTCCCAACCTTTCACCTTTAATCTCTGTATGTCTTTTTCTATTTGATGAGTCTCCTGGAAGCAGCATATTGTTGGGTCTTTTTGTGTAATCCAATCTGCTAGCCTATTTCTTTTGATTAGTGAGTTTAAGCCATTAACATTCAGTGTTACTATTGAGATATGATTTTAATTTTCAGCCATATTTGTTTATTTTGTTATTTAACTTGACTTGATTTTCCTCTTTGATTAGTTTTTCCTTTAGGGTACTACCTCCCTCTGCTGATTTTCATTGTTGTTTTTTCTTTCCCTTTCATGGAATATTTTTCCAAGGATGTTTTGTAGTGTCAGATTTATAGCTATAAATTATTTTAACTTTTGTTTATCATGGAAGGTTTTATTTCATCTTCAAATTTAAAACTTAATTTTGCTGGATATAAGATTCTTGGTTGGCACCCATTTTCTTTCAGAACTTGATATATGTTGTTCCAGGATCTTCTAGCTTTCAGGGTCTGTGTTGAAAAATCTGCTGTTATCCTAATTGGTTTTCCCCTCTATGAATCTGATTCCTTTTTCTTGTGGCTTTTAAAATTCTCTCCTTATTCTGTATGTTGGGCATTTTCATTATAATGTGCTTTGGTGTGGATCTGTTGTGATTTTGTATATTCAGCATCCTGTAGCATTCTTGAATTTGGATTTCCAATCCATTCTTCATGTTTGAAAAATTTTCTAATTTATTTCTTCGAATAGATTATTCATTCCTTTGGTTTGGACTTCTATGCCTTCCTCTATCCCAGTAACTCTTAAATTTGTTCTTTTTAATGTCATCCCATATTTCTTGAATATTCTGCTTGGGATTTCTTACCATTATTACTATATGATCTATATTCTTTTCAAGATTATATATTTTGTCTCCATTGTCTGATGTCCTGTCTTCCAAGTGGTCTACTCTGTTGGTGATGATTTCATTGGAGCTTTTAATTTGGTTTATTATTTCTTTCACTTCAAGGATTCCTGCTTCTCTTCCCACCCAGTAGGTGGCGCCGTCTGTTGTAAGCTGGTGTCTTGCCTTCTGATGGTGGAGGTAACCAGGGTGGGAAGTCTGGTCCTGGCACAGGGCACCTGGATGCGGGGAGTGGCACCCGCCAGTCCCTGCAGAAAGACTGCACCTCACAGGTCTCTTTTTGGGACCATTCGCTCATATGACATGAGCGCCTGGTACTATCTCCATCTATTACCTGGAGATTTCCCAGTTCCTAGTCTCTCCCTCTCCCCTAGCTGTTCCCAATTGAGGAACCTCTCAAACTGGGGCTCCCATGGGTGGCTCCCTGGTCGCACTGCACACCTGTGTTGGGCAGCTACTGTGTTGGGTTACCGCCGCTGGGGATGGAAACCTGGTACCTGGCCCCCGGAAATCCAATCTGAGAACTGCCCCCAGCTGAATGGTTAGAATGTTGAGTCAAGATGGTAGCAGTCTGCTTTCAGCGCCGGGGTGTCTGGTGAGGGGGGGAGCCTGGTGAGGTGGGAGAGCCTGGTGAGGTGAGGGGAGGTGGGAGATGGCGTTGTGCTGTGGGTAGGTAGCAGCTGGGTGACTTGCGTGGGAGACAAGTCTTGGTGACCTGCAGATGTGTTGATAGGTGATCTGCTAAGGTGCTCACCGAGTCTTGCATGGACTTGAACTTCACCTTTGGGTCCTGCTCCAATGCCGGGCATCCTACTCGGACGCTGAGGCCCGGAGCCCCACATGGAGTCACAGTGCTAGTGATTTCTGTGGAGAGCAGCTGGATACAGGTCCTCTAACACTCTTAGAGATTCACTATTCTGACTAGGTGAGAACTGCGGGTCTGGTGGCACGGGTCACAGGGCGGCTCACTCCCTTCCCTCCGCCATGTTTTCTGGATTCTCTATGTGATTCTTGATGATAGCATTTATTGGGATTTCTGCCCCCCACTTTATTTTAAATTCAACCTAATTATCTTTTCATTGAAGTAGGTTGTTTAGAGCATTTAAGATTAATGTGATTATTTGGTTGTGTTCTTATCTACCATCTTTGTTTACTGCTTTTTTCCAAAATCCAATCCATGCCTCTTCTTTCTCCATTCTGTTTAACTTAACTGACTTTTCTTGGTTCTGCTTTACTCTATTGACTAACAACTTGGAGGAGGAAAACTATACTAGCTGTCCATTTCAGAGGATTCTGTCATGGTCATCTGGCTCCAAGGCAGAACGTCAGGGTAGAGAGCATGATAGAGGAGGACTTCTCAGCTCATGGCAGCAATGCATCAGGCAGAGAGAAACTGGGGAGAAAAAAAATCCTTCCAGGGCACACCCCCAGGGAACTACTACCACTCAAGTGTCCCTTCAGCTCTCCATGCATTCATCCCTGAAGTGGATGCATGTGAAATCCATTTGATGGATTAATCCAGTGGATCAATCCACTGATGAGGTCAGAGCCCTCATGATGCACTAAGTGCCTAAAAGCCACCTCTAAACCTTGCTGCCCGGGGCCCATGCTCCCACACAGGACTTTTGGGAGACAATCCCAATCCAAACTACATGAGCTGTTACGTACTTTGTCACTCAGCAGGGACGCCCTTAACAGATGGTATGCAATGCTACCTGCCTGTGTCCTGAGACCGTCCCTTCAGCAGAGCTCCGTCCTCTCCAGACCATGCCTTCCCCACGGAGCTCCCAGGTCAGAGTCTGCTCTCCTTCTCTCCTTGTGCTTTCTCCACGATGCTCCCCTTTCTTCCCACGGGGTTTGGTGATCTCTTTCCTCATCATTGATTTCAGCCATGTGACCACAGTGTGCCTTAGTGCAGCTTTCCCTATACGACTTGTCTCTGGAGATGGTCCACCTTCGGGTACAGTGGGTTTATAATTTGTCTCCTACTTGGAAGAATCATTTACTATTGTTTCCTCAGATGATCGTCTACTGTTTCCTTCAATTTTGCCTCTTCTTTAAGGACCTTGTCTACACGGATATATTATGTCAACATATTTTTCAACAGTTTATCTGTGCACTTTTTTCATTCTTTTTTCCTCTCTTTGGACATCTTTCTGTGCCTCTGGGTTCACTGATTTTCTGAGTACTGTCAGTCCATTATCCATCTATCCAGTGTCTTGCACCTCAGGAGCTTTCGCCCTGAAGTTTGAGTTGGGTCTTCTCGTGTATCTTGTGCATGTCTGACCGGCATGGTAAGTACTTGCTCTACCTGGGAACAAGTGAAGCATGGTCATGGTAGCCTGCCAACGTCTACCGGAGCGTGGCCCAGGGAGCTGCTAGTGGTCGACTATCCCTTGTCTATGCTATTTTCCGTCTGGCCCTTCTCCCGGTGTCTGACTGGACACTGTGCACTACGACTTCTACCTGCGGTGGGCCAGTGTATATGCCCGTAACTACTTTTCAACTTCATTCTAGAGCACATTTCTGCACAGCTTGACCCATACGGGTTATTCTTCTGAAATTTTCTATGACTAGACTCTGTTAGGACCCCAGCAAGCCCCGCCTGGAGCAACTGTCCGTCACTACTGGCCTCTTTGCTCCCAGTGGGCCTGATGAACCTGTCCTGTGTCCTCACCAAGCACTGTTCCTGTGGTGCCTGTTTTCATTCCCACCACCCCTTTTTTAAATTCCTGCTCTAGGTGGCTTCCACATGAACTTGTCCCTTTCAGTTCTCAGTTGACTGAGAAGGGGACCATCTGCAGACCGCAAGAACTGCCTTCCTCACTTTTCAAGAAGCCCCCTGCACAGAGGCCTGCAAATGCTCTGTAGACGGTTATTGATGTGATGACACAGCTAGCGGGCCACCCCCTGCCACCCCCATGCCCTCCCCACACCCTCCTCATACCCTCCACTCACCACTCCCACACCCTCCCCACACCACCCCCCACCCTCCCCACACCTTCCCCACACCTCTCATCCCTGTTAAATGTTAATCTTCTTCTCCTGCTCTTCGTCCCTACTCTGTTCTTAGTTACTCTCCTTATATCAAAGAAGACATTTGGCATTTGTTTTTTAGGGATTGGCTAGCTTCACTTAGTCATAATCTGCTCTAATGCCATCCATTTCCCTGTAAATTCTATGATTTTGTCATTTTTTTAATGCAGAGTAATACTCCATTGTGTATAAATGCCACATTTTTTTTTATCCATTCGTCTATTGAAGGGCATCTAGGTTGGTTCCACAGTCTTGCTATTGTGAATTGTGCTGCTATGAACATCGATGTAGCAGTGTCCCTGTAGCATGCTCTTTTTAGGTCTTTAGGGAATAGACCAAGAAGGGGAATAGCTGGGTCAAATGGTGGCTCCATTCCCAGCTTTCCAAGCAATCTCCATACTGCTTTCCAAATTGGCTGCACCAATTTGCAGTCCCACCAGCAATGTACAAGTGTACCCTTTTCCCCACATCCTCGCCAGCACTTGTTGTTGTTTGACTTCATAATGGCTGCCAATCTAACNACCATCCCCACACCCTCCCCACACCACCCCTGCCATCCCCCAGCTGCCACACTGAACCACAGCTCACCCTGTGTCCCCTTGCCCAGCCCTGGCTTGCCACCCCACCCTTTACCCTCTGCTGAGTAATGTCTGAATGTGATTCATATATTCTTCAGTTTTTCACTATTTAATCTTTCATATGGTAGGCTGAATCCGATCCTGGTTATTTCTGAAATGCAAAGAAGTCCAGATATGCATGTTTTGCATAGGTTTTCAGTTCACTTACTTCAAATATACTTATTTTTTAAAATTTGTATATGCATGTTTAATTCTGTGAATATTTATCTGATTATTATGTTAGATTATCTGATAGATGAGAGATCAACAAACCACTTTCTCGAAAGGCAAAATTAGCAGACATTTCGGGGTTCCCATGCCAGCACTCTCTATTGCAATTACTCCACTCGGCCACTGTAGGACAAATGTGGAGAGTGTCCACACATAGGTGAGTGGATGCTGCCTCAGAGCAAGAGTGAGCTGGCTTGGCCAGGTGTGGTGGCGCACACCTAGAATCCCAGCAGCTTGGGAGGCTGAGGCAGGAGGATTGCAAGTTCAAAGCCAGCCTCAACAACTTAGCTAGGCACTAAGCAACTCAGTGAGACCCTGTCTCCAAATAAAATACAGAATAGGGCTTGGGATGCAGCTCAGTGATTGAGTGCTCCTGAGTTCAGTCACTAGTACCAAAAAAAAAAAAAAAAAGAGTGAGCTGGCTTTTGTAATGACAGCCATGGTTTTATGAGCTCTGAAAAAAATCATACATATTCTTTTTTTTCACTTCCATCATATTCATGAAATTTCATGATTTGGATCTGTTCTCTCCCTCTTCCCCTAATGGGTTGTTTCTCACGTTATTGGTCTTGTTAATCTTGAGTGGTTCTGCATTGCAAACTGAATATCAGTTGTGTGAGTTGGAACATTTGCAATTTATCAGGATTTTCTTGATGGTCTAAGGTTTATTTTTGACTCATGCACATCTGGTTAAAAAGCATGTGTTTTCTATTATTGGGTTTGGGAGTTCAATATGATTATATGGCTTCCTTTATTAATTACTTTTTTAAACAATTGTTCTCTTGTTCTGTCTGAAATGGGTAGAGGTTTGTTGGAGTCTGTTCTAATATCGCTCTATTTTTACTTATGTCTATTTCAGTTTTAGTTTTATGAAAGTCATTCATTATAGAACATGTAATTTTAGTAACTTACACAACAACTGTGAGTGGCTGTAAGCAGCGTGACTGAGAGGTCTTCTCCATCTTTGCTGATGGTTTTCTTCTGGAATGCCTCCTCTGACCATGCTAGATGTCACAACCGTAGGCACAGCTCTCCTTGGTGTTTTCTGATATGCAGTCACCGTGCCCTGTACAGGGACTCCTCTGATACCTTTGTGGTGGGTTTGTTGCTTATAAGAGGCTTGTGTTAGCCTTTGCTTTTTTAGCCATTTGAAAATCTTTTATTACAATGTTATCATTCTAATGTATAAAATGTAATGTTTACATGTTTATTTCATTTTTCCGCTAACAGTTTACTTCATTCACATGGTTTTTATAACACATTCAGTAACCTCCTGTGCATGGAGCTGTCATCTGCTCTTTCCTTATCAATTTTGCAATTGGCTACTAACAACTTCTCACCTCCTCCTCTTTCTTTCCTGTAGCAACTCAGGAATGACATTTCCTCCCCATTAAGTCTTACATGGCCATCAATGGAGCATTTCTACTTATGGCTCTGCAGGTAGAGTACCTAAGCTCCCTGACTCTTGGTGCTGTACTTATCTGCCTTAGATAAGTGTTTTCTGGCCTAAGACTTACTCCTTTTCTTGGTTTTGCAATTTGTCTCCAGTGTTTATTGTTGATGGTTATGTCCTAGGTCTATGTTTCCTTTCCCTCTTTAATGAAATATTGCAATGTATTGTTTCCTGGCACATATCATTGCCATCAAAACTTCTAATGTCAATCAAATCTTCCCCATATAAGTGACTTGGTAATTTTGCCTCAGATTTCCAAAGGGTCTAGTGAAGTAAAGAAATGAAGTGATAATGTGTGCATTTAAACTCTAATATTATGATACATCGTGAATAACCTTTGTCCATTTTCATTTGAATTTCTTAGATGAAAGTCATCCTTTCATCTTCTGTTTTTAAATCTCTTATTTCAATAAAGTTCTCTTGTTATATTTCCTGAATTATTGAATTGTTTTTGTATTATTCCTTCAGTTTTCTCCTTCACCGACTCATGTATACACTAGTAGTCTCCATGTATCCAACTTTGCTTTTCAGTTTCAGTTACCTGTGGTCAACTATTATGTGAAAATATTAAATGGGAAATTTGTTAAGTCTTAAATCACACACAGTCCTGACTAGTGCAATAAAATCTCACAGCATCCATCTCTGTCCCGCCCAAGACATTGATCATCCCTTCGCCCAGTGTGTCCATGTTGGACATGCTACCCATCCATTAGTCACTTAGTGGGCATCTTGGTGCTCAGGTAGGCGGCTGTGGTATCCGGGGGCATGTTTTCAGCTTCATAAGGACCCCAGGGTGCAAGGGTCTGATGCAAAGGAGGAACCGGGAAATAAAACACGGAAGGACAGAGTAACCCAGTGTTTCCTGTGGCAACGATGGGGGGCATATACGGAAAAGCCCACTCAGTGAGGTAGAGCACACACTATTTGCAGCTCAGGAATTTTCTGAATTTCACAGAGATAAGGGGGTGCTTCTCTCTCTCTCTCTCTCTCTCTCTCTCTCTCTCTCTGTGATTGTGTGTGCGTGTATGTGTCTTGACTATTTTCTACTTCACCATTTTCTTAAATTTATTCAGATTAATTTGAAGTATTTGGTAGAAAGTTTCCTCTCTCCTGTCCTCCGGGTGTGACTTCCCCATCATTTCCCACCCTATTTATTGCATAATGATTTTGCATTGAATTTTCACACAACTTACTTTGTTGTCAAGTTTGTGATTCGTCTTGTGGTGCTAACACTTGTAGCTTTGTGGCTCAAACCTCCGTTCTCCATTGATACTGTGAGCAGTTTTAGAGATCAGCTTTTCTTATTTCCTCCTTAATGGAACCTCCTTTGGAGAGGGGCCTGATAATTCTGGCTAACTGCCTCCACTTACTTTTATCAGTTTCTCCTTTTATTGGAGAGAAATGCCAGTGGGTTTTGATAGTTCATTTCCCCAAATCTCCCAAAGCTACCTGGCCTCTCCTTCACTCACTCTAGAAGATGGACCCTGGAACAAGCCCTCCCAGTGTCAGCCTCTGTCTTCTGGTGACTCCACTGATGTAACCACCGGTGGGAGGGTCAGGTTTGAATGTTCTCCTGCCCCTTGACTTGGCAAATCTCACCCAGTGCAATTATTTCAACAAAGTTTCCTCCAGCTTAGCTTTAGTCTTAACTCTCCAGTGTTATCAAATAGTCATGGTTGTGGCTGTGTGTGTGTGTGTGTGTGTGAGTGTATGAGTGTGTGTGAGTGCGTGAGTGTGTGTGTGTGAGTGTGTGTGTGAGTGAGTGGGTGTGAGTGCGTGGGTGTGTGTGTGTGAGTGTGTGTGTGAGTGTGTGAGTGTGTGTGTTGTGTGTGTGAGTGTGTGTGTGAGTGTGTGGGTGTGAGTGCATGAGTGTGTGTGAGTGTGTGTGTTGTGTGTGTGAGTGTGTGAGTGTGTGTGTGTTGTGTGTGTGAGTGTGTATGTGTGTGTGTGAGTGCGTGTGTGAGTGTGTGTGTTATCTGTGTGTGCGCTTCAACACTTTGTGCACTTTAAGATTACTATTTATATCAGTCATCTTTTCATCACTGTGATGAAGATAACCGACAAGAACAAAAGTAGAGGAGAAAAAGTTTATTTTGAGCTTTTACTTTCGAAGTTCTCAGTCCAAGGTCGGCCAACTTCATTGCTCTGGCTCTGAGGTGAGGTGGAACATCATGACAGAAGGACACGGTGGAGGAGATGCTTGGCTCACAGCCTCGGGAAGGTGAGAGAGAGAGGAGACAGTACCAGATACAGTCCTCCAGGGCATTCTCCCAGTGACCTCCTTCCTCCAGCCGTGCCCCACCTGCCTACAGCTACCACCAAGTAATCATCCGTATTACTAATCCAGCAGCTGCATTAACCCACCAACGAGGTATAGATCTCAGAACCCAAACACTTCACCTCTGACACTGCTACACTGTCTGTGACCTTTGAGTGGGGTGCACCTCCTATCCACTCCATACCTTTATCTTTGCCAGGAACATACTGTTTCACTATCACCAGAAGAGAACCACATGATTTTAAAGACCGAATGCCATTTCTTTTTAATAGTTGGAAGCTACTAGTTTAAATTTTCTTTTAGGTCAGTGCTTCTTCCTGGAAAACACATTTCCTGAAATCAAAGCTAAGGTGAATGAACAGGAAACTAGAAGGATGCATTCCCACTTGCCACAGCCCTTCAAGGATGATAACGGCAGATTTCAGTCCAACTTAAATACTTGTTTTACATTTACTCCGTGCAAGTTGGGCACACAGAGATGAAGACTGGTCACACCCTCAAGGAGTTCAGACTCCATGACACATCACACATACCAGGACCAAGTCCAAGGCAGGGCGCATGGCATGAGCTACCAAGGACGCTGGAAGACAGAGAGTGCAATTGTCACCCGGACAATAAAGTCGCCCTTTGCCAACTGGGACAGAGATCTGGTCAGAATAGGATCGGCAGGTTGAGGAGAGCGGTCTGATCAAGGCTCACCAGTTCACAGCAGCAACAGAACCAAACCTGGAGTAATGCAGAGGACCTCGGATGAACCTGGAACTAAAGATTGTGTCCCCCCCCCTTTTTTTCAGTTGACTTGGAAGAATTTTATTAACTTCCTGAATCACCATTAACCTCATTTGAATATTTTTGATCAAAATTGGGTCTCAGCTTTGGTGCCAAGTAAATGAAAGTAGGTAAATGTAGATGGTCCGTCACCATCTGCCCTGGTATGTGTGCCCCGACCAACATGGTGTGGACAGGCGCACAGCCAGGCACACGTGGCAGCCCTCACAGTGACACACACACAGAAGAGTGTGCATGCAAGAATATACACACGCACATAGGAGCACAAGTGCTCTCTCGGACAACAGAGGAGACAGGGAAGGCCCCGACATTCCATAAGTCTCAGCCTCCCAGACTCTGCATCAACACCTTGAGGGACACACACAGCACTGCTGATGGACACGTTCATAGTCACACCCCGAAATCAGGCAGACGCTGCCTCAATGCTGACCCCTCTCCCATACCTGAACAGTGAAGTGCGAGCTGGCTTGGAGGGGACCTGGACACAGTTTTCAGCTCGGCTGCTTCAGGAGGCTCTCTGCTCTCTCCCTCTGCAGGCCGCACGCACAGTTCTCAGCTGATACCATCATGGAAGACTAATGCAGAGGGACCTGGGAATCGTCATTTGATTTCATCTGCTGGTGAAGCTGTGTTGAAAGTGCTTTGACAGAGGACTCTTCTCTTGGGGCTCATCAAATACTGCTGGTGGAGTCTGCTCCCTTGAAACAGGTAACCAGGAACACTGTGTAATTTGTAATGGTAACTGGGATAATGAATGCACACTGCAGTCAGCTATTACCAGCGGTAATTGGTGCACCTTTCATCTCCCGTCAATCAGAGTGGTTAGGATTAGGACCAAAAGGCAGCTATCATCTCTCTCATTTCCTGACTCAGACAAAAGGCAAGAGAGGTGCCTGTCTGTGCTGATAGGTGTCTGATCAAAGCAGCCGAGAGCTGTCAGAAGCCAGCCAGCCTCAGCAACCTGACTGCTCCTTAATGCAGCTCTGCCTTTGATCTGCTGGCAGCCCTACTGGGTTCTATTTATGTACGAAAATAATCATCAGTGTTGTAAGAGAACAGAAGAAAATGCCGTTTTTCTATTTTGATGCTACTTTTGCAGTATGATAAGGCTAGGAAATGTGTGCTAATTCTCGTGTGTGTGTGTGTGTGTGTGTGCATGAGTGTACAGAGCTTTTTTAATAAAATGCCTTTGAACCTTCATCAAATAAACTTGGCAGTAATCAGGAGTCAGAATGTTGGTAGAAATAAATTATTCTCCTTGGAGGTTAAACAAAAAGCTTAAGTAAAATTGCAACAATGTTGGCATCTGTATTTTGTCTTTCAGCAAAATCTATAAGTTTTAGATTTATGGATGCCAAAAGGGTCCTAGGGTTTTAAAGATTTAGGGTCAAGCCCCGGGCCTTTTACTCCAGCCATATGAATTTAGAAGTGATCTAATCACATGTGCATTTGAGGTTCACATTCTGCGTGACATGTGAGTGCATTCCTACATGCCTGGGTGACCACGAGCTCTGAATGAAGATGCCTGCAACCTGCTTCTTATGAGCACCTGAGGAAGTGTCTGGCCAGGGAGCCAGGAAGTCAGTACCTCCCTTCACCCCTCTGTGCCTGGGTTTCCAAGTTTGAAATGAATATAGTAATGTACAGAATTAGTGAGCTTACTACATGATCGAATTGAAGTTGAAAAGTAATGAGGTCTATGTCCAACACACTGTAGGAAACCGATAAATGCTCTTGTTGTAGCTTATATTAGTGATCTGTTAAGTGGGCTTTGAATGAGTACGCTGACCCTCAGGGAACTGTGTCATGGTGAACCTCTCAACAAAAGGGGCCAAGTGCCTTTCACCCCTGGGATGAAGTTCACTGGCGACGTGTATGAAAGAGTAAGGGCAAGCAAGGACTGGGGCATCCAGCTTGTGGGCCCCGTTATAAGAGGGGTGGGCTCCAGCCGAGCCATGTTTGTGACTTAAACACATTTGCTGGTGATGTTTCTCCACTCAGCCTCACATGGGAGTATCGCCCACATCCCACGCCAGGATGCAAATGGGTTCCCTCTGGTGGAATGGGCTGGCTGACAAGTAAAAGGAAAAATAGGACAGAGGTATAACTTAGAACAGGCAGGATGCGCAAGCTGACCACGCGGGTCCAGCTTCTAACCAAGAAAGGAGCCCAGCATTTGCTTTATTTATATCAGAAAACATCAACGGCTTTCCATAGAAAGTTCTTCATCAAAATAGCATGAAGGTGGGGGCAAGTAGGCTGCTCAGTTCCTAACAGGGTGCGCCTCCCCAGTACGGCTGCACAGGACCTTTCTGCAGAGCCAGGGGAGTCCACGTGCACTGAGAGGGTCTACTCCAGTGGGAGAGCCACAGGAAGGTCCCACTGCCAGACGGGTCCCTTCCCTGGCTGCAATGCTGAGAACAGGCCCTTGTGCATTTCACAGATGGCTTCCTGCCGGGGGGCATGCACCAGCACACACAGCTGTGCAGGTCCTGACCAGCGTGAAAGACCTCACACCCTCACTGCCCACAGAACTTCTGTTCTTCACCTTTGCAGATGAAAAACCTTGTTCAGGCAACTTTCAGTGGATTTTTCCAGCAGTGTTGGAAATTACTAGATAGTGAATGATTCTCTGCCTTCCTACGTGAGTCAAGACATCGACAGTAAGAGGTGAAAACAGTTATGGGCACAGTCTGCGACTCAGGACCCCGACTCTTTTCTAGTCAGAGCCTCGGTCACCAGCGCAGAGGAGAGCCTGGAGCTCTGGTTAGAGTGCTGCCTTATAAGGATCTGACAATCCACCTGTCTCCTGAGACCAGGGCTCCTGCCCTTCATTGTCTGCCCAGCACAGCTCAAACAGAAATCACCAGATTTCTATGACTATTACCCTGAGTAAGCACATGTCCAAAGTGGTAATTAAGAAATATAAATTAAGCATTAGCCCAGAGAATTAATACATACTATAATAACTAAAGTGTATATGATACATGATAAATACAGCACAAGAGAATCGCACATTCTTCTTTAATACTCTGTGATTGGGGAGACTCTTGCAAGTTGTAAACAGATTTTATTGAAGATACTTGGGTTTATCCCTTAGCTCTTCCTTGGAGTTATGCTCTTTTTCCTATCAAGGAACCTGAGATGCATACTGTCTAGTAAGTACTAGGGGTTTAATCAGTGTCTGCAAAGGGAATTCAAATACTCATGAGACCCACAACTTCTGAGACAAAGTTTTCTGTGACCCCAGATCCTGGTCCACTCTGCTTCTTTGGTGTCACAAGATCCACATGCCACAAAGGTTGAATTCAGAAACTTTCATAAGCATTCAGTGAGCTTCTCCAGGGCCAGTATCACCAGATGTCGTCATTGTGAGCAGACTTACTAATAAAGACTTCTGCCCTCAGCTTGGGCTTATTTTCTAGCTGGTCCACTAGGGCACGTGATCAGTAGCTGTGCTCTGCAGGATCTGTGACTCTGAACGTTCAGGGGGATTTTGGGGGGATGCGACTCTCCTGCACTGTTGCTCTCCCCGGGGAGTCCAGATCCACACACCCTGTGGGGATCAAGCACACCTGTGTGGAAAGAGCCCGAGCCCGTGGGGCACTAAGTCCCTGCTCCCAATGGGTCTTCTGACTCCAGACCCTCTACAGTGACACATGAGAGAAGACTCAGCAATAAATCTATTCAAATTTATTTCTGATATGATTGAGAAAAAAATGAAATTTTTAGGAATGAAGAGCATAATATACTATGGTCTGAAGTTCCATGAGGAGAACTGATTTATTGAATGTATACACATACTTATACATTTAAAAGAATCATACCACCTGCACTATTTGGTGATAACCCCTTATGCATTATGCTAATCATGTTCTATATGAGTCATCACTGACCATAACTTATCTGGGATCAGACAATTATTTAATAAAACTAGCACCTAAGCTCCTTTGTTTTCTTTTCGTTATTTGGTTGGTTATTAAATTAGGGAAGATTTTATTTCAGGGGTAAGAAGCTGATGAGCTCATAGAATCCAAGAGGTGGCATCACTGAACAGGTGCACACCTTCCAAGGACAAGCAGCTGGCCATGTGGGGCCATTCCTGCTAGGTCTTTTTCCCCCTTTACTTTCCACTTACTTCTCATTCTTATTTCAAAAGATCACATATACTAAATATTAATGCAAAATCTGTTTTCTAGATCTCATCAATATTTTTAATAGTAAACAATGCTTCTGGGGCAATTAACATAGACTTGGCAAAGCAGGTCACAGTAGCCCCCTTCCAGTTGTTCCAGAGCTCCCCCTTCACTCTGCAGCAGTGTGCGGTGAGTGCCTGGAGGTGCCGGCCCTCTGTGCCAAGTGGCCCACAACTTGGAGAGAAACCACAAACAGCCAAGTGCAGCTCACTTAGTGTTAGCAGCTCTGGATTCTGGATGGCTGCAGCTCTCAGCTCCTGCTGCCAGCAGCTCTTCCCGCTGCTCTGCTGACAGTCAGAGGAGCGCTCTTTTGTTCAACTTGTTTGTTTGTGACACTGCCTACCCTGCTATCATGTGGAGTCAGGGAATGTGGTCTCTGCGCCTGATCCCAAAGGAAAGACTGAGTGGAGAAGAGAACAGGTGTGTGTGTGTGTGTGTGTGTGTGTGTGTGTGTAAGAGAGAGGAGAGAGAGAGAGGAGAGAGAGAGAGAGAGAGAGAGAGAGAGAGAGAGAG